>NW_024424453.1:44910463-44916318 GCF_017311325.1 Ursus maritimus | reverse complement strand
TATGATGTCCATTTATTTAAATTGGTAATAACTCTTATTCCTCAATTAATTTCTAATAGTCTTTAGGCAAATTTCCCCAGTGTGGAAGGAAATAACAAAACTGAATAAGACGTGTAGGCAACAATATCTCAAGTGTTTTTTGAGGAATAGAAGCCATATTATGAAGTGTTAAACTCACATCCCCACCTCTGGTATGAAATTCAGGGTAGGCACCCCGCCTCTGAACCCATGAGAGCAAGATGAGTAATGAACTGCGTCCATGCCCATGATCAATGCCTTAGGCACAAATGAACATTTGAGAATTAAACGATTCTGCCTAGAGCCAGGGATTTGAAGGGGAAACCCTACTTCACAACAATATCCTTTCCCATTTTCAAATACTCTTATAAATCTTCTCAAAAATGTCCCCGTCCTTCGTTTGTAACTTAAGGCCCTCCTTGTTATGCTTCCAATCTTCCCATCTAGTTAATGACTCCCCTCTTTATCCTCCAAAGTTCAGAGTGTTTGAGGAAAGATCCCTGAGTCAAACTGAAGATAGCAAGACACTAGCTTTATATTTGCTGAGCTTCTTGTTTCCATAATCACAACTAGAATTCCCAAGACCTGATTTTGTGACCATCTACTCAAGAATGAATTTGGGTCGGGGCACCTGGGTGGCTCAGTTGGTTAAGCGTTGGCCTTCAGCTCAGGTCATGACCTCAGGGTCCTGGGATCGAGCCCTGCATCGGGTTCCCTGCTCAGCGGGGAGTCTGCTTCTCCCTCTCTCTCTGTGCCCTCTATCTCTCTCTCTCAAATAAATAAAATCTTTAAAAAAAACAAACACAAACAAACAAACAAACAAAAAACCCCAAAACCAAACAAAAAGAATGAATTTGGGTCTTCTGAGCAAAATGTTTCTCCAGAGTTGATGCCTTGTTTCCAGCATATCCTCATGTGTAGGGACCTATGGGTTTCCACCCTTGATTTCAAAAGCAGTTCTTGGCCATGACCATGTGTTCTTTCCACATGGAACTGGGACAAGTCATTCATGCTCAGATCTTCTTCCCATTTTGATCAGTCAGAATAGTCACTCCTCCTTCCTGGGCAGTCAGGGAAACAGACAGAAACAGAGGGACAGACAGAGAGAGCACACACACACAGATATGCAATTTTTGCAGACTTTTTTAAAGGGAATGTGGAATCTGTCTAGGGGAGTCTTCCTAACGCTTAGCAACTTTTTCGTCTCTTAATTCGCTGGGCAAACAATGGCGTATGTTTTACTAAAGCAATTTTTCTCCCACCCCCCCTAGACTACCCTTCCGGGTGGGCAAGTTAGTTTTCACCCAGAGAGGATCCTGAAATGGTTCAGAACAGCACGCTTAGGAAATCAAGTCTGAAACCACGCTGTACCTTGGGCTGAAACACTGTTTCCTATTCTACTTCCCTTCTCAACTCATGCCGGCAGCCCCTTTGTCCAATACCGCTCAAGAGCTGTTCCTCAGGACGACAGCACAAAACCATCACAAATAATACAGTAATAGCAGAATGAAAATGTCCCCGCTTTGAATAATATAACCTCCTTCCTCTTATTAAATCCTGAGGGTAAAATAAAAGGCTTCAAATTAAATCCCCTTGCCATTTTAAAAGTCTGAAGAAATTCAAGTCCAAATCCTTCTCCCCAGGGCCTCATGCTGTTTAGTCTCCGCCAGGGGCGTCTTAGCTAGATGCTGAGGGGCAAACACGACGCACCTGGCGATCTCTCATCGGACTGGTGATCCCTGAAATTGAAGTAATTCCAAACCGAGTCTCACATTGTACGGAGGCTATTTGAAGAGTCCCTGAATTAGCAGGACATACTTATTATAGCAGCAGGGAGGGCCATCAGAGATACTCCTGTCATTTTTGCAGAGTGGCCCTGTCACAGGTTGGCTTTCTTGGGAAGCAGAACCTGAAACAGCCTGTAGTATGTAGGATGTGTATTAATGAGTTCCCAGGGGATTTAAACTTGGGAAAGGGCAGAAGGGGAAACAAGTAGGTAAGGGAAGGAAAGTGGTGATAGAGACCCCAGACAGCATTGGCCAACCTCCACAGGGAGCTAGAAGGATTCACAATCATCCCAGTTTCAGGCCAAGATGTCGGGACTTTATCCTGCCTCACTGACCAGGCACTGAGCCTGGGCTGTCCAGACAAGGATGTGACCTGGGGCCAGGTGGCTTTCTGCATCTGAGGCCATCCCTGGGGTGGGGCTGACAGCTGAAGGGAAGACTGTTTCTGCACTAACGGTCTTCCCAGCCCGTGACCGAGTCTGTCATTGAAAGGGGCCATCATGCCCACCACACTGGCCAGCATTACAGCTTGCTCTAGTCTCCCTGTTCTTCTAAGTGTCCAACCTCTACTGAGTCCAGTGCTTCTCCAGGGCTGAGTGACGCCTCTGTCTGGTGGAGGAACCGCCACTTCTGGGCATTGGAGGAAGCATTTTAGCCCTCTTCAAAGGTCTGCCATTACTGCTTCTTGCTATGGAGTAGATTTCCTTGGTCTCTGAACTCTGCCCCCGGGGGCCACCTCCTTGCCTTCCCTCTGTTTGCTTCCGCTGCAGAATCCCTTTTAGCAAATTCCTGAAGCTGAGCTGCCCTTGATAATTCTATAACCTAAGGCCCTAGGGGCCTTGCAAGGTTCTAGACCTCCGCCACAGGCCCTTCTCAGGAATCCTTCTATTTTTAGAACAAAGTGTCTAGTCCTTAATCGGTATATTCACTTTGGAAATCTATCTAGCAGTATCCACTAAAACAACCTAAACATACCCCTTGACCCGGAAATTCCACTCCTAGGTGTGCGCCCACAGAAATGCAAACATTTGCTCATCAAGAGACACGCACAAGAATGTCCATAGCAGCCCTATGATAGCAGCCCCAGACTGGAAACAGCCTCAATGGTCATTAACAAGGATAAATACAGTGATGAATCCGCATATAGTGGAGTTCCATGCAAACTATGGCTACGTATGCAAAACATGGAAGCTTCTCACAAACACGATCGGGTCAAAAAAGACACAGAAGAATATGCCTTGTATCATTTTATTAACATAATACTCAACACCAGACGGAACGAAGTTTTGCCGCTAGAGACAGGGTAGGGTTACTCCGGAGGGGGTAGCAATCAGAAGACAGAAGGGCAGCTCCTGAGGCTGGTGGCACAGTTGTGCACAGTTTGTGAAAATTCAATGAACTGTATGTATGCTTATGATTGGTGCTCCTTTTTGTATGTTGCTCCTAAATGAAGATTTACTAAAACATGAAAATCAATACAAGATTTATTTCTAGACCTTGAATCTTTAGTTTCTAGCTCAATGACAACAGTGAAGGGCACCTGGGTGGTTTAGTAGGTTAAATGTCTGACTTGATTTTGGCTCAGTTCATGATCTCAGGGTCATGAGATCAAGCCCTGGGTCGGGCTCCACACTCAGCTTTGGGAGTCTCTCTTTGAGATTCTCTCTTCCCCTCTGCCCCTCCCCCTGCTCACACATGTGTGTGCTCTCTCTCTCTTTAAAATAAACAAATAAATATTAAAAAAAATAACAACAGTGACATTTCTTCCTGCCTCCTCATATTTTTCAAACATGGTATACATCTCTGATGGAACTGACTTTCCCTGTATTGTTCCCCTTTTCCTGTTGGGATGGCTCATCTAAGTTTTTACCATTTTAACAGTATTTTAAAGTTGTTTCTTTCTTGCCCATCAGGCTAACCCTGTTTTCAGAATCTGAAACTCTTTACTTTTAATCTTGGTTTTTTTGCATTTTTTCTAACATACGCTTTGAGATTTTTTTTTTTTAAAGATTTTATTATTTATTTATTTATTTGACAGAGATAGAGACAGCCAGCGAAAGAGGGAACACAAGCAGGGGGAGTGGGAGATGAAGAAGCAGGCTCATAGCAAAGGAGCCTGATGTGGGGTTCAATCCCATAACGCCGGGATCACGCCCTGAGCCGAAGGCAGACGCTTAACCGCTGTGCCACCCAGGCGCCCCTGAGATTTTTTTCTTGTGGTACCAGCTGTTGTTAGAGATTTGAAGACATTGAGAATTAGCCAGCCAAATGAATGCATCCATTGCTCAACAAAATCTTATCTTCCTTCACTTCCTTGAGTAAGAAGATCCCACCCAGAAGAAGTCTCCATTCAACTAGCATCCAAGCTGGACATAGACTTGTTCTGCCATTGTCTTGTCGTGCTTCCTGTCATAGACCTCATCTTTCTTGCGTTCTCTTTAGATTGATCATATGCCCCTGGTTTGCCCAGGACAGTCTTGGTTTAATCCTATTGGTCCAGTAAAATTATTTGTGGTGGGTTGAATAGTGGTCCCCCAAAAAGAGCTATATCCCTGGGAACACTCATAATGTGATCTTATTTGGAATAAAGGTATTGACAGATGTAATTAAGGTAAGGTTTTCAAGATGAGACCTATCTGGATAGAATGGGATGGGCCCTAATTTCAACGATGGTGTCTTTATAAGAAAGGGAGAAGACGCAGAGAAGAAGGCCATGGGAAGAGCCAGGCAGACATTGGAAGGATGTAGCTGCAAGTCAAAGAACACCAAGAATTGCTGGAAACCCCCAGAAGGTAGAAGGAGGAAAAGAAGGATCCTCCCCAAAGACCCCACAGAGACATCCAGCCTCCAGAATTGTCAGAGAATAAATTTCTGTCGTTCTGAGGCACGACATTTGTGATCTTTTTTGTATGGCAGCCCTAGGAAACTAACAAGTTAATAGCCCCCATTCAGTATCAATAGGCCCCAGGTTTGGATGAAAAATTACATGATCACCCTTGTTCTCTAGGGGTCCTCACTCTGTGCATTTTCCTTGGTCATCAAATGCCTAATCAGTCTCCTCAAAATAACCCTGGCATATTAAAACTTACCTGCTCACCTATGAGTAATTTGTGTGGTCTTCACAGGGTGTGCCTCTCAGATCGGCCCCCATTTTCTGTAGCTACTTGGTTCTACTAGCCCAAGGTTCACTGGCACAATTTCTCAGAAGCCTGTACAGGAGATGCTATCTCTGCGGCTTTAAAAGGATAATGCTCTGCTTTTCCTTCGATCTCAAATTCTTGCGGGGGAGGTATTATAAAATTATTCTGAGACTTTGCCTCTCTTTCTCTGAAGATGTCTTGGTATTTTCCCAGTTGCCTTTCTCAGAGTAGAAGCTTCTCAAAGTTAAAGCCCTTCTCTATGTCTTGGGCCAAACTTCTCTGATGAATTTAAGCTGTCCACTAGTTTCTCGCACTCTGCTTTTGTTCCTATTTCCAAAGCCTATGCATTCTGTGCACAAGCTTACTTCAATGCATTTTAGCTCATTGTACTTGTGATAGGCCTTTCAAATTTCCCACCATCTCAGTTGAAAGGCAAGTTACATTTCAATAGATTAATGGATTACAGGCCATTCCTTCGACTGACTCCTTTTATTACATTCCCCTCTCTCTGGTTGAAGCCACAGTCTGTGGCTCTAAAATATTTAAAAGGCTACCATGAAACCATGTGATGGTAGATGACTCCAGGAACCTGGGGGAAAAAACCCAGCGAGCCCCACAATCTCTCCTATGTTCTGCATGTAACCTAAAACAAGGCGAAGAGAATTGGGGGCAGCCAATCTCATGGTGCCTAAATGTGCCTGATAGAACAATTCTAAGGTTAAATAATCTTTTGGTTTATAGCTCTGGCTATGAACCAACACAAATAAGATAAAACCATTTCACCTACTAGAAGATGTGGAAACAGATGCTCTGCCTTTTGTGATGTAAGTTTCACCTTAAATTGAAAAGTCTTTGCTTTTCTCCCAGAAATATGACCCTTGACTAGTCCTTGGTCTCCCCCCCCCCCCCC
>NW_024424453.1:44886539-44910453 GCF_017311325.1 Ursus maritimus | reverse complement strand
CCCCCCCCCCCCCCCCCGGCCGCCGCCCCGTGTCGCTTTCTCCGCACTCTTTAGAAATCTCATTCAGTCTCATGGCTTGATGTCCCATGAATATATTATCGACCCCCCAATTTATATTTCCTTCTCCAATCTTTCACTTAAACTCTAGAATCATATGTTCAACTACACTCAACACTTCAACGGAGAGGTCTAATGAACTTCTCAAACTTGACACGTTCAAAACTAAACTTCTTTTTTTTTTTTAAGATTTATTTATTTATTTATTTATTTATTTATTTATTTATTTATTTGACAGAGACAGCCAGCGAGAGAGGGAACACAAGCAGGGGGAGTGGGAGAGGAAGAAGCCGACTCCCAGTGGAGGAGCCTGATGTGGGGCTCGATTCCGAAACGCCAGGATCACGCCCTGAGCCGAAGGCAGACGCCTAACGACTGCGCTACCCAGGCGCCCCCGCAAAACTAAACTTCTGATCCTCCTTTCCAAACCTAGTCTACTCCATTAAGCGCCAAGTCTATTGTAGTTTCCCAGGCTGAAAATCTTAGAGTCATCCTTAACTCTTTCTCCCTTGCCTATATCCTAGTGGGATATATAAATAAAGTGACCCTTATTTAAAACATATCCCCAAACTGACTGCCCTTTACTACGTCCATTTTTGTGATGTGGGTCCACGTTACTGTCATGTCTCATCTGTAAAAAAATGTAGCAGCCTTCTAGCTGGTCTCCTTACATCTACCTTTGCCCCTGTATTCTGTTCTTACACAGCAGACAAAGGTGTCTGCAAACATAATTCAGTTTAAGAAGTCCTTGGACGACTTTCCAGCTCACTCAGGCATCTCTGCACGATGGTAACAGGTCCCTACATTGTTCTTCCTCCCTCAAACTTCCCTGACCTCTCTAATACTCTCCTCTTCGCTTACTTCTCCCAGCCTCACTGGCTTCATTGCCCCACCCCTACCCCCCCTTTTTAAATCTGCTCCCTCTGCCTGGACTGCTCTTCGACCCCACTTCCCTCAGAGCTGCATGGCTCACCCAACCACCTGCTTCCGGTCTTTGCTGTAATGTAAGTTCTCAGTGTGGCCTAGCTTGACCCAGTCATTTTATTTTGGAAGCCCTCCTCCGACCTCTGGGATTTCTAATCTTCCTTTTCTTCTTTTATCCTTTGCTCACTGGCGTATTCCAAAAGGGTAGAGCAGTGCCTGGTACTTAGTAGGTCCTTATGAAATATTTGTGCATCTGAATGAATGTTGATATAATCCCTGCTAAAGGCACACATTGGCTAAATAAAAAATAAAAGCCATTCAAGGTGATTTGTAGAGGCTCCCACAGCCCATGCCTGTTCAAAAATAGCTGCATAATCACCGTAGAAGCTGCTCCAAATAGAGACTTGAGTTTATGAAACAGTGAAGCTTAAAACCTAATTTTCCTGCCCTGATTGATCCAATAACCTTCGTGTCCCCATGGATCCTTTCAGTCTCTGAATATCAGTGCTTACAGCTATCTACCCAGATTCCCAGTCGATTCATTAATTGGAAGTTTAATGAAACAATAAATAACTTTCGCTCTTGCCTTTCCGAGTTCAGAAATAAGGAATAGGTAAATGAATTAATTAGATGGACATCAAAATATCAACTTTATTTGTGGTAAAGGAGAAAGCAACTCAGGTCTGTGACTTAAATCAGGTTCCTGGCTCATCCGCCATTCTTTCGTGCTTGTTCGTTAATGAAGTCCACCACAACTCTGTAGCTGTGTTTAAGACTTCCAAGTACTGAATCTTGAGGAAAGAGGCTTTATGTCTTGGTGTGTGGGGAGGGAGATTGGCTTGAAATAAAGATAAATTTTATCTATTGCTAGCTTTCACTTTGGGGACAATTGTAGGTAAAGAATGAGTCTTTCAGAATTTAAGCTTCCATAGTGTCCTTGGTGACATGAGCCAGCACATTCCATCAAATAAGAGCATCGCGTGGATTCTCTCTAGTCTTGATTTCTTTATTTTTCTACTTTTATATGGCTTCCAAAAGGGAGAAGAGGAAAGGAAAGATAAAACTCCTGTCATCCACTAGCTAATTATTTTCTCCTCCGTCTCCTCATCCATCTTTCTCTCCTTCTTCTCTTCCACCTTTTTTATTCCCCTTTCTGATGGCAGTATTTTTCTTTTATGACCTAAGAAAAAGGGAACTGTAACTCTTGACTACCTGAATTTCCCTTTTCCTCCCTTTCCTTTGGTTCCCTTCCCTTCCCTCCTCTCCCCTCTCCTCCCCTTCTTTCCTCTCCCCTTTTTTGCTCTCCTCCATGTTCTCTCTGCTTGGATTCTGGGTAGCTTTAATTTATGCCACACTCCATGAGCCCACATGTTTTTAAGTTCGCTGCAAAGAATTGTGTTTTCTTGTTTCCCATCATCTTTTCCTAGGATGATAAGTTCTAAAATTCTTGAGCTAATGAATCACTAACTTATATAAATAAAGACCACGGAAAGCACACCATGACTGAGACATTTTAATAGCTATGGTAATCCCAGCAGCAAATGCTTTCTGTCACCTTCTCTGCAGCTGACTGCTGCTTCAGATACCATTGGTCCATGAAATCATTTAAGATTCAGCTCCAAAGCACAAGCACAGTTGATATTTCTAGACATGTTCCTGATATAAAAACATTCAGGGTTTTTCATTTAAACATTTATGAAAGATCCCAACATGCTAGCATTTTTATGGTATCAGCAGTGATATTTATACAATATTCACAGATTGAGGAAATGTTTATCATAAAATGTAAAGCACGCTATGGAATATCTATAAGGCTAAGCATCTGATAGCAAGAGACATAACTCTCCCCCTTCCTTCCCCTGATCCTCACCCTGAATTTGAACCCCCACTCCCATTAGGCTTAAAATTATGCATTGACCCACCTCTTTCTCCACTGATCCCTCCAAAGCTATGGAACAGTGCTGACAAACTCAAATACCTACAGAAGTCAGGAAGTTAAGTAAAAGAAGAGAGATGTTTGAATACAAGAAAACCAGTAGAACAAAGTTGATGATAAAGAGTAAGTCCCTGCAGTGTCAGAGATAGAACAGGGAGTGGTGGAGATTGTGGTGTATTAGAACCCACATACCGTGTCTAAAGGGAACAGACACTCTGTGCATTGTCGCCTGGTGAGAATATAGCCATGCATTGCCAGATCTTCCAAAGTTTCTGGAGAAGCTGGAATTTGGATATTGATATAGAATATTCTATGACCCCGAATGCTAGCAACTTACTCCAAATTCTTAATAGCACTGGGTGGAACAAAGATCATCTGAAGAGTAGAATTGGCTCAAAAAAGCTACAGTTTTGTAATGGAACAATTGAAACCCAACATCTCTGACAATTCTACTGCTCTGCCATGGACTCCAAAGTCATCGATTAGCTAGTGAAGGAGAAGTGAAAACATGAAGGAAATAAGATGTAATGGGAAACTACTATGGTCCAGGCAGAGTGTAAATTACTTCAATGCCATTTAACGAATACTGATTGATTACCTACTTCACGCCAGACACTAAGTAAAATGCTTGGGATACACCAATGAACAAAACAGACAAAATCTCTAACCTCATTAGGTTCATTCTCCTTACAGTTCTCTTACTGAATATCAACTTCAGTCCTGAAGGGAGGAAGTATTATTAACATCAATTTTTAGATGAGCCCAAAAATGGTGGAAAACATGTTTAAACTCAATTCGGTAGAACTTCAAATCCTCATTTGCTCCCACCGTGCCATAATCTGTGCTAGTTCCCAGGAGAAGGGGTATGAAGAGATGGCCTTCAAAATAAAGTCTTTGGATGTGTATTAAGGGAGTGAGTTCTCACTGAGTTACAAATTACAGGGGACCCTTGAAGAATGTGGAGGTTAGGGGCACTGACCTCCCCACTCTCCCAACCCCTGTGAAGTCAAAACCTCATATAAGCTTGCATTCTCCCAAAACTTAACTACTTAACTACTAACAGCCTACTGTTGACTGGAAGTGTTCCTGATAACATAAGCAGTTGATTAACACATATTTTCTATGTTACATAGATTATATACTGTAGTCTTATAATAAAATAAGCTAGAAAAAAGAAACTGTTATTAAGAAAAGCATAAAGAAGAGAAAACACAGTTAGAGTCCTGTACTGTATTCATTGAAAAAAGTCCATGTGTAAGTGCACCCATGCAGTTCAAAACCATGTTGTTCAAGGTCAACTGTACATCTCACGATGGTAATATCAGTAGCAATATCAGCATACATTTATTGTGCTTATTCTTGGCTAAGCGCTTGCTAAGTACTTTTCATATATTAAGTTTTACTGCAATGGTATTATTAGGTAATAGCTATTACTCTCATTTTAGAGATAAGGTAACTGAGGCTTAAAAGGAATAAAAAGATCCTCTCAGGATCACACAGATAATCAATGGTAGGAATCCAATTCAAGTTCAGATCTGTCCTGATCCAAAGCTTGTGCTCTAAAGCCCAGCTCCACTCTGAGTGCCATAATCAGTCCTTTTGTGATCAGCAGACATTGGAGTGAAAATTTAGACCCTGGAGGGCAAGTTGGATTCCCTTGCTCTATCGATATCCATTGACAGGAAAGCCCGTGGCAAGGGTCCTTTCTCAAGGGGAGTGGTCAGAGACTTGAACTCAGCCCTACTCAGCATGGAAAGCATTAGAGCAGGAAAACAAAACCCTTCTTCCTTCTGCTCCAAGTCCCTAGCCCACAGGCTGCCTCAGCAGATTGGCTGTTGTCCATCCCTGTGGATTCTCTTACTGCTAGCGCTGGCTGTCTCAGGAAATTCAGTAGGTCATGTAGACATCCAAATAAGAAGCCCATGAAGCCAATACAAATGGGAGAAGTCATAATGCAGATTAGTCACATGAAAGCCACCTGTTCTTTGTATAATATACACACAGCTAATAATTATTAGCAAATAATTCACCTCTCTAATTTGAGCAAAGCTGGGAAAAATATTTTGGCTGTTTATACATAAATGTCTTCTCCTTTTCAAGTATTTACGAACAAGCATTGAGTTTTATAGATTATAGAGTAAACTCTTATCTTCTCTCACAAATCCGTTTCTTGTTTTCTGTTTTTCCCTTGGTCAATTCACATCACCCAAGCTAGAAATCTGAGTTATTTTAACTTTCTCTCTACTTTATCCCATATATATCAATCATCGAGGCCTATCCAGGCAGCTCTGAAATTTCTCAGAATCTCTTGTTCTTCATTATTTCTGTCTTTGCCATAGGTTAGTCTTATAATCAACTGCTTGGACAATTATGATAGCCTCCATGCTGGTTTGCCTGCTTTCACTTTTTTCGACATTGTTGGTTTGAAGACATCTCACAATATGGTTATTCTGCTCTATCAGGACCATTCAAGAGTATCTTACGGTCTATAGGATAAAGTTCAAACTCCTTTGCCATGCATAATGTTTAAGTTCATTTATTCATTCAAACTTTTATTAAGCTTCTACATAGAGGAAAAATTATAGTAGACAAGGATAATTTCTTGCCATTGATGGAAACTACGTAGAGTCTAGTGGAGGAGTTGTATATGTAAAGACATATACAATAAGTATCATAGGTGTTAGTTAGAGGTTTTTTGAGATGGTATAAAGGTTTAATGAGGAAATAGTTAATTAATTCCTGTTGGGGTATATCCGTGGTTGACTTTGTAGCATCCATTCCGCACTTTTCCATAATCCCACATCACGTTCCTCTTGGTTTTAGTCACAGAAGGTGTGACATAGATTAAACCAGTTAGTGTTTTCCTTGCCCTTGGTCTCAGCCAATGGTTTAGGGATGGACTTGTGAATTTGGCTGGTCAAACAAAAATGAGTATTGGGACTTTTCAGGAAACTGTGGGTCAGGGATGCTCTGTTTCTTTCTGGACAAAAAGCATGATAACCCAAGACACACTGGCAGCCATTTGGAAAAGAAGCTGGTTACCAATGTCAGGATGAAGCCAACACTATGAAAAAGAGCAAAAAGATGATAGGAAATGTACCTTCGATAGATGATAGGAAATGTACCTTCGACAGATGATAGGAAATGTACCTTCGATGTTGTTGTGGAGCTAAGCGATCAAGTATTAAACTCTGCCTTAATTCTGAACTTTTCAGTTAGATAAGCCTCTTTATTGTTTAACCAAGATTATATATAATTTTGCTGCCAGTTTTTAATTCTTTTTTTCTTGGAACTTTTGGAAACCTTACTTCTGCAGTTTAAAGGCGGCTTCATATCTGGTCTACATTCCTCCTTGTGAGGCCTACTTTAATCTTGTCAGCTATGTTCCTACGCGTTGAAATGTCTGCTTTTTGCTTTAGGACTCTCATTATGAAGACCAATCTCTCTCTCTTTCTCTCTTTCCCTCTCTCTCTCCTCTTTCTCTTCCTCTCCCTTTCTCTCTTCCTCTCTCCCTTTAAGCACAAGCTCTTTCAAATGGACTGTGCTGTTTCTGCCTCCCCAAAATTAATGCCCCCCTCCTTGTTCTCAGTCCATATAATGTAAGTTTCTATGACTGTAGCCTATGGCTCTAGGAGATAGTGCAAGACCTATGCTTGGTTAATGAGCTCACTGTATTTCTCTCGTTACAAATATTAGCTTAGCAGGGATCTGTGGCCAAGTCTGGTCAATCTAAATGAATAAGCACCATCTGTGGTGTATCAATCAGGGCCCAATTGGGAAACAGATATACATAATAATTTGAACAAGAAGGTTCACGATAAGGGATTCTTAATGATTTATAAGGAATTAACTAAAAAGGGGTAAAAGAGGAATCTAAAGACTATCCTAGGGCTGAAGGAAGATATCTTTTTTTTAATAATTTAGCTTTTTATTTATTTTTATTTTTTATAATATTTTTTTATTATGTTATGTTAGTCACCATACAGTATATCTTTAGTTTTTGATGTAATGCTCCATGATTCATTATTTGCATATAACACCCAGTGCACCATGCAATACGTGCCCTCCTTAATACCCATCACTGGCCTGGCCCAATCCCCCACCCCCCTCCCCTCTGAAGCCCTCAGTTTGTTTCCCAGAGTCCATAGTCTCTCATGGTTCATTCCCCCTTTTGTTTACTCCCTCCGTTCATTCTTCCCTTCCTTCTCCTACCAATCTTCCTACTTCTTATGTTCCATAAATGAAGGAGGATATCTAAGGAAGAAACAAACTTGGTAGGTGGGAAGTTCTCACCAAGGCCAGGATTCAGACCCCACTGGAGAGGATGTGATTGTAGACACTGGATGGTGGGGAGGTTCCTTAGGTTGCTCAGACGAGAGCTGCCTCAAAGTTGGTGAGACATCGCCAGTAAGCAGAGAACCACCCGTTGGGAGTGCCATGAGATTCACCAGGAAGTTGCCTATATAGGAGTTGCTATGGAACCTGCTGGATATTAAGCTGAAGTAGAGTGGAGGTGGGGTTTTAGAGCCCAGTGGAGACACTGGGAAGCCCTCGCCAGAAAGCTGATAGTAAGATAGTAAGTAGGGCACCTGTAGAACTCACTCTGAGGAAGCCCTCTCTGTCACTCCCAGAGCTTGTTGGGAAATTGCCCAAAGGAATTTGTTCTATGGTTCTCACTGCTGGGAAGCCACCTAAGGAGGTGGGCTTTACTGAGTGTCCTACAGGCCAGCATAACACCACAGCAGCAAGAAAAAAACAAGCATGCTGGAATCAGGAAGAGAAGCTCTTTACTTTTCCAGGGTCATTCCAGCACCTTCTATGGACAAATCTTAACATCATTCTAGCTGGAAAGGGAGCATGTTCCAATTATCACAAGAAAGGCAATGAAGCCTGGATTTGTATGTGAGAGGCAATAAATTATTAACTGGCACATCTGGGATTTTTATTTTAATATTAAAAAAGAGATGCTCCCCAGTGTCTACTGATGAATGCTCAGAGCAAAACAGTGGTGATTTTCCCACCAGGAGGTAAAAGTTCACCTTTGAATAAAGCCAGCATGGAAATAAACAAAGCTGAGATATGAAGAGAGGCAAGTTGGTCACAACATTGTTTGGGTGCCTGGATCCATTCGTGCCTTCAATCCACAGTGAAGAGGGAGCAAAATATGTGCCCCCAAAATATGCCATCTGGCATGTGGATTATTTTGAGCTGAAGGCCATCAAGACACAGCAGACTCAGGAAAAACTATTACCTTCTCCTCTAACTAACTACCTGAAAGAATTTAGACAGAAGGCCTGGCCCAGAAAGAAAACTATTAACCAAAAATAACTTTTTATCTGAAAGACCTATCTGTATAGAAGAGCAAACATCTAATTACCATGCATTTGCTCTTCTTATCATCCTGTGAATTACCCTTCTCCTCTTTGAAGCCCCTTCTATCCTATTCCTTACCTCAGGAGGGCATGTAAGCCTTGATTGACCTACTTGTCATGGGGCCTTATATTCTTATGGAACTCCTATAGGGGCATAATTAAGTTTGTTTTTTCTGTTAATCCGTCTTATGTCAATTTAATTAAAAGACCAGCCAAAATAACCTGGAATGGAAGAACAGAAAATTTTCCTCCCCTACAACATAACTAGGACTTTTTAGTTATAAAGCCGTTAAATTTTTTCCCCTAACTAAACCAGTTTGAGCTGGAGAGTCTAAAGCGTGCTGATCAAATCTTCAATAAATCCTCAAGCATTCAGATCAGGTCAGTGTTGTCTTTTTAATCTGCATGCATTGTCTCTCATTCTTTGACTCTGGTTCCTGAATACGTCATCCCAGATACTGCGGTGATGTAGGTTCTGAAAGCTTCATTAGTGTAGGGAATCTTCTTGAACTTAAAATAAATGCCACATTTGCATAGCACCATAAAACTTCCCATGGAACACCCTCAGGCTTCCTGTGTCATGCCCTTGGCAGGTGTATCTCGGGCTGTTATGGTTCAATCATTTCATGTGCAGTATCATATTAATTACAACGGAACAAACAAGATTGAAAGGGGTTGAGTGACAGTGATGGGAGCGGAGTTCTTAATGAGAGAATCCAGGTTTGAGAGCCTTAGCATTTGTTTTCCAGATTTGGGGTAATTCCTGGCTGGATGAAGTCTTTAGAGGGAGCCAAGATACTCGACAAAACCCAAAGTATTACCTGCCCTTTTCTGAGCTGAATGATTTCAATGTGAAAGATGAATGAATAGCTGTAATATGGTCCCATAAACTTAAATGGTCGCAATTTAAGAAACTGAATTGCTTTTGATGGGTACTTTTTCCTACTGCTGTTGAAAGGTAATTTGCCTGAAAGTCAAAGACAAGGGGAGAGAATTTTGTTGAACACATGGAGGAATGGTTTCCAGGTGAAGCATTAGCTCTGCTCCATGATCTCAGTGCCCTCAACCGAGGCTGAAGTTGTATCAATAGCAATCACTCATGTAATCTGACAGGGGAGGGATCGCCTGATGGAGAATATTTCCAAACACACGATAGCCCAGAAACTGCTCTCAAATAACCTGGCATTGTTCCCAGAGATGACAGCCTCTATTATTATAGATATCTTTGTAAGAAAAGATTTCTGCATTTCTCATATTCCACAAATTTAGTCCAAGTTAGAAGGTTTGGAGCAGAACAGAACTTGATGTTGGAAGAGGCAATGGAATTGAAATACTCATCTCATTGATCTTGACGATTTTCAACCTTCTCCAACTTATTCTACGTGAGACTTTGGCCTGACATAGGGTTTGAATGTGAAAAAGGAGTATGAAAAGGAGAAAAAAGGGATGTTACAGAAGTGAGGAAGAGCCATTGGAGAATCTTCATTCAAAGTTGGGAACTGGACACGATGAGGATGACTGCTGAATCAATGTCTTCTTCCCTGATATTGTTCTGCTTTTAGAAAGAGAATCAGGGTGTGAATCTAAGCTAAATGTTCACCTTGAGAATTCTGATTCACCAGGAGAGATTACTGGGAGTCTTCTTTTGTGAAGGACTGTAGACCTTCTAGGACAAGCAATGTGTATTCCAAGATATGAGCCCAGAGCTCTCTAGGGGGAGATAAGTGGTTTCCCCAATTTGTTCGAAGACAAAGTGTACATTTTTTTCAGAGGGCAGAGAATTCTACCTGAGGAAAGACTGGTCTAAAAGATACATAATTAACATATGAAGAATGTGCTAGCTGATGTTTCATATAAACACGGGTCCGCAGGGAGCCTGCTCTGGCTTCTTAGAAAGGATGATCTTTAAACTGTCTCTTTAAAAGAATCAGTTGACCTTTGGAAGACCTAAGAGAATCATAATCATTGACAAGTTTACCTACCACCCTGGATCAGAAAAATTTCTGCTCACTTTATTTGTAATATCCAAAAACTAGGAATAGCCCAACTGTTATTAGATCTTATTAATAATAGCCCACCTATTATTAGATGAATGGATAAAAATAAACTGTAGTATATCCTTCAAATGGAATACTACTTAGCAACAGAAACAAATGAGACTGTGATACATGTAACAATATGGGTGAACTTCCAAATAATTATGCTGATTACACTTACAAAAACTATGGAAATACAAACAAATCTGTAGTGACAGAAAATGGTTCAATAATTACTTGAATATTTGGGGAGAGCAGGGAAGGCTGGGAAGGAGGAATTGCAATGGGGCACAAGGAAATTTTGGGTGATGATGCATGTGTTCACTGTCCTGATTGTGGTGATTGTTTTACAGGGACATAACACCTGTGACACATATCCAATTGTACTCTTTCAATTGTGTATGCTAATTATGCCTCAGTAAAGCTGTTAAACATACAAGCAATTCTGCTCACGCAGTGGCCAGAGTAATTAGATTTGTCTTTGAGATGTGGGAAAGAAAACTGCCTCCTGACTTTAGGATGCATTTCATGGAGATGGTGAGAACATCAGAGTGGCACACCATGGGAAAGCTACAGTAGCTTCCAAGGTGGTCCGAGCTACTGGATTTGGAATCATAATAAGACCAAGCAAGATTTAGAGATAAGTCAACTTACCCTTGTTATTGACGCTCAAGTCCCTGGTTATAGCTAAGACTTGAATTGCAGTCAAGGATAAGGAAAGATTACATGATAAATATTATAAAAGGGAAATGTGGGCGTGGTGTTTACAGCCACAAAACTGGGATGCTTTGGAGAGATGGGAAGGCAGGAAGATCAATCTCCTTGGCCTGGACCAGTACCTCAATTTGTTCTGGTTCCATCTACAGACAGCAAGCCCTTCCTCCTTCTTTCCATTTTATTGAGAAGGCATTTACCAACCAGGATGGTACTGGCCCAGGACAGAGAAAACAAATGAAGGAGAAACATGACCATTTTCATGCCACGCCATGCCTAGAAGAAACGAGACTTCTTTGTGCCTCAAGAGGACTGAACTTAGAGTGAATGGATAGAAATTATTGGGTGATAGCACCTGATATAATATGAAGAAGTTATTTATAATTGTGGGTAATATTTTAGAAATGAAATGGGCTGCTTTGTGAGACAGTAATCTCCTTGGCAGCAAGAGCATTGGATCAGAAACTAATTACAGATATTGTTTCTACCGTGTGTGTTCCCTTAGCTAAATTGTGTGTAATTTAATTGATTAATTGGGGAACACAATCTGTAGTATGCAGGCTACTATTAATTATAACATGATAACTAACTGTGTATGCATAGAAAAAATATTGCAGGAGGCATAGTAATACATAGATTTTAAGTGGCTGCTTGCTTAATTTGCATTGCATTCTTTTGTTCAATACACGTGATTGTAAATTGTGTTACAATTTTGTTTGGTGAAGTTTTGCAATATAATCTGAATTATGTTCGTTTTTTTAAACAGTGTGCAGTGTAGGTAATATGGAAGTATACATTCAACTGTGGATAGTTCAATTAAATTAATTGCCTTGATGGCACAATTTTTTATAAGGTAAGATTTCTTATGATTAAAGCTCTAACAGCTATAGGTCACAGCCCCTGGAGAAGGGCTGATCACACTAGGCGTATATTAGACTAGATTCTCTAAGGTGATTGTCAATTCTTCAGTTGTCTGATTCTAAAAATCTTAGAAAGGTTAAGTGACGGGGATGGAGTTCCTTCTACTGGGAACATTTCCCCTAATCCCACCCCACACCCTTTGCCTGAATTCCTCCTTCTTATTATTTAGGTCTCAGAGTTTCTGGGAGTAAATTTTAGAGGGAAAGGATCAGTAGTTTGTTTTCCATCATATTACAATTTTAGATGCTTCTTTAACACTCAAAGAAAGCTGTGAGTTGGAGGCTGAATCTGGAAGGAGGGAAGAGAGAGCACTGTGTGGATGGTGCCTATTTCCACAAGATTTAGATAAAATTAGCAAGAAAGAAGGTGGATGGAGAAGGGAGGAGAGCGCCGGCAGCAGCTGGACCTCTCTGACATTTAGAGTTCCAGTAGAGAAGATAGATACACAACAGGCAATGAGGTAGGACGAAATTCAGATGAGCATCACGCCACAGTAGCCGGAGGAATTTCCAAAAGGAAGAAAGGCTACAACATCGTCATTGTGCTCTTTTTATAAAAAAATGTATAACTGAATATAGTCATGGAGAAACATCAGACAAGCTCAAGTTGAGGGACAGTCTACAAAATAATAAGTGGCCTGGACTCTTCAAATATATCAAGGCCATGTATGATAAGAAAGAGTGAGAAACTGTTACAGATTTTAAAAGGATAAAGAGACATCACACGTAATGGGATGCAATGTGTGATCTTGGATTGGACCCTGGTATAAAAATTATATATATATATATATATATATATATATAATATTTACTATATATATTGCTATAAAAGACATTATTGGAACAATTGGCAAAATTTGTGTCAAGTCTATAGATTTGATAATATTATTTATATTAATGTTAATTTCCTGATTTTGTTGACTCTAATGAAGTTGTATAAGAGAGTGTCTTTGGTTGTTAAAGATAAAGGAGCTTAATGTTTGGAATATGTTCTCAAATAATTCAGAAAAAAATACTATCTATCTATCTATCTATCTATCTATCTATCTATCTATCTATCTATCGTCTATCTATCTATCTAGTCTATCTAGACAAAGATAAGGCAAATGTAAAATTTTAATTTGGGGAAGAATGAGTGAAAGATATATGATAATTACTATACTATTTTTACAACTTTTTCTTTCTTTCTTTTTTTTTTTTTTTTTTTTTTTTTTTTTTTTTTGAGAGAGAGAGAGAGAAAGAGAGCACAAGTGGGAGAGAGGGGCAGAGGGAGAGAGAAGATCCCAAGCAGACTCTACGCTGAGTGTGGAGCCTGACAGCCTGACAGGGGGATCCATCCCATGACCTTGAGATCATGACCTGAGCTGGAATCAAGACTCTGACACTTAACCCACTGAGACACCCAGGTGCCCCTACAACTTCTTTTTATCTGAAATTATTTCAAACGAAAACTTTCTTTAAAAATGAGAAAACTAGAAAAGAAAAAGAAATTACAGGCACATGTCTCTGTCATTTGTCAGTTTATAGACTGAGAAATGTGGTCCCTCATGTGCCCTACCACGTACCATATGTTGTACATATGTCTTTTAACCTCACACGTGACTTTCAATCTTCTTTCTGCTTCAGAAATTCAGAACAAGTTCTCCAGACTCAAGGTGCCTTTGACCATTTTTCCCATAGAAGGATTTCTAATGATCCCAGATACAATTAAGCCCTGATGAAAGAGTACTTCAGTATGGTTTATGGGCCTATTCTGCTTGACATATAAGTCTATTAAAATGACTTTTCTCATGAAGGGATTCTTTGATACATTAGAACAACAATGATATTATTGTCACTCAACCATTTCATTCCAAGAGCCAGAGCTATATATAAGTCATAAGAATGCATTCATAAGAGTTGGAAAACACAGCTTTGTGAGATTGACAAGAAGACGTCTTAGTATTAGAACAGGCATGCTTTCTGAAGAGCATTTCAGAAATTGGGGTCAAGAAAATGGCAGCTGGGTCCGTAGGATATTCACGTCAGCACTTTTTCCCTTTAACATTTGCAGTCTTACAGAGGCCAGAAATTATATCTTTGTTTCCCTCGGATTTTCTTGGCCTCTCAGACATCTGAGTGATTCCTTAGTTGTCACTCACCAACAAAGACTTCACATTTACCAGAGGACTTGAGAGCAAATTCCTCAGGCCTTCAAACCATGGATGATTAGAAAAGCCAGCATTTAGTAATTAAACCATGAAATGAATGTGAACCACGGAATATTTGGAAGGTTATTGCAGAATGTGCCCAGCAGCTGTCGAGCATGAAGGACTTCTCCTCCAAGAGAAGCCCTTCAGTCTTCAAGATGTCCAGGGGACCCCTCTAGCGATGTTGCAGGTTTTCCCTAGCTGGAGATTTTCTAATACTTCTTAATAGCTAATATAAATCATAAAATTTCATAATGGTAGACAGGCATCCCAGGGTTGGCTTAATATGTATCATCCAGCAATTTGCAGTACGACCTACTGGGTAACTCTGCATAAGTTATTTTGATCAGTTTCTGCAGCATAATGATAATGGCTTTTGTAAATTGCTTGTTTTTCCTTTCGTGTGATAGATTTACTGCTCGGGATTCTGAGGGGGCTCAGAGACTCATAACTTTGGAGCAATAGCAAGGCTTCACCCCTCTGTGTTAAAACATGAAAATTCTCATGAATCAAGAAAATGCACTCCGTATTTCCGGAGCTTACACCAATCACAGGACACCCATCAAAATATCTGTCTGCCGAGAATATTTACTAGTATCTGCTTCTGTAGTAGAATTTCCTGACAGGGCTCCCATGTTGAATGACAATTCTTGTTTTATTCATGAAGAGTAATTCTTTTTTTCAGTTGGATTAATGATCAGGCTTCTTCTAGATTGGTGCTCTTCTATCAGCTCAGAAGACTTGCACCAGAATTAAGGAAAAAATAAATGAAAATGACAGTATAGTAGGCCCTTTGTTAACTTTACCCAAGGCAAATGAACGAAATGTATTCTATCTTTATTCTATTTTTCTCACAAGTGTCAATAAATATTCAGAAAATAGTCCCCGGGTATTGTCATGAGCACTTTGACACGGGTAATTAAGAATAACATATTTTGCTAAGTTTGCCACCCTATCATATATCTGTTCTGTTTACTAAGGCAGAGCAGAGAGTTGGCCAACCAAAAGGAATTTAGAGTTTGTATGATGGGTCCTCACCTCTCCAAATGTAGGCTGCGGGTCAGCAGTATTATCACCGCCTGTGAGCCTGTAGAAATGCAGACTTTCAGAACAGTAGAGCTAGACACTTAATCTTGAGAAGGGTGCTAGGGGGCCTGTGCCCACACTGAAGTTTGAGAAGTATTGTTGCAGGTGACAGAGAGCTCTTTATGAGGAGTTTGGGGCAGGGAATGAGGTGGAAAGGAAAGGTGTATCATTCAAGCACCAGTGATATCACAGTAAATCCTCATGAGGAACTTCTATTACCTTCTTCATAGAAAGAGGAAAGCTGACACCTGAGGAGGTTAATTATATCACCCAAAGTTATGATTCAATAAATGGCAAAGCAAGAATCCGGACTCTGGTGTTTCTAGCTCCAAAGAATGTATGACTCCGTTTTGTGACCGATGATTTCATCAGTGATGAGTTTTAGAAAGTTAAACGTGAGTTCATGGAGGGGGTCGAGGCTGCTTCTTGTCAGCTGACTACCCCTTTTGCTCTTGTGAGGACTGAATGAGATGGTTTAGGAATGTGAGGGACATATGCCAGGGAGGCGGTAACTGTTATTATTAGTCACCGAACCCTAGAGTGTTTGCCGCACTCCTCTCTCCAGGCTATGTTTATAAAACCACGTGTCTCCATGGTCTCTTTCCCCTATAATACCCAAATATCAACTATCTGAGTTGTCTTCCTGAGTGACTGTGGAAAGTCTGGTCTTTTATGTTATCCCCCCTCCAAGCATATCTGAAAATGCCAGAGGCTTGTTTACGTGTTTGATGATCCCCACGTGGTTTTCACTTTTCAATTTTGCCAGTCTTCTTTTTGATATCTCCTGCCTCAGCGGTCTCACCCTAACAATGGGCACAAGCATCTCTATTAATTCCCCAAAGGGCAGTTAAGATCAATGTTTGGGAACAAGACTAGGAAATGACAATGCAGAAAATAGAATTGGATCCTGAGCAACTTTTTAGTCTCCTTTAGTCTCCTCTTCTCTTTCCTTACCTTCAGTTTCTTCTGATGTTTCAGGGGTCAACCACACCTCTCTCCATGCGGGTGTGTTGGCCATTTCCATCCTGCCTTGAAAACAGGTTCCCAGCTTGATCCTGGGTCAGCAAGAGGGGAAAAGAGTTCTTATCTCCCCCAATTCCAGACTTGTTTTTTTCTTCCCCAGGATTTGTGAAAATGGAAATGTTCATTTCCTTTAGAGGAAATATCAATCTCTATCCGAAGGGTGTAAACTGGCCTCCCTGTCTAAATTAGGCAATTGTAGTACTCAACATTTCATTTCCTGTTTGGCCAATTCAAGCTAAAATAACACCACAACAGTGGATACCAAACCATGAAGACAGATCCCCCTAGCCCTCCAGCACTTCGTTCCTCCTGATGTGGCTTGGCATCTTAATTCGTAAGAAGCTACTTTTCAAACACACCTATACGTTAAGAACAAATAGCTTTCTTACAAAGGGAAGTCTGAAGTCTAAATAACATTTAATATCTTGGGCTGAATCAGGCCTTCCCAAGGACAGTGAGTAGATATTACATCTGCATAACTCAATGGGCTTAGTAAGCCCATCCTACACTATCCATTATGTACATTGCTCATAGAACAGGTGTGTTTATGGGTGGGTATATGTGTGTGTATGTGTGAGAGGAAGTAACCACAAGGTTATAGAAAAATAAATCCATCCAACTGCTATATTCTTTGACAGCCTGTTGATACAATAAATCACAGAAAGTGGCCGTATCCACACACTGGTTCACAGCTCCTGCTGGATTTAAAGGTCACTCTATATTAAGGATTGGAGGAGTGGTCTCCAAAGAGGGTACACAGACCCCAAAGACAAATTTTACATCTACCTTGAAAGCAAAAACTTTTTGTAATCTATCAAATGACACAATCAGCCTCAACAATTTTTAATGTATTTCTCCCGCATGAGCTGCCCTTAGCCATGCCTTGTTGTTTGCCTAGGATACAAGATGAAGACCCTGCATTCACTCCTCTGAAAAGTATTCAGGTTATGTTTAGCCACAGAATAGGTTTTTCTGTCCCTCCTGGGTGGAATCTATGTTTTAAATTTGGAGTTTGAAGGAGTAGGGAGGAAGAAAGAAAGAAAGGACACTTGATTGAGTTTCATGCTTTTGAGGAGACATACCCTTATGGACCTAGAAGGTATGGGCTTAGCCCCTAAGAAGGCAGTCACAGATAACATTGAGAAAATGATTTGACCTGGCGTAGTCTTTCGAAGCTTTCACGAATGCCCTCCATGAAGACTTGTAGCTTAAAATTATTTATTTTAGAGAAATGGGGAGAGACAATATCTTGGTATCTCTAAGTGGAAGAACATGTCAGTACCTTTAAGATAGCGGAAGACTTGATACCTCCAAGGAGTAAACTCAGCATCACATTCTTCCTTCAGTCTGAGGTCAAAGATGGACTTCATCTGTTACCAAGATGGCTTTCCTGAGGCCAACCAAGTTGTTGGCCAGATTTATCCCTGCAGTAGTTAATGCTGGAGGCCTGTGGCTTGAATGGCTTTTGAAAGTGGGAAGGGGCTATAAATCAATGGTTGGATATTGCTAGTTTCTGTAGCTTAGTCTTCAAAATGGAGCCAAGGACAGTAGCAATTTGAAGGGTTTAGTTTTTTACTGACCAGGTATTTCCTTTTTCAGACATAAAAAACTTAACTCGCTGGGTGACGGTGCGTGCGACAAGCAGTCCTGCTCTTTGAACACTTGCAAAGTGTTCTGTCACTGCACCCAATGGAGGTTCTTTAATGGAGCCTTCCTCGTGACTTACCTTTTCTTCTGGTAAAGGGACCATTTGTGAGTGGTCTCCAAAACCTAAGTGGGAGAGGGAGAGAGAGCGAGAGAGGGAACATCACATTAATGAGTCAACCAGGATTCCTGACTTGCGGATTGTGGGAGAGTCTGTATTTCTCTAAGTAAGGGAGGCAGGGCAGGGCAGGATTAACATCATTTCTGTTTTCAACACACAGACAAAACAATGGTAGATCTTAGTGCTTGAGTAGCGTAGATTTCAGAAGGTGCTTCCCGGGGGTGTAGGTTTGTTTGAAGCAAAATTTTAAGATGAACGTCGAAAGGGCACTTAACTCTTGGTTAAATGTCACTTCCTTTCAAACCTTGAAGACTCCAGCAGCACTGTATCTCTGATAGAGAAGCATTGCCATGTAAATTATTCAGATAAAGTCTCAAATGCTAAATGTTCATGCAAAATAATGGCTTGAGTTCATGGAAAATTTGAAAACCTGGCTATTCTGGTCCAAGTCACTAGCATATCTAACCAGGATCATTCTTTTTCTCCCCTTGCCCCTCTAGAGTCCGGTCTCCACAAAGCAGGCAAAACAACTTTGAAAACAAAATGTGACTCACCTTGAACTTAAAAATATAGAACTTCACGTTATACTCAGAACAAAATCTCGTGTTTCTCTTACGGCATGGGTGGCTCTGACTGAGCTCGCCCCAACCTCTCTGGGAACTTCCTTTTGTCCCACCTTCTTACTGGCTCATAACACCCCAG
This sequence comes from Ursus maritimus, assembly GCF_017311325.1. Lineage (NCBI taxonomy): Eukaryota > Metazoa > Chordata > Mammalia > Carnivora > Ursidae > Ursus > Ursus maritimus. The sequence goes on along the minus strand of NW_024424453.1, from coordinate 44,891,729 downwards.
CCCCACGGGCTGCCTGCCACCCTTGGAACAAGCCAAGTTCATATTTCTTTGCACTTGCCATTTCCTTTCATTTTGGACTGCTTGTCCTCTACCAGTTTCAATGCCTGACTCCACCTTCTCGTTTGCGTCTCAGTTGAAAGTCACCACCTCAGAGAGGACTTTCCTGGAACATTCAATCCAAGCCAGTACCCTTCCTCTGCCTCTTATCCCCTTGTCTTATTTTCTTTATAGTACTTATCATTACTTTAAAGTACAAAATAGATTTATTTTGTTGACGCGTTCATATTCTCCTTCTTCGTAGGATTTAAGCTACCCCAGGGCAAAGACTTTATCTTATTCAGAATTATATCCCCAATCCTTAACAATGCACCTGCCACAGAAATTACAAAAAAAAAAAAAAAAAAAAAAAAAGCTGTTTGCACTAATGAATGAGTGAAAGGACTAGCTTTCACGGAGATGTCACATGCTGGATCTCATTTACGAAATATAGAATGTTGGAGGGGAAAAGTGTACTATTTCTCGGACTCATTGGGTCTCCTTTTCACACAATCTCAAACCTTGCTCTTTTGTCAGCAGGTGAAGAGAGATCCCATGGAAGACATAGGCTGTGATATTTGGGGATGCCTATAACCCACTGGAGGGAGGGCAGGAAGAAGCTTCAGAAACCAATGACACATGTCATTGAAACACAGCACAGCATCTCTCTGGACATAGCACCTGATTAAGTCACGTGAACTGTTCTGTTCCTTGGGCACAGAGAAGGACTTTGGGCTCAGAATACGAACTCAAGTCCTATTCTTGCTACGCATCCTGAACAAATCTGAACAAGGTCCAGATTCCTGGGCCTATTTTATCATCTGTGAAGTGGGAATGCCAATAAAAAGAGCTAATAATTTTATTCCAAGCCCTATATAAATATTTGCAGGTACTGTTTTGTGTAGTTCCTACAGTCATCCCCCACGACATGGGTGTTATTGCTACACCCGCCCCCACCCCCATGTCACAGAGGAAGATCAAAAGGGATTTGGTAATTATGGAAAGGCTGGCAGAGCTGGGATTGAGGCTTCGTATAGGTTGAACTAGAAACTTAGTATTTTAATGGATAAATCGACTCTGTGGTTTTAACCCCTTTAACATAGTTGGAAGAACAAAGTGAAGTAACTATGTAGCTCTAATTGAATGTATCATCCTGTCTTGTAATTGTCATAAACACCACTAGAAGGGGGAGAGTTTCAATGTTACAAACATGTTTTTTATTCACTTCTGTGTCTCCAGGATCCAGTGCAGAGCAGGGCTCATAAAACTAAATAAGCTCCCTCTCCTTCTTCACTCCCTTCCTTGCTTTCTTTCTCCTCTAGAGACAGAAATTACAGGTGCCATAACCCAGAGGGTCATAACAAAAGTGTTCCTTTGGAAGGAGTAAGAAGCGGATCACGTCCTGGGCAAACTCCCTAGCTTTCCCTCTTTCAACCTGCTGATAATCCACACTGCTGCTAGGCTTCCTGCAAATCCAGCTTTGCCAAGAACTTTGTGTGATTCCCAGGCAGGTTAGGCTAAGTGCTCTGTGTAGAGCACAACTGTAAGTAGGCAGGAGTTTTTAAATTCCAGGAAGTATCATTAGCTCGGCCTGAAGCACAGGGCTTGGCTTCATTAACTTCACAAAGTGCAGAAACAAGACTCGGAGCTACACATTGTATTTAGATTCAGTGGTTGGTGTTAATTTCACGTAAGGCGGGGAAAGGTTCTGTGATCCCGGACCAGGCAAGGATTCAACAAATACTATAGGTTACACATCGTTTAGGAAACAGATTTTTTTTTTTTTTTTAAATAGTGCTGCCTGCTGTTGAAGTTATGGGGGAAATCATTTAGTTCTTACTTATTTGCTTGGTTCTATATTAGGGTCCCAAAGGAAATGTAAACAGCTGTTCTCAGCTGTGTGCTTTTGTTTATTAGTGTTTTAAGTTTATGTTTGTGCAATATGTAATTTCTCTTTGGATCCTTTTATTTATACAGATAGTAAATAATAATGTGACAGTCAACACACCAGGGTATATTAATCATTCTTGGCAGGTGGAGAGCTGCTACTCATTCTGCAAATGGAATAAAATTTCAAGAGCATTAAATGGCACGCCTTGGATCAGTGGATTGGACAGTCATAAGCAAGACTGAGGAACAAAGGCCAAACCTGAAAACTTCCTCATTAACTCAGTAATCAGAATCCGATTATGTAGAAGCAGATTGGAAAGAAAACAAGAAAGCAGGCTGATACTTCAAACTAAAAATAAGCTCAGGGAGTTTTGAAATTGTTTGCCTTAGCTGTCCTCTACCCTTTAAACGACCTTGACTGGATAGTCAGTTGGAATCCTTCAGGCTGATCTCCTTTTCCCTCAGCAAAAAGACTTTCACAGCCATTAGAGGAAGTTGCATATTTGGAAGGGAAGGGTTGTGCCAAACCCACTGCACTTCTGCTAATTTCACTTCTTGATCTGTAAACGGTCCTTAACTTGAGAATGAAAACACAGTCACCCTATTGTGGAAAGGTACAAACTGTAGGAACAGGCAAAAGGATTCACTTCTTGATGTTGTGATGCGCTTGTGTGCTTTCGACTTCTTAAAATTCCACAAATAAATCCTGGGCAAGCCTAACCATTCGTGGCACTCTGCACAGACTCAGAGGGCCGGATGGAGTGCTGGGATTATCCAGCATCAGGCTCCATTTAACAGATGAGGAAAAGGAGACAGAGACGCAGAACTGCTTGGTGACATTTCTATCCAGTAGCACAACTGTGACTTGAACCCCGGCTCGCTTAGTTTGTAGTACTCTTCTCAAGTTCTATCCACCATTTCTCACCACCACCACCACTGATTTCCGTGCCTCACAAAAAGTCATTCAACCAGCATAATGCAAAACACAGATTTTTGGACTCAGTCCACTAGTCTTTCCACCTGCCGCCATCATATTTTGTGCTGGACTTTTTTTTTTTGGAAACAACAAATAAGAAAATTGTGCCAGTGTACCTTCTGGCCTCTAGAACTTATTCTGCACAATGACATCCTAATTTCTGTTCTTGGAGTGAAAATATTTCATAGACATAATGGGTTGCAAAGAGAACAGCAGAAAGAGTCCCAAGGCATTCTGCTGATGGAATTGATTTTTCAGAGTTGTCTCCTTTGTTCTGAAAGGAAACAGGTTGGCAACCGTCTCATTGGAAATGAGGACCATATTAATTATTTATTATAAGTTATATCCATTTACACAGAGATACGAAAAAAGCAGGTTTGGACAGGTTTACTAATTAGTCCAAAGCTATTTTCTTTTAGTACTTGATTTCTTATTATTCTATAGTCAATGCAGGAAATCAGAGAAAAATGACTTCCCTTCAAGATACATTGAGAAAGTATTGTTTTAAAATATCTGCCAATTCTGAGAGATAAAACAGTGTTTTCTTTCAAAATTACAGTTAGATCTCTCTGGTGTTTTCTTCTTAATGGTTCTTTAGTGGCAAGTACTAGAATCTTGAAGAAAAGGAAGCACAGGGAGATTCCTAAAAGAAAAGCTACAGGAAGTTGTTTCTAAAAATGGAACTTCTTTTCTATTGCAAGGGAGGACATAACTGGTAGTCCCAAACTTTTTTTTTTTTTTTTTTTAATAGTTCTGATGAACTGAGTGCAGTGTGGAAAGGGAGCGCCACTCTGCAAGGACCATGAGGTCACTGCCAAGTAGGGAAAAATTGGTCAGAATGGTTCTGAGGGGGGCGCCTGGGTGGCACAGCGGTTAAGCGTCTGCCTTCCGCTCAGGGCGTGATCCCAGCGTTCTGGGATCAAGCCCCACATCAGGCTCCTCCTCTATGAGCCTGCTTCTTCCTCTCCCACTCCCCCTGCTTGTGTTCCCTCTCTCGCTGGCTATCTCTCTCTCTGTCAAATAAATTAAGAAAATCTTAAAAAAAAAAAAAAGAATGGTTCTGAGGGAAAGNGGTGCCAAGGACTGAGCTGAGTTGGTGGTATTAGGGCATAATAATTGAATTTCTTGATAATTTATGTTCTTATTTTCCAAAGTAATGTGAGGTGGCATATAATAAAGGACAGAGGTACGTTAAGGAAATCAAATGAGGAGGAGAAAGCTGAGCCTCATATAGAGGGCTCTTTATGGATAGGCTACCCGGCTGCCAGGCCCCGAGGCCACCTCTCCTACCTGCTGCCTCTGATATAACTCTGAGGAGAGCTCCTGATTCTTCTCGGTGAATGGTATCTATTGTTCATATAGGAACGGGAGAGTCTTCTTTCCTTCAGTCTGCCATCCCATATTTTAATTCAAAGTACAATTTATATGCAGTGAAATAGACAGGTCATAAGGATAGAATTTGATGAGCTTTGACAAATGTATGCATCTATTTGACCCAGACCCCAATTAAGCTATAGAACATTCCAGAAAATTCTCTGGTGCCTGCTACCTCCGAAGAAATAAATTACAGGTTTTAAAAATAATTTATTTGTTTTCCTTGGTGACCTGGCAACGTTTCTGTGGATTCCTTTGTCAGATACTGGGAATCAAGACTGTATGAGACCAGAGTGCTTTCAGCGGCCTTGGCTGATGGGATGTTTAATGACTTTCTTGGTGGTAATTACCACTGATGACATCAAAGAAGCTCTTCAAATAAAGTGACATGGTCAGAATGCCTAGGCCTTCAGTATAAAACCGTCATTTTGCTTTTTGTAGGAGCCATGTGTTAACATGTATTAAACAGAACGGTCCCGAATGCCAAGGGTGTTCCCCGGCTGTAGGGCAGGAAATATTGGGAGCTGCCTATTTATGGCTCTCCTGCTGCTTAAGCAAATTCTCATCTCTCTCAAAGGAGGGAACTTAATTTCAGGACGAAGAAGCACTGGGGAAATAAAGTTTCACATGGGTAAGCAGGCAGAATTCTGTGTATTTTTATAGCTGGCTCTTGAAAAGCCTTTGAGCTGGATATATCATTCACACCACGGAGTGGCCTAGTCACGTGACGGGCATGCGGAGAGTCGCTCAGCCAAGGTTTTGTTGAGAGGCTCCCAAACGCTGGGCTCCGGTAGAACCTACGTTGACTTTATGGCTAGCGGTTATTCCATGTGTTCAGTCTTCGGGGACCAAAGCAGTACGTAGACACCATCTAGAAAATTCTACCCTACCACCAGGCCTGTGAAAATGCTTGT
>NW_024424453.1:44799723-44886531 GCF_017311325.1 Ursus maritimus | reverse complement strand
AGGGAAAGAGAGAGATAGAGATTTATCCTGCTTTTTAAAATTAAAGATGCCTTTCCTATACCAGGGCCTCCTGAGAAACATGAACTTTCTTTAACTGCAGTTAGTATGGGCAGCCCAAGTACCAGCAGGGGAGCTGTTTAGCTGAAACCCGGCTGAGGTGCTGTAGTTTATTTTAGATTAATGGGCTTCTCTGGTTTCATTCCCAAAGTCCCTACCAATGGATGTCGACATTTCTCCAGTCCTGGAACAATTATACCTCCTCTGGATTTCTAGCAGGACTCGGCCTGCAAATGTTGTCATTCATTTATCTGGGCCATATGAGTTGTTTTCTTAAGGATAAAAGATGTAGGATGAAAGAATGATAGATTCCCACTGGGAGCCCGCGCCGACTAAAAGTTGTTGGTGTATTTGCAGAAACTCCTTGCATAACATCCAGAGTACATTCATTCTCAAGTCGAGCAGCTAAAAAAGACTCAACCTTGCTGAAGGAGTTTTGGAAGGAGGTAGTTGTGAAGCTTTGAGGATGTGCCGGCATTATGCATGCAAACCATGGTATAGGAACACGAACTGGACTGAGAGCCGGGAGGCCAGTGTTCCAGTCTCAACTGCTCTGCTAAATTGATGAGTCACTTGCAAAACAGGAGATTAGAAAGACACATGCTGGAGTCTTTTTCAGCTATAAATTTTTATGTAGGCAGTGGTATCGAATCAGAATCAGTTTTATGGGAATGAAGTTAAAATTTCAAGATTGGTAATAATGATGATCTGAAACTCACATAAAAAATTTCCACCAGCGGATCCTGAGCAGAACGTGGCTTCTGCTTTTTGCAATGATGGAGTAGTTTATACAGGTTGATAATACTGCTTAGACACCAACACAGCTAGGTAAAATTTTAAAACAAAACAATGCAACCCCCACCCCACCCCAGGTGTTTGAAGGCCTTGGAGAGCAAGAATGATTTTAAGAAAAATGCATCATGGTGAGGAAATTGCCTAACTACTTTCCCCCCTTGAGGCATTTGGTAAGAGGTGTGGGGCCAGGAAGTCAAGTAGAAGAGAGACAGCTCAAGGCTTCTGTAGTCTATAGGAAACAAAAAGTAGTGTTCACAAATTTATTAAGCTAGCTGGAACTCGAGGGTCTAACATCTCCGAGAAAAGGGAACTACCATGAAGTGATTCTAAAACTCTATACGGGTTTTACCCTCCAAAGCATTTCTTTGCAAAATCATAGACTACATGGAGTGAAAGCATACATGAGAAGCAGGGAACAGCAGCTAGAAACTAAAATGTTAACTAAGCACCGTTCTTTAGGAAGTTCATGATGCTGGGGAGACAGAATTTGAATTCCAGGGCACTTCAAAGGAGGTTCCTGGTGAACATGCCGGTATCTCATTTGAGAGTCTTAGGAAGCCAGGTTCTAGGAGCAAATCAAAAATCAGAAGGAGATCAGCCCTACCACAGCAGAAATTCAGGCTAAGTCATCTTAATTCTTGGTTGGATCATGCTGATTTGGCCCCTACACTACTTGAATTTCAGAAGAAAGTACAATTTTCTCTGAGAAAAGGAGCACGAATAACATGACACCGATCTTCTGCAGTAGTTCATTCCCAATGCCCACCATTCATTCAAAATTACCAGATTTACCAGGAGACAGGGCAAAATAAAGGTCAACTGAAGAGAAAAAAAATAGTAAAGAAAAATAGGCCCACAGGTAATCCATGTATCAAAATTATTAGTCATGGAATTTACGATAAATGCAATTTCTTTTTGGAGTGATGAAAAATGCCCTAAAATCAATTGTAGCAATCGTTGTGTAACTACATGAATATACTTCCACCCATTGTATTTTACACTTTCAATGGATGAACTGCTCTATATGTGAATCATATCCTAAATAGAGCTGGCCAAACAAAATCCTATAAAATAACCCACCGGAACAATTCAACAATACTAAATTTGTATAACACAAAAAGAAAGCATCAAGATATACAAAGCAAAAATTAACAAAACTTTCAAAAGAAATAGAGAAATTCACAATCACAGAGGCAGATTATAACATATTCCTCTCAGTAACTAATAAAAGAAACAGATAAACAAAAAGTAAAACTAAAAAGTTGGTTTATTAATTGACCTAATTGATCACTGCAGTCGACAAATGCAACATCCACATTTAGGTGCAGAAGGAACATTTGGCAAAATCCATCATCAGCTGAGCCATTAAGCAAGTCTCAACCAACTTGATAGGATTAAAATCTAGCAGGTGATATGCTCTGCCTAGGATGGAATTAAGCTAGAAAAAATTGATTAAAGCTAAGTAGAAATCCTCAAATGACAGAACACATAAAAACAAAATTAAATAACCAATGGTTCAAAAACACCATAATACAAATTAGAAAATATTTTAAGCTCAATGGAAAAGAAAATATTTTGCATCAAGCCTTTGTGAATGCAAGCAAAGCCTTGCTTAGAGAATTTAAAGCCATGATTGGAAGTCTTAGAAATTAAGAAAGGCTAAATGTTAACGATCCAAGTATCTAGTTCAAATAATTAGAAAAAAACAATAAATTAGATCCAAAGAGAGTAGAAATAAGAAAATAATAAACACAAGATCATTGATAAATTAGTAAAGTAGAAAATAAAGGATGGATGTGATCAACAGTCAAAAAGTTAGGTATTTGGAAATATTATTAAAAGGGTAAAATTTTGGTTTGATAGATTAAAAAGAAAAAAAGTAGTGAGAAATCAATCACCTGACAAAAGTCACAATATAATGAATGAGAAACATCATTATAGATACTATAAACAATAAAAAGATAGTAAAAGAATTTTCTGGGCAAAATTATTCCAATATATTTTAAACCTTGGATTGAAGGAGCAGTATTTTGTGTGTGAAAAACAAACTACCAAAAGTGACACGAGGGATAGATAATTTGAATAGGATGATATTCATTAAAGTAATAAAATTCATAATGTAAAAAAATCCATCAAAGAAAACTTCAGACACAATTGGCTTTGCCGGTAGTTTTTTTCCCAAACATTAAAGGAGAAAAATATCAGCCTTACAAATGGTGGAAAACGAGCAGCACTTTCCAGCTCAAAGTCAGTCTTTCTCATGATCGTTGGTAGAAAAACCCTAAACAAAATATTTGCAAATAAAACCCATCAATGTGTAAAACATATAGTATCACGACCATGATGGGTTCACATCATAAAAGTATGGCTAATTAACATTTAAAAAATCGATCAATTCAAACTCACACATTAGCAAGACAAAGGAGAAAATTATATGATTATCTCAATAGATGCAGAGAAAGCATTGATAAAATCCAATACATATTCATGATTAGAAAAACAACTTTTTAGAGATTCTGAGTAAAGGAGAACTTTCTCAACCTAAAGAAAGGATTACATATATACAATATATGTATAAGAGCATATTTAACGGTGAAATATTGAAAGTAGTGCTAATATTAGAATGGAGGCAAGGAAGCTCATTACCACCATTTCTGCAGTAGGCAACATCCAACATGGCCCCCAGTTGAATCCTGGTATTCTTGCTTTTGTGTCATCCTCTCCCCTTGAGTGAAGGCTGGATGTATTGATTAGCTTCTCAGAAATTAAATGGGGCAGAAGCGTTGAGATGTTATTCTGAGATGAGTTATAAAAAAAACCTGCCCCTTCCATCTTTGTTCTTACTCGCTCTCATTCTCTTAAGTCCCTCTCCATGGGAGAAGCCACCTGCCATGACTTGACACAGCTCTATGAAGATGCCCAAGTAGTGAGGAAGCTGGGCCTGCTAACATGTGAGCGAGCTTGGACATGATGACCTCCTCCACAGTCCTCCACTGGGGTCTTTAGTTAAACCGTGGCCTTTGCCTGCTACTTTGGTCAAAGTCTCATGAAACACCTTAAACCAGAGGCACTTAGATAAGTTTCATCCACATACGTGGCCTATGAAATAATAAATATTCGTTGTCCTAAGCTACTAAACATAGAGGCAAATTGTTATGCAGTAATAGGTAACTAAGACAACTTCTATTCGGCATTGTTTCGTCATTGCTCAATAAGACAAGAAAAGACATTATCACTGAGTATATAGAAAATAAATATGATTTATTATAATCGTAGGTTACAAGATCACAAAGAATGATTGCATTATATTCATACAGATATAGGTATGAATATATATTAGCAATAAACAATTTAAAAATAAAATTTAAAACAGATCAAAAAAGCACTGATAATAAAGAGGTTGATACATTGAACCCCTTGAACCCTTGAAAGTTAAGATTTTCTATTTATCAAAAGATAGCATTAAAAGACCATAGATTGGGAGAATATATTCCAGAACATATATTCAATAAAATAAATTTTTTCAGAATATATAAAAAGTACACAGTAAAAGATAATCCACCATTTAAAACTGGACAAAAGTCTTGAACAGGCATTTCACAATAAAAGGATATCCAAACAGCCAACAACCATATGAAAATCGCTCGATATCATTAGTCATCAGAGAAATGTGAATCAAAACTCCAATGAGATACCATTCATTATATACCAAACAGAATGGCTAAAAATAAATAAATTGTAATCCCAGATGTCAGTGACAGTGTGGAAAAACGGGACTCTCCTATATCACTAGTGAAAGTATAAATTGAAGCAACCACTTTAGGAAAACTGTCCACAGTATCTATCAAAGCTATACTCATGGCTTTCCTCCCACATAACAATTCCATTTTTAAGTGTATGCCCCGAAAAGAAGCATATATACATATGTGTGTGTGTGTATATATATATATATATATATATATGCATCAAAACACATGTGAAATCGTGTCCGTAGCCTCATTACAAATAAGGGCTATGATATGAACTGGAAACAATACATAGTAGCTGGATATATTGTGATCTGTTTGCACAACGGAACACTATACAATAGAGAAAATGAGTCATTCCTGCTAAGAAATAACATGAATGAATTTCAAAACCATTATATTGACTTAAAGAAACTATTTATAAAAGAGTATATTAGAGGTCTCCCATTTTTAAAAGTGCAAAGCCAGCCCAAATGAATCCATAGTGTTAGAATTCAGAAGAGTTGTATTCTTTGGTTGGTAATGATGGGGGCTGGGGGGGGCAGGTATGAAGGAGGATTTTGAGTTGCTGTAATATTCTATTTCCTGTTCTGGGCCGTGGTTAGACAAGTGAGTCACTCTGTAAAAACTCATGGAGCTCTACGGATTCATGTGCTGTTTTTCATGTATGTTATATTTCAGTAAAATGTGGACTAAAAAATTCTTCTTAAAGGTCATAATTTTTCTTGTTGGAGTAAACTCATTAAGCCCAAGGCAGGGCCAGTAAGCTCAGAAGGCACAGTGCCCAGCAGGTAAAATGAGGGGAACGAGCCTGGAGGGAACTCTGGCAAGGCGGCACCTGCCTGCCTGCTCCACCTAGATGGGCCGTCATGGCAGCTCCAGCCACAGTGGCCTTTTGGGACTACAGGCCAGCCCAGCCTTGACACATGTTCTGGTTTTTCAAGGAATGTCAGATAGTCACATTCGTATATGAAATCTCTTGACTTTCAATGTCGGTATTGAATTAAAATTCTTTTGTTTTAAAAGATTTTATTTATTTAGCTGAGAGAGAGAGAGAGAGTGAGACAGCAAGTGTGCATGAGTGGGGGGAAGGGGTAAAGGGAGAAGGAGAAGTAGACTCCCCGCTGAACAGGGAGCCCAGTGCGGGGCTCAACCCCAGGACCCCGGGATCGAATGCAGACACTTAACCCACTGAGCCACCAGGCGCCCCAGGCACCGCGAATTAGAAGTCTTTGAAACAATACAGAAAGAGAAAGAAGGAGGGGCTCGTATAAGGCCGCGGGGCCCTCTGACGTGTATGCTATTCATAGAAAAAAGAAGGGCCGAGCAGGTGATTTACAAGGAACAGCCAGTGGAGTGAGAACGATGCAAGGCAGGTGCAGGCCACAGAAGCCCGCAGACACAACACATTATGAAGGAGGAGAGAACAATGAAAGCACAGGCTTGGATCGGGGACCACTCTATAGGATGGAGCCGCCTGGGGCTTTAACACTCACGCTAGGAAACGGTCTAGGCCCCGGCTCTTCTTCAGACATATGTCACACCATTCTTTCCTTTGTTCATGACATTGCAGGCACACTGGCCTTCTTCCAGACTCCAGCAAACCAGACTGGCTCCCATCACTGGAGCTTTGTCCTCGCTATTGTTTCTATTTGGAAAACATCCCTCCTGGCATCTCCCTTGATTGTCTCCTCATCCTACACGTCTCAATGTAAATACCACTCCTCACAAAGGCCTTCTCACGGGTTCCCCAAAAAGCAGATGCTGCCCCAGGCCCTCTGTCAACTCAGTCTATTTAATTCTCCGTCGGCTCTTAGCATCACCTGAAATTACACTGTGTACTTGCTTGTTTGATCTTTTATCTTCTGTCCTTTCGGGAGAACAGGGTTCGGAGAGGGCAAGGATGTATTTGTGTCCAATACTGATCCTAGCATCTGGTAAAGTGTCTCTTTTGGTTGAACAAGTAAATACATTAGAGGAAGAAAACTGATTGAGTTCAAAATCATAAACTTGGTGGCAATATTAGAACACAGTGATATATTATTTGTCCTATTTTCTTTTTTTTTTTAAGATTTTATTTATTTACTTAAAAGAGAAAGTGCACAAGCAGGAGGAGGGGCAGGGGGAGAGGGAGAAGCAGGCTCCCTGCTGAGCAGAGAGCCTGATGTGGGACTTGATCCCAGGACCCTGGGATCATGACCTGAGCCAAAGGCAGATGCTTAACTGCCTGAGCCACCCAGGGGCCCTGTCCTATTTTCTGATAGCATTGCCATAACAACATATCACAGGCTGGGTGACTTAAACAACAGACATTTATTTCTCACAGTTCCGGAGGCTGGAAATTCAAGATCAAGGTGTTGGTGGTTTGGTTTATTTCCTGGGGCCTCTCTCCTTGGCTTGCAGAGGGCACCTTCTTGCTGGGTCCTCATATGGCTTTTCCTCTGTGCTTCTCTCTCTCTTCTTATAAAGACAAGAGTCCTATTGGAATGGGAGCCCCCCCACCACCACATTATGACCTCATTTAATCTTAATCTACCTCCTGAAAGGCCCTCTCTTCAAATACGGCTTCACTGGGGGTTAGGGGCGCAACATTTAAATTTGGAAGGGGTGGGGCACGATTCCGTCTGTAACACCCGCGTGTATCTCTGGCGTGTTCACTCTCCCGCTGTGTGGGTCTGTGACCCGAGTCCATACGGCGACCGAGTGCCATTTGCAATCTACTTGAATCGGGCGAGAAGGGGTAGGTAGAGTCCTTATTTAGTCAGATATAAATGGCTTTGCTGAGAATCAATGCTGACTCTAAAGGACAGAAATGGATAGTATGCTCTTTTCTTTAAAAAAAAAAATCTACCAGGAAACTTTGATATTTCCATCATCCACTCCGGAACATTTGCTTTTTTTTCCTCCAAAGATGTGAAAATTCAAGCATGAAACTCTGTTATTAAAGACCTCATTGTTTCTCTTCAAATAGCGCATAAGGCCTGGAAATATGGTTTAATTATCTAAAGGGACCATGTTATAATGAATGATTGACTACTACATTGCTTAGGTAGGGAAAAAGATCACGTTGGTGCATTTAATTTTGTTGAGTAGTGAGCAGTGACTTTCTGATTAATGGTTTCACACTATGCGCTCTCTGAAACAATAAAGATTAGGTACAATTAAAATAACCTTTACCTTTCAACTTGGAGAGCACTCCTGGTCTGCTTGTATCTTCATTATTTACCTGGAAAACTGCATCAAACAATGGCATGACATTGAAAAAAACAAGACATTGTGATTTTTCCAGGGATTCTTGGCTCAGAACAAAAATGATGCATTTTCCTTTTGCCGCCATGCAAGGATTGATCGTTAAACAGAGGGTCCCGGCATTCCCTGAAACCACCTATTATAATATAATGTAACGGCCTTATGGGACACCCAACAACAAACGAGCAGTGCCTTGGCTGGCTCTGGGGTAGAGATTTTAAACTGTATTGGACTGGGGCTTCTCAGTGTGTTGTCCAGAAAGTATGTTGAACCAAGTCTGACACTCACTGTGAAAAACTTTTTCTTTTTTTTTTTAATAAAAGCACCAAATTGATTTTTGCAGAGGTTTTTTTTTCTTATCAGACTGTTGAATGAGAACAGTTTGTTACTAGCAAGTAAGGAAGACACGGTTGCTCCCATTCCTGATGACACAGCGATATCCTTCCAATTTGGGGATTCTGAACATTCCTTGTGAGATAAAGTTCATCTGGTGTTTTGGGGCTTTCCTGCTACAATCTGACCTTAGTCCTGCTTTGCACACAGCCAGACCTAAAAAAGGCAATTTGTTAAGCAGAATATAACTTCACTCCTTGAGAGTTGGTTTTCAGCGGCCACAAAGTGGGGATCCGAGGAGCTAGTCTTCTATGGGAAGGTGGGGATTTCTTCACCAACAGGAGAGTCAGGAAGACCAGCAACAGTGTCCATGCACGTATGAGTAGAATCCCCTATGTCCCTTTGACGCCCGGATCTGCCTGGATCCATGTGAACTGTGTCCCCCTTACCCCCAGGTCAGCCATGACTTGAAGCGCAAGTTTTTCAACCGTTTTCACAGATACCCCGCTCACAAACCCTGGGGAGTCCACAGAAAACTTGGGAGGTTATCTGCTCACCATCTTTCCTCTTGCCCCCCACCACCGACTCTGGAAGTGATACAAATTCTTTTTCTGGTCTTTTATGGCCTTGTCATTTCATCAAAAACCAAAGGTAACATCAGAAAGGGTGAGGTTGGGTGGGCTTATCAATGACTGTTTCAAATTAATTACAGTATCTTTCTTTCCAAGAATACTTCTGATGAATATAATTTTGACTGATCTTAGCATAAATCTTTATTCCCTTGGAGTCATTTCAAACTTTAAGAGAGTGGAGAAATCATGGGCTTTCGAATTGCACATGTTTGGAATTCGAATTTTAGGTTGCTGGCTTGTCAAAATTCGCTGTCCTCTATAATTCAGCGTAACCAACAGTAAATGGTATGTCAACAAGGTAAGATACAAAGTTCCAGAAAGAGGCTGCAAGTTTCCTGTTCCCTCTCCCTTCTTTACGTGATGTGCAGGGCTTAGCATAGCTCCTGCAGCCTGGCCCCTGTTTACATGTTTGATCAATTGCAACCAGTTTAAAGTGAGCTCTGGAGGAGGAACTTCTTTATGCTGGAAGGATTTTGGCAGGCCTGGAACAGCAGTCTCTAATGAGAAGAGGGTAAATGTGAGTTTTGCATGGTTCTTTGAATATTGTCTTTTAGAGATGGGATTCTGCTGTGCCAAGTACAGTCATGATTATATAATAATCTGTTGCTTTTGAACACAGGGCAGTAAACTTTGCATCATTAGTTTGCAGAGAGTGAAATATTTGGGGAAAAAAACACCTGAGAACTTAAGAAATTGCAGAAGAATCCAGCCAGGGATGTGGAACTGCTACTGGAGACAGAGGAGGTGATGGTGAGAGATTCACGCTAAGGTTATTATTTTGGGTCTGCAGAAAATAAAATATCTCTCTAACCTCCATCTCTGCTGTAAGTATGTTCTTCTCTCTAGAGGCGCGTAGTGTCCCCCAGATGCAGTCCCACACCGGGGTAATTTCTATAGTTAGCTCCTTCCCGCCTTCGTGTGTAAAAGGCTCCTTATTGTAAAGTCCAATAAAAACAAAGGGCTTGTTTTCCATCGAGGCTGTTTTCCTAACTAAATTTCTCCCAATGAGTTTAATGAGCGTTGATTCAATTTATAGACGGTGCTATTTCTTCAATAGCCCCCAAGCCTATAAAACCACGAGAGGCAAATACTCTTATTCCAGGTGGTAAAGTGTAAATGCATCCTCTATCCCACCTGTTTTCATTTAATCTAGGATTGTTTGCCTCATTTTGTTCTTCCCACGTGGAATGGAAATGTCTGGTGCTGCTGAGAGAAGCCAACCAAACTGTAACATTTCAACTTTTAAATCTCTCCTGAGTCGGTTAGAAAATAAATTCAAACTTTTTTTTTTTCCTGTTTGGAATTAGATCTGATCCTCATACCCCGATTCCAGGATATGCCCAATATACTTTGCGTTTTGCATTTTTAAGTTTCTGACCCCTTTGTCTAGGAAAAGGCAATGTAGAATAATATTTACATGATAATTTCTCATTCTCCAAGCTTTTCAAACTCTAGCCTAAGGGTTGCCATTTTCCACCCCCCTGGTCCCAAGAATTTCAAAGCTCGAAAGGAAACGGGGAGATAAAGAAAAACGGTGGAAATTTAGAAACAGAAGCCACAGCATATCCCGAGGAGTCTGGGTTTTTCTGGCCCTGCCAATCAAGTCCCCTTTTTTATTGAGCAGACACAAATCTCTTAAAAAAAATGAGCCAGGCTTCCCTATCCAGAAGTCGCTTCTGATACAGTCCCAGAATTGACAGGGTGCAGATCAGATAGGAGGAAGCAAGGGAAAAGAACGATTCGAAAGAGCAAATGGCGGTGGGCAGCTGTTCCCAGTTCTTACCTTCAAAGTCCCTTTTATGCCATCTGCTTGGAGGTGTTTTAATTTTATCCACTTAACGCTATATCCATTATGTGATGAAGTAGGCATTCGGAGGATTTGAGTAACTTGCCCCAAATCATCCGCTCATTAGGTGCTTGATGGATTTCATCCCGGGTCTCTGTTTGCATGACAATCTCATCTTTGGGTAGAATTAAGAAAGGATGAAAAGATAAAGGAGCAAAGAAGACTCTGAAAACAATACAATGCTATCAGATAAGCACTTATATTTGAAATATTCAATACTTTAAAAAATGTGTAAGTATAGAATCCAAAACTTGGAAAATCTAGTAAGGTATAAAAGAGGAAGTAGAAATGATCTATGAGAAGATCTTACGCGAAGAGGGTAAACGTGAGTTTTACGTGACTCTTTAGTGTGGTTTTTTGGAGATAAGATTCTACTGTGCAGGAACGTTTCCTTCCATGGCTTAAAATTTTCTTTTGCCATAGGTCTATACATACCTCGAGTTCATCTATTTTTAATATGCTTTTTTCCACTGAATATATTATGAACATTTTTCTTTGTCTGCACATACTCTTCTATAATATGATTTTAAATAATTGAGTGAGTTATTCAATCCAAAAAAAAAAAAAAAAAAAAAGCTGCGCTGAACATGTCCTATGTCCCAGGCACTAAACGAGGAAAGAGGGATTCACAATAAATGAATGAATAAATGGAGCAAATGATATCGTAGCCATCAGGGAGCTCACCTTTGTTGAGAGGAGGCAGATAATAAACAATGAACAAATAAAAAAGATAAACACAGATTTTGATGTACAAAGCATTATGAAGAAAATACATATAAGGATATAATAAAAAATAAACGCTTTAGTTAGGAAAATCAGAGAGAGAGCCTTTTGAAGGATGTGATATTGGAGTTGAGTATTAAAGAACAAAGGAAGGAAGTTAAAAAAATAAACTAAGAAATTACATTTCAAGCAAAGGAACAGCTGTCCAGACAAAGGGCCCAGCAAGTCAAAAGATTTTAGACAGGAGAGGTCTTGCTCTGTTCACAAGAAAGTCTGTGCTGCTGGAACATCATGGGAGCAAAGGAGAGGGGACAAGAGATGAGCTGAGAGATTTCATCAAGGAGGAGAACGTACGGGGTCTTCTGGCCCCAGAGTTTGGATCTCATTCGAAGCACAACTGGGAAGCTATCAAGTGTTGCCAAGTAAGGATAGCCCTGATTTGATTAAGGTTTAATAGGCATGAATTTCTCAGTCACAGACTCAGGCATATAAAAATAGAATGTATTTCTTAACCCAATTTAATTTCTGACTTTTAGCCTCAAGCTCACCCAGCAGCAGACAATCAAATCGACCCAACTGCAAGTTTCTCACAGTTCAGTCCAGCGATTTTCTAGTAAATCCACAAGTATAAGCACATTCTGCCCTTCCCTTCGCCTCCACTTTTTCCAGGAAGAAGAGGATTATAAGCATCACGTTGAGATATGCGTGTGCGTGTGTGTGCGTGGGTGTGCACTATGTTGTGTGTGATGGTGGCGGTGTGGTTGGATTATCGCCTTTGTTGCTGGCCCTCAGCGCTGACTTACCTGGTCCGGTCCTCAAGCGCACACTCCCCATCCGTGCAGGTATCTGTGAATTGTCCAGTGGTTAGCCAATGGTCCCATTAATAGTTATCAGTGTAAAATGTCACCTTTGAAAGTCGTCTCTTATAGAAAAAGGTTTTTTTTCTTGGGGGGGGGGTCTGGGATTTAAACCATTTTCCTTTAATACCCTTATTTCCACCTTAATACCACAGCTTTAATTATCATCTCATATATGTATTTTCATGTTTGGTTGGGAAGTTCCCTTTTTTCAAATAGACAGAAGGAGAGATGGAGAGAGAGAGAGGTCAGGGGAAAGAGAGTGGGGGAAGAGGGAGAGGGAAAGAAAATCGTAAGCAGACTCCATGCCCAGCACAGAGCCCGATGTGGGGCTGTATCCCATGACCCTGATCATGAACTGAGCCAAAATCAAGAGTCAGATCCTCAACTGCCTGAGACACCCAGGTGCCCTGGGAAGTCCTTTTTTAATATTCCTTGTTGAGTCAAAATATTCTTGGCAAGTATCATCCCCGTAGTTTTCAAAATGAACTTCCATTAAAATAAAATGAAAGTAAGAAAAATAAAAACTCAAAGTGAACTTTTTTTTTATCATCAATTTGCCACTTTTTAAAAAAGCAAACAACTTGAGTGGTTTTTTTTTTTTTTTTTTACAAACCTTGTATTAATTTTTAAATTTACTTGGGGAGAACTTATTTTCATTCCATGTGCGTGACAACATATTTTTTCTTATAAAATTATTCTGTACATTTTTTTCTGTTGCATGTATTCCTGGCTATTAAATACTTTGTTTTCTGTTGTGAAAGTAGTCATTTTTCCACTCTAGCTATTGGTTTTTACATAATTACTTTGTCTATGGACATTTTATTAGTTATATAAGACTTTCCAGCTGATTCTCTTCCTTTTTCTAGTGAAATGATAGTGACTACTACTAATAATTGTATCTCTTCCTTTGCGATTGTTAAACATCTTATTTATACTTCTTGTTCTTTGTTATTGATGGAATCTTTCAAAACACGTTTTAAGAAAAGGTAGTGGCAATAGTTCAAATCTTTGTCTCTTTCCTTATTTTAATGAGAATGTTTCTTGCATTTTATTCTTACACCCTAAGCCAGCCTCAGATTTTTTAACCATGATAAATGTTCCTTCTATCGGTAGTTCAAGATTTTGTGTGTTATGTATTGATATTCACCAAATGACTTTTTAACTTATTACATGGTTTTTCATTTGATGTGAAAAATTGTATTATTATATTTTTTACTGAGAGATCATAATACAAAGATAAGATTTTTAGATTATGTCCTACTTGCTCTTGACATATCACTTTTTAATAAACGATTGAATTTATCTATCATTCAAGAGCTTAGAATTTATATCAGTAAGATTTACATTTTTATATTGTAACTTTTATTGAAATGTAGCATTTATACAAAAAAAATCATACACAAATATATTGTGAAAAATTACACGAAATTTGTTTTTATTTTATTTTTTACTTTATTTTAAAATTTTATGTATTGGTCTTATCTGTTAGATAGTGATCTCCAGATTAGGCTTATTACATAAAATAAGCTGTGAAGCTTTCCATCATTTTCAGTGATGGAAAAAGTTGGTATAATATGAGAATTTTCTGTTGCTTAATACTTTGAAATAACTAATCTATAAAACCATGTCTGAGCCTACATCTTTTTTATGAAGCTTATTCTTTGGAACATTTTCCATTTCTTCCATAGCTATTGTTCCATATTTTATCTGTGTACAATTTTGTGCTGTTTTGTGTAAGAATTGTTAATATATTTTATTTTCTTATTCTTTGAAAGCAATATCCATTTCTATGGTTATATCATATTTTTAAAGTTGATCTTGTGAATTTATGCTTTTCAATTTCTTTTTGAGATTACATTGGCCAGAAGAATTCATTGTTTTCCTCAAGAACTTGTTCTTTGATTTATGCGGTCTATTTCTTTCACTGTAATTATTTATTTTCTGCTTTTAACTTTATTAATTCCCTCCATTTTATTAAGTTTCTTTTATTGTTCTTCATTATTAATCCTCTCCATTTTATTAAGTTTATTTTATTGTTCTTCATATAACTTCTTGAATTGAATTCTTTACTCATTTGTGTTATTTTTCTTGTTTAATAATGAAAGCATTTATAACAATGAAATAACTCTGAGAACATGCCACGTGTTCTTATATGATGAGTTTTATAATTTTTTAACTTTCTAAAAATCCTGCAGTTGCTCTCTGAATTAAGAGTTCAGGAAGCTTAAACTGTCTAAGTTGGGTTTTAGCTGTCTTTAAACTTAAAAATAAAAACTTAAAAATAAAAGAAGCTTCTTTCCATTCCACATAATAGGTGTTCTGAGATGGTCCATAGCCAGTAAGATGATTGTCCAAGGTCCCAAGATTCTTCAAAGGATTTGCACCACCGTCTTAAAGAGAGAGAGAGATAAACACCTTCAGAAATAGGGCCCAAAGTTCATCTGAATTATAACTGTTTATCATAAAATGCCTTGCCCAGGGAATTTATTTTAATTCATTCTTGTGCACCCCTGTGCAGACTCCTATCAACAGGGAATTCAAGAATTACATGAGTTGGCATTAGAACATGAGTTCTTTAGAATCTATCAGGAGAGTCCTTTGCCAAATTATTTAGCTTCTTAAAAAATTTGTGCAGTTCAGGTATGAACCAGAGGCCTTCAATGCTGAACAGTATGACATTTGAAGCTAGTCACAAACTTTGCCAAGGAGACTAGAACTTTCCGAAAGAGATCCTGAAGTGTTTCTCTAAGGTCAACCTTCAGAATAGAGTGGCACCCGCACAGAGTTTTCATTAGCCTAGGGATGCTAACATGGAGGAAAAGAAGGAACATACTGGTAAGTTCTTATAAAGCAATATATAGTTATTAGGAAGGGGAAATTCAAATGTCCTTTCTTTTTAAAATAGTGGCACTCAAAGATGGTACTTGTTTGTAGGTTGCTTTTTGCTGTTGTTTTGAGAGAGAGAGTGGGGGCGGGGAGGGACAGAGGGAGAAGGAGAGAGAAACTCAAGCAGATTCCACACTGAGCATGGAGCCCAACATGGCGCTCGATCTCACGACCCTGAGATCATAACCTGAACTGAAATCAAGAGTCCGATGCTTAACTGACTGAGCCACCCAGGCGCCCCTGTAGGTTTTTTTTCTTAATGTTTTCACTCAGTAAAATTAGAAGTTTGCAAATCTTATGCCATATCACCCACTTTTTAATTGTTAGTTTTGCCTCTCTTAGATTCCTACACTGGTAGCCTTAGTAAAAGGGACATGATAGTTTTCGATGTTTAGATTCTGTCAGTCCTAGTTCTGTGTCATCCATCCACAAATGTCTCTGGCATGTCATTGCATTCATTTCTCCCCTCTGAGGATATCCCTTCAAAGAAAGAATAACTGGCTCTGGCTTCATCAAGAGTCATATGCAAATGGATATACAGGTTCCCCCCTTCTCCCCTGAGCTTGTTCTCGACTGGAGGGGCATGAATCCTTGGGCCTCTCCCCTTCCATGAGCAGGGTCCAGAGCCTGAGAAATTGACATTGAATCAGCAGTGGCTTCAATGACAAGAGGTCACAGGGAACGGAAGACACGTAGGATACAGGTAGGTGAAAATATAGGACAATTGAAACATGACACAAAAAATCTGAGAAGACATTTTTCTTTGTATGTAGAAGCATGTATCTTCAGTAGAAAGTTAGATTATTCTAGCCCTTTCTCCTTTTTATTACAACTGCAACATCTCAGGCTTTTATGCAGTCAGGACAGTAATACAGGCTTCTGCTCTCCAGTCTTGGTTCCCAACATCTTCTTATCCTAAGGCGCCATTGATTTCTAACTTTTGCAATAATAAGTTACACCCGTCCTTTTTAATTAACGAGTTTTAAAATATTTTATAACTAAGTCCTGGTTTCTGGGCAGCATGGGATAAGAAGTTTTGACTCTTCTACTTGTTTTCCTTTTTAAAATCTCTTTCTATTCACTTTCTTCCTAAAGGAAAGAAAACCATCAATGCCATAAAGAGCAAGTTCGGTTGTATTTTACACCATCACAAAAGATATGATATTGAATTATGAGTTATCACACTCACGCCGAGTAATCTCAAAGTATTTCCAAGTGGTGGAATGATGAGTATCAAATGTGGCTCCTTGGGATGTATGTGGCAGAGAGAGGAGAGAGGGAGAGAGGATCTAGAGAGAGAATTTTTTAATCCTTTTCTGTTTGTTTGTTTATTTGTCCAAAACAACCCACACCTGAATTATTACGTGTCTGCTTAGTTCGTATGTGTGCATAAAGTGTTATATATATATACACACATATATATACATATATATGTATATATGTGTGTGTGTGTGTGTGTGTGTGTGTGTGTGGCTTGTTTCATGCAGGATAACACTGTCAAGGTGATTTTTGGAGGCTGGGTGCACTTTGTAGAGGGGAAGGAAGTAGGAGAGGGAGAGTCACAGAAGAGGGCTCGGGTGCACCTGCTCTCACCATCCCCATGTGGTACAGAAGGCAGCAGTGCTGTGGGAAGGGAGCATACGTGCCTGTAGAAGGAATTCCTGAATAAACATCCTGAGGCCTGTGAAAGAGAGGGTGGTAGAGTCTGTTTAGAGTAAATGATTGCTCCTGCTTCCTGTGGTCCAGAAGTGGAAGAAAATAATCTTTTACAGGAGTCCTTAACCCTTCTGGGAAACAATGCTTCTGGTTTGACCAAGAGATGAACAGATTTGAGGACAGAAGCATAGAGAAGAGGGGTGGATCTGTTCTTGTGTTGGGATTTTTGGCAGACACTACTAATTACCGCCCAAAGGCATTCTTCTCTTTGTGGCAGATTGTATCGTTGCTCTAAATATTTTCTGTCCTTCCATCTTAGTGTGGATTCCCAGAAGGAGACCCTGAAGCAAGGACTCAGGTGCAAGTAGCTTACTTGGGAAGTGATCACAGGAAATACTAATATGGAAATGAAAAGCAAGGCAGAAAATGGACAGACGCCAGCAAAGGGCATATGATAAAGCAAGTTACTACTGAGAGCAACTGGAGCTCAATCCTCTCCCAGTGTGGACCATGACTCCCAGTGTGGAGTCACCCTGAGGGATGAGAGACCTGGAGTGTTTATTGGTTGAGGTTGCCCATGGGAGCAGTGGGAGGAGGACTTAATTCCCCAGTATTATGGGCCTGTTGTAAACACGGACAAGGAAGTCTCCATGCTGGCAACTGGGTGTAATGCTGATTTTTACTGAGATAGCAAGCACTCAGCAAATCATAGTGGGCTCACTGGATCGGCTTTACCCTCCACGTGAAAGGATTGTATATTGTGCTGTATTGACTTTAAGCTTGGGTATGTAATACGTCATTTTCTTCCCAATGGGAGGATACATTTTTCTACTCCATTGACAAGAGGAGTTGGCCAATGAAATGTGAGCAGAAATAATGTGTTGAACTTTCTAGCAAAAGGTTTAAGAGTTATCACATTTTTTCCCTTCTACTTGCACCTAGCAACATCCTGGATAGGAACTGCTCATTTAATCTGGGCCCTGAGATGAGAAAATATGTAGCTGGGCCTCAACATGGTTAGAATAAGAAATAAATACGATTTGTGATTATAAGCTTCAAAAACTTTGAGGTTAATTATTACAACCCATCCTGACTAGCTAGTATATCTTGACAAGTACCTGTTCTAAAAGTAAGCTGTTGAAAAGAAAAACAATGTATGTGGGACTGACTTTGTGTCTGGGCAGAGAGTGACGAGGAAACTGTTACTGAGGCCATAAAGATGGCATCCAATTTATGCAGTAGTGAAACCTCTGATAAAATTGTAAGCGGTAGTTTGGAAGGCAGAGTCCAAGATGGCAGCATAGAAAGATCCTGAACTCACCTCCCATGGACACATCAAATATATAGCTACATATCAAACAATTTCCTCTGAAAATTGACTGAACGGCTAGTTCTTCCACATGCAGAGGATAAAAGAGTCACATAGAAGCAGATAGGAGAGGCAGAGACAAAGTCTTGCCCCAAACCCAACCCCTTACAACTGAGAGGAATCTCGCAAAGGAGGAACACGTTCCTGAGGAGATAGGGATTTGCGCCCCAGAACAGTCACTCTGACTCTTGGGACCTGCACTGGAGAGATGAGCCTCCAAAGCATCTTGCTTTGAAAAACAGGGGGGATACTTCCAAGAGACCCAAAGGGCTGTGATGAAACTGAGATACCACCCTTAAAGGGCTTGCACGCACACTCACTTGTCTAGGGACTTAGCGTAAAAGCAGCAATTTGAAAAGTGCCTAGACTATTTGTGAAGGAGATCAATTTGCTAATCTTAAACTGTTTGCCAGAGGTGTAAGGGCCTATTGGGACTCTCTCCGGGACAGGGGAACTGGTGGGCACCCTTTCTACGCGCCCCCTTAACCTTGCTGGTGCTGGTAGGTGTGTGCATTTTCTGCAGTCTTCTGCCACGCTGCTCGAGCTGGCAGGCATGCACTGCCCCTCCACTCTCCGGTTATCTCACTAAAGCTGGAGAGTATGCACAGATCCCACAGGGGACTCTCTCTGATCCCCTGGCTCTGGTGGTCAGGGG
The DNA here is from genome assembly GCF_017311325.1 of Ursus maritimus. Classification (NCBI taxonomy): domain Eukaryota; kingdom Metazoa; phylum Chordata; class Mammalia; order Carnivora; family Ursidae; genus Ursus; species Ursus maritimus. The sequence goes on along the minus strand of NW_024424453.1, from coordinate 44,867,724 downwards.
GCTTCCGTTCCTGAGTCCCATGATACGGTCATAATTGGAGAGACAGTTCTTGTCAGACTACCACCCCTAGAGCACTGTGCAGACAGCGGACTGAAATGCACTTCTAGTCTTCCTATGAAAAAGGCCGATGTATTTGTCCTGGAGCTTCAGCCTGAGGGGCAGGCTTTAGGTTTGGCACGTATCTAGAGGATACAAAGGGCTCTCAGGGAAGGTGGGCTGGAGGACTCCATCTTTGCGCTCTCCCTAGGCCTCGCTACAACTCACCAGTACCTCCTAAAAAGGAGCATGTACACTTGTCCGGAGCCTCGATTTTTGCAACTGCTGCTCCAGGGACACCTCCAGATCATTTGTTCTGGAGGCAGCAAGTTTTACAATCGCGGTCTCATGAGACTGTATATATTGGCATACTTTAAAAGCTGTGGCCTGGGGGTCTGGCTTCCAATTATCCTGATACTAGGAGCTGATTGAGATCCCATTCTTTGGAATACTCAAAGTTCTTGGCACACCATCAACAACTGGGACCTCTCAAGAGTAAATCAAGCTGCTTAGACAATTACACGTTTTGAGAGGCAACGAAGAGCTAGAGCAAGGCTGAAGAACAAGTTCGTCTCCTGCATGAGGCCACTCACTCAAGAAGGAGCGATAGCTGTTTTACCTAATATACAGAAACAAACAGAGAGTCAAGAATGAGGAAACAGAGGAATGTGTTCCAAACAAAAGAGCAAGATAAAATCTCAGGAAGAAATCCTCATGAGATGAACATAAGTGGTTTACCTGATAAACAGTACAAAGTAATCGTCATAAAGATGGTCCCTGAACTCAGAAAAAGCATGGATGAACACAGTAAAAACTTCAACAAAGAGATAGAAATATAAGAAAGTAGCCAAGCAGAAGTCACAGAGCTGAAGAATATAATAACTAAACTGAAAAGTACATTAAAAGGGGTCCAGCAGCAGACAAGATGAAAAATTTTCAGCAGAAACTTTGCAGGCCAGAAGGGGCTGGCATGATGTATACAAAGAGCTGAAAGGGAAAAATTTCCAACCAAGGATATCATTCAGAATTTAAGGAACGATGAGGAGTTTTCCAGATAAACAAAAGCTAAACCAGCCTTATAAAAAATGCTACAAAGACTTCTTTAAACTGAAAAGAGAGGTTAATTAGTGACAAGAAAACATATGAAAGAATAAATTTCACTGACAAAGGTAAATATACGATAAAAGTAGTGGTTTAATCACTTATAAATCTAGTATGAAGGTTCAAAGACAAAAGTGTTAAAAATAACTCTAATTACAATAATTAAAGGATATACAAAAAAAGATGCAAAATGTGACAACAGAAAGATAAAATATGGGATTGTGGGGAGTAAAAATATAGAGTTTTAGAATGCATTCAAATTTAAGTTGCTATCAACTTAAAATAGACTATTACATATATAGGCTGTTATATGTGAGCCTCATGGTAACCATAAAGCAAAGTCCTACAGTGGATACATAAAAGAAAATAAGAACAGAATCTAAATATAACGCTAAAGAAAGTCATCAAACCATAAGGGAAGAGAGCAAGAGAAGAGGAAAGAACAGAGAAGAACTACAGAGCAACCAGCAAACATTTAACAAAATGGCAGTAAGTGCATACCTAGCAATAATGTCACTTTAAATGTAAATGGACTAAATTCTTCAATCAAAGACATAGAGTGGCTTAACAGATAAAAAAACAAGACCCATCTATCTCCTGCTTATAGAAATACACTTCAGATATACAAACACACATTGAAAGTGAAGGGGTGGATAAATATGTTCTATGCAAATGGAAACCAAAAATCTGAATGACAGATAATAAGCTAAATGAGTTTATGGCTTTAAGTGAAGAAGTTGGCATACAGAATATTAGTAGCCTGGGGCGCCTGGGTGGCTCAGTCATTGAGCATCTGCCTTCAGTTCAGGGCATGATCCTGGCGTTCTGGGATTGAGCCCCACGTCAGGCTCCTCTGCTGGGAGCCGGCTTCTTCCTCTCCCACTCCCCCTGCTTGTGTTCCCTCTCTCGCTGGCTCTCTCTCTCTCTGTCAAATAAATAAGAATAAATAAATAAATAAAATCTTAAAAAAAAAAAAAAGAATGTTAGTAGCCTGACTTGGTGCTAATGACTGAATTTCATAATAAAGAGATAAACTCGGAAAAATAATTGGCTGGTTTGCAAGTAGGAATGGAAGCAAAAAGAAGAAGTCTAGAAATTTCAGGATTGACAGTGTTGAAAAACCTTGGAAAATGAGAGAAAAATGATAAAAAAAAAATGCCGGAAAATAGAAGGACCCTGGCCTCTAATGGTACTTTGAAGCTAACATAGCTATCCTGCCAATTTAATTCAGAATTATTTCACATGGAAAAGAAAAGCAAGCTTTAATCTTTTCAAAGCCACTGGAAGTTTTGGTTTCTGTTACTAATATCTGAATGTAAATTGAAGCTGACTTAATATAGTCATAAGACTCTACAAGCAGTGTTTACTCCAGGAAACTTTTAAGACATGGGGGGCATGGTTTGGGTTTGATCAATGCGCCTTCCTCTGGGAGGACCTAGATTTAGGCACTGGGTTGAGAGCAGGAGCGTGCCCTCCATGCCAGTGGGTGTTGCGTGGTGGTTGGTGGATGGGCGAGCAGCAGAAGCTAGAACAGTAAGCTGTTGGCTTAGCTGATGATGGCCTGAAACATCGGCTATTAGTTGTTGGGCTTGCCTAAGAATGTCACACAGTAGGGCTCTAGCAGGAGTTGATATCATCTGCCAATCACTATAAGAGATCCTTTAGGACTAAGGGGTTATTCTTCTTACTATTTGCATAGCAATCCTCCTTGTAATTATTTGTGGCAAAATGTGAGATAAGAACACACTTTTGTCATTATCTACCTCTTCCTCCTGGCCTTGCCCCATACTGATGGAGTCATCTGAGTACATTCTACAGAATTCTGATGAAAAGCATGCAGTCCCATGACTTGGAGAACTTGGTGACAAGTAGCTTCATGTTCTTGACAAACAAAGGAATGCTTGTTCAGCACGTAGATGGGGCTGATTTAGGGCGGGTATGGATTCCTTTATCAATACTGAAGTTCAAGCTTTCCTTTAGTGAATACATCCCGCAGCTCCTGGGCTCACAGGACTGTAAAAGCATTAACATAACCGACCAAACATAAAATAAGCCTTCTTTTTCCAGGGTCTATTAATCATTTGCAAAGAACGACCATGTTTGGTTAGTAAAGAAAACCTCAATAAATTCCAAAAAGAAATTATAAAATCAATCTGACTATTCAGCAGTCAGATTTAAAAATCTTTGAATTTAACTTTGGCAACAAGTAAATATCATGAAAAAAAAAGTGAGAAAGTTACTTCATTAGACTAACGAGGCTTATGTGACTTAAGCAAATACAATGCATTGATTTGTTTAGATTCAGATTCAAACAAACCAATTATTTAAAAAAAGGTTTTTGAGACAGCTGGTCAAATTAATTATGGACTAAGAATTAGAGGACACCAAGGAATTATTGTCGATTTTGTTAGGGTGACAATAATGGCACTGATTCTTCCTTCCATAACTTAATTGCTCCTAAAAAAATAAAGCTTTTTGAGTGGGAGGCAGAAGATTCAGCCCTGTACACAACCTGTCACAACCTGGCCCTGCCATGTCTCCAGCACCATCTGTAATCATCATAACAATATATGTTCCAGACAGGCTGCTGCCTTTAAAATTCCTCACATACACTCTCGTCATTCAGAATTCAGTGCCTTTGCAAAAGCTGTTTCTAGGAGTTTGCCTGAAATCCTCAAACCCTTCACCTGGCAAAACGGTCCTGTAAGACTCATCTCAAAAATTGTCTTCCTGTATTCTTCCCTCAGCGGATGTGACACGTAAGTCCCTGTGTTACCACATTTTTATAACACTTACTCCATTAGACTGTATTTATTTCTTGGAACACCTCTCTTTTCCCAGTGTGTCCTGTATATGCTCCCAGTCTGCCCATTTCCTTCAGAAGAGAGTTGTTTCCATTTTCTTACTTCCTTTTGCTTTACTCCACAATCTATTTTAATATTGCCTCCTACCCACCTCTCCAGTGCACTGATTAACAATGGCCTACAAATTTCCTAATCTAACTTGACCTCTATGCAGTATTTGAAAGTGTTGTTCACCGACATTTTCTTGATCATTTGTGGGTTCATTCTTTGTTGATTGTCCTATTTTGACATGTCTTAACATAGCTTCCTCCTACAAGCAGGTGATGAAACAAAGTCTTGCGTGCAAGGGGTTCATTTTAGGAAGTGATCCCAAGGAATACGAGGGGACAAACTGGAAGAGCAGAACCAGGAAGGAGAAAAAGCTGATCTAAGTGTGCAACCTTGATTAAGGAAATCACAACTGTGGACCATAGGATTTCATCTTGCTAAGAGCTGTGTAAGGAGCTATGGGGATGTACTTAAGAATGTTCTTCCTGAGGATCAGAAGAGAGTAATATTTATCCATCATTTTCCATTCCCCACTGGTCAAGGGTTGTTCCATGGGCTGTTAACAACCTTATACTTCCATGTTTACATGAGTGGGAGAATAGCCGAGTGGATCCCTGCAGGTGCCCTTCTTGCTGATGGCAGCAAATCCCCACAGCAAAAATTTCCCATTTCTTGGTATAGCTGTGATCAATACAGCATGGCACTGGCACAAAAACCAGACACATAGATCAATGGAATAGAATAGAAAACCCAAAAATGAACCCATAACTATATGGTCAACTAATCTTTGACAAAGCAGGAAAGAATATCCAATGGAAAAAGACAGTCTCTTCAACAAATGGTGTTGGAAAAATTGGACAGCAACATGCAAAAGAATGAAACTGGACCACTTTCTTACACGATGCACAAAAATAAATTCAAAATGGTTGAAAGGCCTAAATATGAGATAGGGAACCTTCAAAATCCTAGAGGAGAACACAAGCAATAACATCTTTGACATCGGCCATAGCAAATTCTTACTAGATATGTCTCCAGAGGCAAGGGAAACAAAAGCAAAAATAAACTATTGGGACTTCATCAAGATAAAAAGCTTCTGCACAGGGAAGGAAACAATAAACAAAACTAAAAGACAATCTACAGAATGGGAGAAGATATTTGCAGATGACATATCTGACAAAGGTTTAATATCAAAACTATATAAAGAACTTAAGAAACTCAACACCCAAAAGCCAAATAATACATTAAAACATGGGCAGAGGATGTGAATAGACATTTTCCCAAAGAAGACATCCAGATGGCCAACAGACATATGAAACAATGCTCAACATCACTCATCGTCAGGGAAATGCAAATCAAAACTACAGTGAGATAGCACCTGACACCAGTTAGAATGGCTAAAATGAACAACTCAGGAAACAACAGATGTTGGTGAGGAGGCAGAGAAAGGGGAACACTCTTACCCTGTTGGTGGGAATGTGAACTGGTGCAACCATTCTGGACAACAGTATGGCGGTTCCTCAGAAAGTTAAAAATAGAACTACCCCATGACCTAGCAATTGTACTACTAGGTATTTACCCAAAGGACACAAAAATAGTGATTCTAAGGGACACATGCACCTGATGTTTATAGCAGCATTATCCACAATAAACAAGTTACAAAATGAACCCAAATGTCCATTGACTGATGAATGGATAAAGAAGATGTGGTGTATATGTATACAATGGACTATTACTCAGCCATAAAGAAGAATGAAATCTTACCATTTGCAATGACGTGGATGGAGCTAGAGAGTATTATGATGAGCAAAATAAGTCAATCAGAGAAAGACAGATACCACATGATTTCATTCATATGTGGAATTTAAGAAACAAAACAGAAGAACATAGTGGGGAATAAAAAAGAGAGAAGCAAATCAGAAAACAGACTCTTAACTATAAAGAAAAAACTGAGGGTTACTGGAGGGGAGGTGGGACGGGGATGGGATGGGTGGGTGACGGCGATCAAGGAGGGCACTTGTGATAAGCACTGGGTATTACATGTAAATGATGAATCACTAAATCCTACACTCGAAACTAATATTACACTGTATGTTAACTAACTGGAATTTAAATAAAAACTTGAAAAAGACAAACAAAAAAACAAAATAATAAAATAAATGTCTGCAGCATAGAAGGAAGGAAGGAAGGAAGGAAGGAAGGAAGGAAGGAAGGAAGGAAGGAAGGAGAAAGAAAGAAAGAAAGAAAGAAAGAAAGAAAGAAAGAAAGAAAGAAAGAAAAGAAGAGAAAGGAAAGGAAAGGAAAAGAGAAGGGAAGGGGAGAGGAGAGGAGAGGAGAGGAGAGGAGAGGAGAGGAGAGGAGAGGAGAGGAGAGGAGAGGAGAGGAGAGGAGAGGAGAGGAGAGGAGAGGAGAGGAGAGGAGAGGAGAGGAGAGGAGAGGAGAGGAGAGGAGAGGAGAGGAGAGGAGAGGAGAGGAGAGGAGAGGAGAGGAGAGGAGAGGAGAGGAGAGGAGAGGAGAGGAGAGGAGAGGAGAGGAGAGGAGAGGAGAGGAGAGGAGAGGAGAGGAGAGGAGAGGAGAGGAGAGGAGAGGAGAGGAGAGGAGAGGAGAGGAGAGGAGAGGAGAGGAGAGGAGAGGAGAGGAGAGGAGAGGAGAGGAGAGGAGAGGAGAGGAGAGGAGAGGAGAGGAGAGGAGAGGAGAGGAGAGGAGAGGAGAGGAGAGGAGAGGAGAGGAGAGGAGAGGAGAGGAGAGGAGAGGAGAGGAGAGGAGAGGAGAGGAGAGGAGAGGAGAGGAGAGGAGAGGAGAGGAGAGGAGAGGAGAGGAGAGGAGAGGAGAGGAGAGGAGAGGAGAGGAGAGGAGAGGAGAGGAGAGGAGAGGAGAGGAGAGGAGAGGAGAGGAGAGGAGAGGAGAGGAGAGGAGAGGAGAGGAGAGGAGAGGAGAGGAGAGGAGAGGAGAGGAGAGGAGAGGAGAGGAGAGGAGAGGAGAGGAGAGGAGAGGAGAGGAGAGGAGAGGAGAGGAGAGGAGAGGAGAGGAGAGGAGAGGAGAGGAGAGGAGAGGAGAGGAGAGGAGAGGAGAGGAGAGGAGAGGAGAGGGAGAGGAGAGGAGAGGAGAGGAGAGGAGAGGAGAGGAGAGGAGAGGAGAGAAGAGATGAGACGAGACCGGTAGGATGTGAAGTATGGTGCAAGAGTTGTACAATATTCCATTTTTTTCCCCTCAATCTTTTTCCCCTACCAGTCACTTAAATATTGGTGTTCCCCAAGGCTAGTCCTCAGTCAAATACTACATATTCATTCATTCATTCATTCATTCATTCATTCATTCATTCAGGAAATATTTATTGGGCACCTATTATTTTCCAGACACTTGATTCATTAATAGATGTCAAATAGAGATATCTGCATATATGGGCTCAACATTATAGTATTACATAAGAAATAAGTTAATAAATAAATAAATTAGCATATTAGGAATGTTATAGAAAAAATTAAAAGATTAGAGAAACCAGATGTTTAGGGACAAGGGTGGGCTTGCCAGGGTAGACTACATTAAAGAAGTGATATTTTAGCAATGTCTTGAAGGAGGTTAGTGCAGTATCAATATGAAAATCTGGAAGAAGAGCTTTCCTGATAGAGGGAAGAGCTTGTTCAAAGGCCCTGAGGTAGCAGCATGACTAACTACCATGTTTGAAGGTTAGTGAGGAGGCCAGTGTAGTTGGTCATGCTGAGAAATGGAGAAAGTGGTAGGAGACAAGATCAGAAATGTAACAGGAGCTGGACAATGTGGAGCACGGAAAGCCATTGTAAGGACTTTGGATTTTACTTAGGGTGAAATGGGAGTCATTGCAGGGTTTCCCAAAGGGACTGACTGACTTACAAAGAGTCACTGTGACTGCTATGTTGCAAATCGGCTGCCAAGAATCAACTGTACCGGCAGGTTAACCAGAGAGGACGCTGTCGTAGGCAGACTTCTGAGAAAGCCCGCGATAACTCCTGCCTCCTAGAATTCACATTTTTCATGGGATTCTCCTACCCTTGAATGTGGGCTGGACCTAATAAATAGACTTATGGCAAAATAATGAATGTCTCTTCCCAGATTACATGAGAAAAGGTGATGACTTCTCTCTAGTTCTTCTCGTTTGCTCTGATGAAGCAAGCTGGCATATTGTGAGCCACCCCCAGACAGGTTCATGTGACAAATTGCTGCAGGAGGGCTCTGCTCAGTAGCCATTGAGTTGCTGAGACCCTCAGTCCTCTGACCCACAGGAAATGCATCCTGCCAGCAACCTCATGAATGAGCTTGGAAGTGGATCCTTCCAGCTTTGCACCATGATAGGTAGACCCAAAGGACACCTTGAAGCCTGTAGGAGACTGGCAAGTAGAGATGTCTGTTGAGCCACACTTGGATTCCTGACCTGCAGAGACAGTGAGATAATCAGTGTTGCTGTTTTAAGCCACTAAGCTTTGGGGGAAATTTGCTATCCAGCAATAGATAACTAACACAGATGTTATTGCTGTATTCCAAGTATGAGGTGATCATGGCTTGGAGCAGGGTGTATCAGGGGAGGCAGTGAGAAGTGATCAGCTATGGCTTTGAAGGGAGAGTCAGGAGGATGTGAGAAAAAGAAAGGGCCAAGAATGATGTGCAGAGGGCTCAAGTGACATCAGTGAGAGAAGGTCATGAGGAATACAAGTTACCAGTTCCTACATCATCTATGGAGGAATGTGCTTGAAGGAAACAGCTGTATTAACTCTAAGAGGAGGGACCTGTCCTCCCTCTTACAGGGGACGAGAGGACAGTCTTGTCAGGAAGGATAAACAGATCGTTTAGGCATCAAGCTGGCTCAGTGGAGGTCATCGATGTTTACCAAAAAATTGCTAGAAAGGCCAACTGCTAACTCCTGACGACGTTATGGGAGGCTGAGTTTGAGTGCAATCTCTCTAATGGTAAGAAAGTGAACCACAAAATTTATTTTTAAGATGGAAGAAATAACAGGTTTTTCCAATGGCGATGATCCAGTGGAGGGGGGAAATCTGATGCGAAGAGAGAATTGCTGGAACAAATTCCACAAGTAAAGGATCCGCTACATGGGTTTGGTTTTAGATAGGCACGCACAACGTTCCATCATTCTGTCTAAATGGTCTCTCCCAGTAAAGCGGGAGCAATAAAATCAAACTGAATGCCTCCTTTAGACTGTGGCATGCAGGAGAACACCCTCCTTGTCCAAAAGAGTCACTTTCTAGACACCCCAAGCTCCAGCCAATTGTTGACAGCTCAGGAATGTGGACCCAGAGTTGCTAGGTCTTTCGATTTTCAAAAGCAGCCTGTAACCCTGCTTTTATGTGAGAGCTTCCAATTTTTAAATGCTCACAACTAATTCAGAATTAAAAAAAAAAATAAAAGCACTCCGCAGGCCAGAGCACATTAGCAGGTTGAATTGAATTTGGTCTTTGCCCCGGGTAATCACATGCAGGCTCACTATTTGAATTAACATCTCCTTTTCCCCACAGTAGCTAGAGTGAGTTTTTAAAATACAAATCTGAGTGTATCGCTACCTTTTTAAAAATACTTAAGTGGCTTTCTCTTGCACACTGGACAAAGTTTTGCACACTGGATAAAGTTGTAACTCTATAAAGCAGCTTTTCCCCATGACTGTGCCTGAGCTAACTTTCCCAGCCTCGGCTCCTGCCCTTCTGCTCTTGGACTTGATGCCTGCCCCATGCCCCTCCCCCATGCCACCTGGACACCTACTCTTTGTTATGAGCCCTTTCTTTTTTGTATTTAAATTCGATTAGCCAACATATAGTACATCATTAGTTTTTGATGTAGTGTTCAATGATTCATCGTTGCATACGACACCCAGTGCTCATCACATTACATGCTCTCCTTAATGCCCATTACCCAGTTACCCATCCCCCCCACCCACCTCCCTTTCCACAACCCTCAGTTTGTTTCCCAGAGTCAAGATCTCTCAGGGTTTGTCTCCCTCTCTGATTTCTTCAGTTTTCACTCCTTTCCCTTATGATCCTCTGTGCTATTTCTTATATCCCACATATGAGTGAAACCATATGATAATTGTCTTTCTCTGCTTGACTTATTTCACTTAGCATAATCTCCTCCATTCCATCAATGTCGATGCAAACGGCAGGTATTCATCCTTTCTGATGGCTGCATAATATTCCATTGTATATATATGAACCACACCTTTCTTTTCCATTCATCTGTTGCAGGATATCTTGGCTCCTTCCACAGTTTGGCTATTGTGGACGTTACTGCTATGAACATTGGGGTGCAGGTGCAAAGATGCATTTGTAACTTTGGGGTAAATACACAGTAGTGCAATTTCTGGGTCGTAGGGTAGCTCTATTTTTCACCCTTTCTATGGTCTCGTCATATCTCATATTTCCTCCAATAGCATGAGTATCTTCTACTTCATCTGCCTTCATGTAAATCCACTAGATTCTGATACCTCTGGGCGTAGGAACATTGTCCATCTTATCCACTGGGTCTAGTTTCATACTATTATGTGGCAGACAGTTAGCAAACAAGTGATAGAATTTGGTGCTATCCATATGTTGACACCAGTTGGTTCTCCTCCGCTCTTTACAGCCATTCTCCAATTATCTCTGGATATCTGGTTGTCTACTGGCCCACCAGATTCAACTTGCCCCCTCTTCTTATTTTCCTTCTCAACTGATGACTCCAAAATTCACTCAGTTATACGGGCCACAGAATTGAAGTCTCTCTGAGTCCCACATCAGATGCCACCAGAATCTGTTGGATATTTCTTGGCCACCTCTTAAGTTAAGCTGTTGTTCTCTTTCCCACTTCTACTGTCTTAGATAAGACCGTCTTATCTCTCAGCTGTGCAAATTCTATATACTCAGAAACATCTCCCTATACCTATCATCTGCTCATCTCTGCATCAACTCAAAACACTGCTGGCAAACCCAGTCCTACTTTCTTCTGCTTCAAATTCTTCACTGATGCCTCAGAGGCATTTAGGCTTAGTTCAAATGCTGCAAGAGGTTTCTAACATTCAACTCTTACCCATTCATGACCTACCTTAGCTTACGTTCCCTAAGGTCTCCCACCACACTGTCCCATCCTGCACATTATGCTCTGAAAATATCAAGAACTGGGGCATCTGGGTGGCTCAGATGGTTAAGCATCTGCCTTCGGCTCAGGTCACGATCTCCAGGTCCTGGGTTCGAATCCCACGTCAGGCTCCCAGCTCAGCAGGGAACCTGCTTCTCCCTCTGCCTCTCTCTGTCTCTCTCTCAAATGAATAAATAAAATCTTAAACAAATAAAATTAAAATATCAAGCCTCTTATAGTATCCTAAACAAAATTTCTACACCATGTCTTAAATGCATTTCCCTGTACCGTTATTTTTACCAACATTCTGTTTCATCTCTCCAGAGAGACTGTTATTCATCTTCTGAATTCAGCTCAAATGTCCCCTTATCCAGGAATCACTTTTTAATATTTCCCTCTAAGAGTTACTCACTTCCTATTAGCTGCCTTGGATGTTTATTTATATTTCTATTGTACTTATAAATCCATTTCTTCCTCTAGGCTGTGAGGTCTTTAAGAACAGAGCCTGAGCTTTACTCATCTCTGCTGTCCCGCAGACAAGCACAGAACCTGACGCACAGTGATTGTTTATAGACAGTGTTTCATTGAACGGTGGCTATTCTTTATCACACGCAGCTCAAATATACCATTGACTCGGAGAGCACTAAATACTCCCATTTGTATTTAAAGCATTTACCAAAGTGTTTAGGTTTTGCCGTACAAGGAAATAGACAGAAAGGATCGTGTTGCCCTGATCTTGAAGTCAATAAGCATTTATCTGCTCATGACCACTGCAGAGTAACCAGGGGACTCAAAGCAAAATTGTGAGGAAATGGAGGTTGCCGTTGGTGTCTTGCCTGCTTCTCTTTCAGGGTTCATTCTGAAATGTTTTATCTTCTAACTTACTCCCTTTACCCCCAACATCCTTATTCTCTTTTCTAAATCCCCAAGGCACTTCATTTTCTCGTCTCCAACAGAATCGGAAATTTTGATCAGCAATAATTTTTAGAGTAAATTAAGAATCTTTTTTTGAACTCTTGGTCTAAAAGGAATGAATCCATTGGTGAGAATAAAAGGACAGGATGTTTGAAATTGAGTCTATCTAGTCCAGAAAATGTTTGATATATGTTCCATGTTACTGAGACAGGGAAACTGAAGGACTCCATACAAATCTGATTTTGCTTCTTTTCCTGCTTCTATTCTTGCTAGGACCTGCACCCCCACCCTGCTTTGCACATGCCTTATAATACAAATAGTGTATGTACTCCTTGCAAGGGGCAAGGAATTGATGATTCTCTAGAATAAACATCTAAGGAAGGAGCAGGTGAGAATGACAGGAAGAAGCTATCATATGAGAATTCCAGAGCACCTGAGCTAGACGTTTCTATACCAAGTCCCCCTGGCTCCAAGGAATAACACCTGGTTCCTCATCTTCATTCTAACTGGTTCCTGGATGCCGAGAGGATCACCATCCTCAGTAAAACCCCCAGACCCTGAACAAAGAAAACACCTCCTCTTTTCCTTTCCAAGGCTTCCAGGTACTCTGAGTCTCTCTCTCTTCTATATATCTTGAATAAACTCTGCTATCACCTCGTTGGCTTGCATCTGATTTCCACCCTGCGTGAAGCCAAGGATCCTCTTGGCTGGTCCTGTGAGACTCCTGTCCTCGAACCCAGCCTACCAGCATCATAACCAGAGACGACCTTACTTCACACTTCATTTTTTGGATGAGAAAGGCAAAGCCCTCAGACACTGCCCAGGGCTGCACTACTTAATGGTTCCAGCACAATCTTCCATGCTGCCATTCACAAATTGTCATAAGGAGTTAGGCATGTAAGAGCAAATAGTTTTTCTACTACATTTCCAGAGGGAACTCTTGACATTGGAATACTATGGACTTAGAAGAATAAATCTCAGCTGATCATATTTGGAACACAGGTGAGTAAATATTACATGATATTTAATTCTAGGCATACTATTGAATCATGAATGCCACATGGCACATAGAAAAAAACAACTCTCTATAATTTTTCTTTTCAGAATCTCAGAGGGACTAAAAGAGTGAGCACACAAACCCAGTTCTTGTTTTCATGTGAGTGAATTTGTGATGACACATTATAGGAAATACCTATTGTCACTAGCATAGATCTGGGAGGTTTTCTTCTTTCCTTTAGATGAACAACAAATATGGTAGACATTCTTTGGAGAAGATAGCAATGGCATCTTACACAGCTGATGCTTTAGACGCTACCAAGGAGGATTAAAAAGGCTGGCAAGATTTTAGGAGTTGTGGCTAATCAACAGGCCTGGCCTTGCTAATTGTAGTAAGTGTCAAACTGCAAATTTTGCTGATTGCAGTCCCTGTCTGCGAACAGCACACCCCGTCTCATAATTAGCATTAATAATCTTCCGACAAACACCTTCCCCCAGCTCTTTGTTTTTCTGTTTAATTTCTATAGCTCTTTTCCCCAGGTTTTCTCTTTGGAGTTGGAATTAGGAAGCTAAATGATAAACATTGAATACTAATTAGATGCTAGGCACTGTGAAACACATTATTTTGTTATTAAACAAGCTACAATAAAGCCCGCACTCCCATCTACAGATATGGAGACTGAGGCAGAGAGAGTTTAATAAATAATTTGTTAAAGGTCACAACAACTAGTAAGCACATTGCCACATATTTGACAAGCATTTTTTTTTCTTTTCCTTCTTTTTAAGATTACTTGTTTTAGAGAGAGAGAGAGAGCTAAGCAGAGGGAGGTGTAGAGAAAGAGGGAGATTCCCAAGCAGGGTCCCCACTGAGAGTGGAGCCCAACATGGGGCTCCATCCCAGGACCCTGAGATCATGACCTGAGCTGAAATCAAGAGTCAACGCTTAACCAACAGAACCACCCAAGCATTTTTTCCCCCTTAATTTGGAGATACAGGTGTGCAGCAGGTAGGAACGTCATTTCCCAAGCTCAGGTGTGCAAGAAGCATAACTTCCCATTTTTTGTACAGAACACAATTTCCACTATAAATCCTCCATCTGCCCAGTTGGTAGATACTTCAGTTCAGTCAGTTCTGGATTCCTTGTCTTTGCCCATTCCTCGAAGTGGTAGACGTTTATTTAGGTCAATTCTTTCTCTCTTGCCTATTTCTTGGAATGGTGTCTAAGTTTTGGTGGGCTTGTGTAGTAATGTCAATGCTCGAAAGGAAGCACACAGCCTGGGTCATCAGCTCTGCAGGCTGGCATATACTAAGATGGCTTCATTCCTGCTTGTCGTTGGGGGTTGATCCAGGAAGGTCCTTCCTGACTTGGTCTTAATAACTGGGCTCAACCCCAACAGCCAGGTTCTTGGGTCTAGCATTTTCTCCTTTCACTCTCAGAAACTTTTTGGGATTTGGAATCATTCTCCAAATCCAGGCTACAGTGTGATTAGGAAAGTTGGTTTGACCACCTATGGCTCTCCCTTTATTGTTTCCATGTTCCTCTTGGATGCTGTCATACTTCAACTGTGCCTGTGTTATACATGTGGGCAGCTGCTGAGGCTGTCAGTGCCACGTGTCTGGACAGTTACTTCTATCCAGACATCTTGCTATTACCTTGGGCTTGGTCTGTGAAAGGGAGCATAGGTTTCCCCTGCACTGGAATCTCCAAAATTGTCTAAGGTTCCTTGCATATCTCTGTACTCCAAACTGATGCCAGAAAAGAGCAGATTCCATCCCAACCCATATTTCCATGGTTTGCGCTACCTTTCCACTCCTTGTTTACTCTTTCAAAACTCTCTTCCACCTCACTGGGGTGGTTTTAGTTTGGGGAGGATAGTATATCCTGACTCTTATTCTCTGCTGTATATTTTACACATATAATTTTTTTCTCTTGAAAATCTAGACTGTTGAAAGAAAAAAATGTAATATGCTTCTTTATTTTATCTGTTAACATTTCCACCCTTCCTCGAAGCAGTGAGCACAGACCTCTCTAAATATCTGCCTGAAGAAGAGAAGGGTCATGAAGTAATAAGAAATCTGTGAGATGGGAAGCACATTCTTTAATTTTTCAAAAATATTATTCCACCACATTCCAACATAGAGCAATTAGCCATAAAGAGTCAAGGTTGGACTGTGGTAGAAAATGGAAAAGAACACAGGCATTATAGCACAAGTGAAATGAAAGTAGATTCTAGAAAATGATCAACACTATAATGTAAACCTAGAGAAACATCTGTTTTGGGTCAGGCTCACTGCTCTGTGCTTTTAAAAAATTCCCTTTGATCCTCTTCACAAATCTACTGGACAGATTTCATTACTTCCATTTTGCAGATGATGAAAATTATTGTTTAGAGTTATATGACTTGTACAAACTCACCCCACATAATATGTTCCAGAGTTAGAAAGGACTAGAAGCACAGATACCTGTCGTGTACAAATTCTTCCAAAAAATAAGAATAAAAGGAAAATTATAGTTTTCCTTTTAAGATCCTAGAATTCCAAAACTGGATGAAGATTATAAAAGAAAGAAAACGATCAGTTCACTTATGATAATAGATGAAAACATTTTAAATAAAATACTAATTGAAGCTAATGAAGTATTAAAAATGCATCATGATCAATTAGGGCTCATTCAAGGAGTGGAAAGAAGGTTTAGCACCAGAAGATCTAATTTTCTTAATCACCTCCGGGGTTGGGATCACGGTGAGGACTGTGAGGCATCTAGGCTGGACTATTTAGTAGGCAGACACTCCCAGCTGAGAGCCTCCTTATGTTCTGTGCCCTACGCTCCTAGATTGGCCTCTTTAGTCCTGGCTCTGATGACCATGTTTGGGATTGAAGAAAAAATTCACACCAGCTATAGAAACAGGATTAAACCTCAACTAATTTATATGAGAGACTTTCAGAAAATGATGATAAAAAGGGAACTACTTTTCATTCATAAAAGCTATACATCCAAAACTTAGACAAACATCAAATATACGAGAGGAACTTCAGATGTAGTTTCTTCTAAAATCCAGAAAAAGATGAAGACCCCTTATATCACCAGTACCGTTCAACATGGTTTTGAAGAGTCTGTCCAATTCAAGTACTAAATGTTGCAAGCACAGGAAGAGGAAAGACAAAACTATTATTGTTTGCAGATGATTTTGTTGTCTACATAGAACCCTGCAAAATCAAGAAATTATTAGAATCAATAAGAGAGTTAGCAAGGTTGCCGAAGATAAGATAAGCAGGGACTGATCGTGTTCTTTTCGCAGTAATAATCCATGAGAAATAATCAACAAATATAAGATACCATCCTTAATGCACTACAATATTTAAGAACTAACTTAACAAAGACAAAAAAAAAAAACATAGAAAGGAAATTTTTAAGTTCCATTGTACAACATTGATAAGGAATTTATTTAATTGAATAAACTGAGAGCTGTACATCCTTTATATTTACAAAGACCTAACACTATAGAGATATCAATTTTCCCCAAAATGGTTTTATAAATCCAATAAAATTTCAGCAAGATATTTTTAGAGAAAATGACAAGATTATTTTAAAATTCATATGGAAGAATTGAGGTGTAGCCAATTTGAAAAATAAAAACAAAGAATAAGGGCTTGAGTGATCAAAGTCTTTGAGACAGTGTGGTAGGAAAGGATTTTCTAAATAAACACTGGTCCCTCTTTCACAAATCATAAGGCAAAGATTAATGAACTGGACTAATCAAAATTGCTACTACAGCAAGTTTATGTTTAGTGCAGGACACAATAAACAAAGTTGACAGACAGATGTCATACTGGAAGATGATGTTTGCAAAAAAAAATGGCAGTTGTTAGTCCAAATATTTCAAGAATTTTCTAATCAACAGGAGGAAGGAAAAAAGGCTAGTGGAAATGTGAGCAAAGGATTAGGATCAGCAATTGCCCGAAGGGTCAGTAAGGATACGATATTGGAAGAGGGCACTGCATTTGGAGCAAAAGCCAAGGATATATAGAAGCATAAATTTAATTTGTCTTAAAACTCTGACATGTAGTTGGCGTGTATATATTTTCATGATTAATGTTTGCAGCTGTTTCCCATGGCATGTGCTGCTGAGGCAGGATCTGAAAGCAACCACTACCACAAGGGAGGGTCTAATTTGGAATTCATAGATTGGACAGTGAAACTCTCAGCACCTCCTCCTACCACATGGGGTCTACTTATATTTTATTTACAGTTGTGTTTCCCATTTGGATAAGGGGTTTCATTAAGGGTGGGGACTACCATTTACCATTGTAATTCCCCTATGAACTCAGCATAGTATTTGGCACATTGTTTGTGCGTATGGTAACCATTTGAAAACAACCAAATTCAGGATTTCCAAAGATGAAGAAAAGAGCCCTCTAGAATGGTCTTTGACTCTGTAATTATTACACATCTCTTATTAATAAAAGAAATATTTTTACAATTTGCCCTTAAGTAGGAATGTTCCCTATTCCACTACTTTTAAAAAGTGACATATACCAGATTATAAGCTATATGAAACAGGCATGTAACACTTTCTCAGAAATTATCTAACAGTACCACCTGCCTATATTTATTTAGTTTCCAAAATTGTGTAAGAGTGTGTTGATATTATCATGGGCTATTTTAAGTAAAAATCTAAATAAGATATACATGCATTTAAAATAGTATTATACTCTTTTTACTTCATCAAGTTTATTTATAGATCGTAAACCTCCTAAAGATAGCGAGGATACCACATATATATGAATATGTACATATATATAAACATACATAATATATATTATTAAATTATAGTAGTGTATAAATATATTACTAGATATTGAAATATATACTTTTTTATTCTTCCTTTCAAAACTCCCAATATAGTAATGCGCTTTGAGTTGGTGAATATATTGAATGATTTCCCTCGGGGGAAATACTAAGCAAGTATGAACTCCTTTGAGGGTCTATTTTTATTTTTTAGGATTAAATGCCTGATATTCTCTGCCCAAGGGACTGTAGAATGTCTAGAGTAAAGGTGAAGCTATGCTCATAATAAATATCTGTATGTTCGAGTCTAAGCCAGCTCATGTAGTAAACAATATGAGGGGAACATGGTTAACATTCTTGGTTTACCGTCAAGGCCTGAATCATGGGAAGGAAGGTGGTGTATATGGCAAGGTCTTTATAAAAGCATTTATGAAAAGTTGGAAAAACTAACAAATAAAACTAAAGTAAGGAAAAAGCAATATTTCATTGGATAGCAGGGTTTGAAAATACATTTGCATTCAGCACAATTCCCCGTAGCTTGCTGAATATTAAACATGTGGAGAACGATTCTGGCAAATATCCCACTTTCCCATACATGTTAACCAAATAACCTAACGAAGGCAAAATTATAACTTAAATATCCAAAGCCATAACAATGTGTGAAGCAAACAAGCATCCTATTTTAAAAGAACCTTGTGTTGTGATATGTAGAAATGATGAAAGCTAGCCCCAGCACTGCATGGAGAGGTGGGACATCCCTCCCCCCAGGTGCAACTTACTCTTTTTGAACAAAAACCGAAAAAATCATTTTAAATAAATAGACCACCTTTTCTCCTCACTTTTATTGCATCAACCCTGTTTCATTATATTTATAAATGTGTTCCCTTTTATTCAAAGACAAGATGTATTTCATGTCAGTTTCAGACATTAAGAGCAAAGCAAGAAACATTTCTTGGCAATTCTACATTTTCTGTTCTCCAGATAAATTTTTTCCTTTACTTTATTTGATGAAGAGGAAGTGTTTTCAGGTAAACTGGGTGTAAACTTGAACTAACTGACATTGATTTAAGACATCAGTGTGGAAAACTACACGGAGAGTTTGGAAGGATTCGTATAATCCAAACCCAAAGAAGGGCATTCTGACTCGCCACTAATCCGTTCCACTAGAGGACTTTTGTCACTTGTTATTCAGATATAATTTTAAACCATGTCTTTTTGTATTCACTGAATTATCAAAGCTAAGATGATTGGCTTATTTGCTGTGTCTTTATAATGAATATTTTTGCCAGAATAATCATGAAGAATCTATTTACTGGGTAATATGTTTCTATTAGTAGTACAGTATTTCAAACCAAGTTTTTAAAAATGATTTCTTAGCAAATAATGCAAATATATTTTCCACCTTTTCACTCACTGCAAGTAGAAAAGCAATTTGATTGGTAGCCCAAATATCAGTGCTAGGAAATGAGACTTTTCTCACTGGGGAAAAGAATAGTACCTTGGATAATTAGACTTGAATTTTACCCTGGCTTGGCCCCTTATTAGATGTGTGAACTTGACAATCACACTTCACTTCCATGTGCCTCAGTTTTCGTCTCTGTACCATGCCCACCTCCCAGGGCATTTGTGAGGAATGAAGAAAATCACACTTGTGGAAGCCTCAAACTGACAGTGTGTGAGCTGAATCCTGCCCATAGGTATGGTTTGTTTGTCTTACAGAAAGCTTAACAATTTTTAAATTTGCTGATAACATTTAAAAATTAGACAATTCAGATTTTTCACTTTTAGTTTTTAAATCTGAACACTGCAGAACTTAGAACCAGCTGGAATCGAGTGTAGACTTAGACACATTCTTGCCGCTGCCCTTTTGTCTTCATCCACGTTGCCCAATAGATGTTTCCCTATTATAAAATATAGATATACATTTAATTGATTGCCCCGGTGACATTCTGTTAAAGAAAAATTTTTAGACAATGTGATCTCAAGCACAGATCAAAATTTAGACAAGGTGATCTCAAACGCAACAGGGAAGTAGTGAACATGCCAAAACAGGAGAGGAAAGAGATATGTACCCAGATGACAGAATGTTTATACAAGTCACTGGACAGTTAAACACAGATCCTGGGTTATTTCACAGACCTGGAAAACCACCATCTCTAGTACAATCGATGTGGATTACTTTTAAGAACATGTGTGATTTGAGCTATTCACAGACATGAATGAACATTCATCAGAAAAAAATAAGTAATCTTTGTCAGACATAATAAGTAAATTGATCTGTGGCTAGTAATTAGCAATAGCGAACAATGAGGATTTAGCCCTTATACAGCCAGGAAGCTTGTAGGCTCCAAACGGTGTTACATAAGCTCAGCCGACAAAAGCACAGGTTCCCGATTCTTCTCAACCAGCTATGAACATTTTTCCCACATCATGAATTAAATATGTGAGCACAGTTTGATTAATTCTCAGTTCAGATACAAATCTGTTTTTCAACATCTATCACCCCAGAGATCTATCTCTATTTCTATTTTTTCATATTTTCATTAAAGTATAAAATTATACAGAAAAGCGCACAGATAAGTGTACAACTCATTGACTTTTTACAAATGGCACACACCCACGCTCAAAACCCAGGCGCGTTGTCCTCCGAAGCTCTGGTACCTCTGTTTCCCCGCAGACCCTCCCTGCCCACCGCCTGCAAGGGCAACAGTTCTCGTGACTTTAAATCCTTTTAGTCGCTTTTGCTTGCTTTCGAGCTTCATCGAAATAGACATTTTAATGTTGCCTTTCTCTCACATATTGTATTTATTAGATTCAACCGTATTTTCAGGTATACCTGTAAGTCTTCTATTCACATTGCTGAGTAGTAGTTCCTAGGGCAAAAATGCCACAATGTATGCATTCTGCTGTTAATGGGTGTTTGGGTAGTTCCCAGTAGAAGAGCCATTATCAACAGTGTGTCTATGAATATTATTGAACATTGTTTTTGGTGCACACATGATACATAACTGCTCAGGGTCCCCGGTGATTCCTAACATCCACTCTTGAGAGATTTCCCATAAGCTTAGGGTTATGCAGAACACTTGGATCTAATCACAGGGGCCGTCTTCATTATCCTTTTTGAGATACAGGCTCCTTTGCATTTCAAGTGTTCTTCAGTTATGCTCCTGACTGTGTTCCTGCTCTTGTAACCCTCTGCCCTCCTGCAGCATCTTCGTTGTCTTCAGCTCTGCCATCTGAACTACTCTCTCCCACTCTTTGCTGGTTCTGATGCACTGATCACATTTCTCGGGTCCGGCTCACTCCTGCTTTGCCTGGTCTTTCTTTTGCCTTGTCTTTGTCTGTCCTGCTCTTATTTACCAACTTTGGCTAAAGCACTCCTATGCAGCCAATGATCTCCACACAGTTCTTTAGACTTTGGCGTGCTAAGAAAATGTGCCCCTTAAAATAACGAGGGAGATCGTAGAGCAGAGAAAGTAAGAGCACAGGCTCTGAAGCCAGACTTCCTAGGTGACAGTTCTGGTTGCCATTTATCAGCTGTGTAACAGTGGGTAAGTTTTCTCTGTGCTCAGTTTTCATAGCAGTGCAGTTAGAAAACTTCTATCCAACAATGCTTGTAATAAACTCCTCTTTTTTCTAAACTACTTTTATTCTTGGCCCTATCTGGTTGTTATATGTCAATAACTCTTGTTTGTTTTTTACTTACCTGTGCTGTGCTCGCCTCGTTTCTCTTCACGTCTCAATTGGCATTACCTTGCTTTACAATGACTCCTCCTGAGGTCTGTTAACCAGAACAGCATCTGTCTTGTGGATATTAACACACCAGGCCATGCAGGTCTCAATTAAGGTACGTTGGCTACATTCCTTTCCTGTTGCTGCAGTAAACAAATTGCCCCAAATGCAATGGCTTAAAACTACATAGATGTATTATCTTACAGTTCTGGAGGTGAGAAATTCAAAATAGTCTCACAGGCCCTAAAATCAAGGTGTCAGCATTCCTTCTGGAGTCTCTCGGAGAGAATCTGTTTCTTTGTCTTTTTAAGCTTCTAGAGGCATCCTGAGTTCCTTGGCTTGTGGCCCCCTCCTCCATCTTCAAAGCTGATCACCCCAACCTCTACTTCCGTTGTCACATCTCCTTTCTCTGATCTTAATCTTCTTGACTCCCTCTTAGAAGAACCCTGTGATTATTAAATAGGCCCATTCGGATAATCCAGGATAGTTTCCCTTCTTAACATCCTTCATTTAGTCACATCAGCAAAGCTCTTGCTGCCACACAGCCTAACACACTTATAGGTTTGGGACTCTAGGATGTGGACATCTTTGGGAGGCCTATTATTCAGTCTAGCACAATGGTCAAACCATTTATTTTAATTACCTAAGGAAGTCTTTGTTACTTTCTTTCTCTCAAGGCCATCTTACGTTCCCAGAAAATGATTTGCTTTCCAAAGGAAGGAAAAAACAAAAAACATGGTATTATTCCAGTGATTAGCGTGCTTGCTAGATATTAAAAATTAATGATCATTACACTCTGGCAGGTAAATATCAGGAGAATGTGGGTTATGCTCTAGGTCTGGCTGTACCTCCACTTGAATAACACCAGCTGATCCCCAGATGATATAGACATCCATCAATGAGCATGTAATTACATATGTAATAAATTCAGCATGTGGAAATTCATCTACAAAAGGGTTACGTCACAGTGGCACTGAGCCTTTATTCACTTAGCTCAAACAGATCCTCGGGGCTTAATGAGGCGGGCCTGCATCTTTTTGCTTTAACCTATTTACTATATATAGTCCTACCTCTTAGGAACCTTTGTTTTAGGAAATGTGACTACCCTGGAGACCCAGGATGAGATCATCTCCATGCATTTCCCATTTGTGGCGTCTATTCCTTTTTCTATTTTAGCGCATCTTTTGGCTGAGGCACCAAAAAAGAAAAATATTATTAACTCCTTTCTAAATTTATCTCTGCTTCATCTAAGTTGCTGCTTTATTCCTACCATTCAGTAAGGCTCCAGAAGATTCCTCAGTGCACTGATCTGACCGAGGCACTAGATGTATGGTTGGTGGCCTCCAGAGAATTTAGTATAGATAAAGTGTCTAACACATTAATTCAGTTCTTAAAACATGGACTGTGGACACAGAATAGACCTGTGGACTTTTTTTTTTTTTTTTCCCTGGGGGCCTATTTGTTGCCCAAAACAGAAAACTTTTCTCTGAATTAATGGAGACACATTTTCTTGATCTCAGGTTCTTACATAGGGAAGCCAATTGCATGGAGTAGGATGCGACATTGTGGATAATAACCTGGTTCTGAGTATGGGATTTGGACATGCTGTTGGGAGATAACAGCGGGAAATGGAATGTATTGGGAAACACGTGGGTCTCCGTCCTGATGGGGACTGCCATTCTGACCCATGACTGAGATACAACACAAGCCCAACCAGGTCATAGCAACACTTTGTTTAAGTCAAAAATGACTTTTTAAACTAACTCATGAAGGGAAACAACAAAATACCTCTTTCTTCCATTGGCCAACTCTTTTGCTTATCTACATGGGGAGAGCGACTAGAGATTGCAGCAATGACTAGGATAAATCAGTTGCAAAACTTGGTAATCAAACAGACTTTTTAAAATCATCAAATTTATAGATAACAGAGAATAGATTGGTGGCTGCCAGAGGGGGTATGGGGGCAGTGAAGGGAGTCAAAAGGTCTAAGCTTCCAGTTGTAAAACAAATGATGGGATGTAATAGACAGGGTGGTTACTTTGGTTAGTAAAACTACTATGTATATTTAAAAGCTACTAAGAGAGTAGATCTTAAAAGTTACCAACACAAGGAAAAAAAGTTCGTGACTATGTATAGTTATGGATATTAACCAGACTTACTGTGCTGATTATTTCACAGTATATGCAAATATTGAATTGTGTCATATACCTGAAATTAATGTCAATTACATTTTAATTTAAAATAATAACAAATGAGTTTAAAAATTTTTTATAAAGATTTTATTTATTTATTTGACAGAGATAGAGACAGCCAGCGAGAGAGGGAACACAAGCAGGGGGAGTGGGAGAGGAAGAAGCAGGCTCATAGCAGAGGAGCCTGATGTGGGGCTCGATCCCATCACGCCGGGATCACGCCCTGAGCCGAAGGCAGACGCTTAACTGCTGTGCCACCCAGGCGCCCCTAAAATTTTTTTTTTCTGATCTTTTCTATTCAAAATAATTGTTCTCAAGTTTGAGGTCTGGGCAGCACCATAATAAGAATAATATGGGATACTTCTTAAAAATGAAGATTCCCAGAGGTGCCTGGGTGGCTCAGTCATTAAGCGTCTGCCTTCAGCTCAGGGCATGATCCCAGGATCCTGGGATCAAGCCCCGCATCGGGCTCCTCTGCTGGGAGCCTGCTTCTTCCTCTCCCACTCCCCCTGCTTGTGTTCCCTCTTTCCCTCTCTTGCTGACTGTCTCTCTCTCTGTCTGTCAAATAAATAAATAAAATCTTCTAAAAAAATGAAGATTCTTGGCTCATGACACATCTATCCGTCTGGAGACAGGTTGTAGGAATCCTGAGGCAAATTGAAGTTTGAGACTTGCTGATTTAGGGGAAGGTGTATGATTGTAAAGGTAGAGAACTGAGTCTGAATTTTTTATTAAATGATGATTTCCTCATTTGTAGTTTCAATGAAATACTTGTGAAGCCCCTGTAACAAAGAGAATTGTTAAGTAACGGTATTGTTTCCACTTCAGATAAAATCTTAAATGGCCAACATTTGTGACAGCACCAAAAATTGTTTTCCCAGTTTGAAATGACCTCACTGACTATGAACACATCAAATCAATCTGCTTGTGTCTACTGAGCACGCATCTAGAGGAGGCGATACTAATGCGATTACCACTGTGGGAATTACAAAAAACGTACGATAATTTTAAAAGCCTTTATTATAATTCATTCTTGCTTATACGGCGCTGCCAATAATGCTAATAATGACATTAATAACGATATCTATTTGCCTATAGGATAATCATTTTTTATTTTTATCTTACTTCGTTCTTACAAACCTAGGAGGTAGATACTATCAACATCAACACTTAATGAAGAAATTAAATCTAAAGGATTGTAACTAAACTTGTAAATGTCGTATAACTGGCAATTCACGGAGCTGATATTTAAGTCCAAGTATGTCTGTCTCTGTGTTCTGCAATATTAACCAGGGCATTGTATTATTTCCAGACAAATTTCCAGTTTTGGGGTCCACATGAGACATGTACTAAGGCTCTACCCTTGGTTGAGGCAGCCTCAGGAACAGGAGTCTTGGGGGTCAAATAATGAGTACTGCCAGTAGCCTCAGGCCATGAGCTTGGGAACCTAGAACCACAAATTTGACAGTTATTAAGCCAAATCTATAGCTATGATTACATTGTAATCAATCAAGTTGAAAACTTGAGGTTAGGGCAAAAAAGTGGAGCAAAAAATGAGAACAGAAGTCAGGACGATACAAATAAAAATTAGAGAGGATGTGAGAGGTGGGAAGGTGATGGGAGCTCAGGGCTCAGATCAAAGACTGGTCTGTGAGCAACCATGGAAGAGAGTATAGAGGAATAGCACTAGGCTAAACCATGTGGCCCCCCAAACTGGATTTTTTATCTGGGCCCTTACTGATTCTCACTCTACTTGCTTGGGTGGGGAAAGGAAAAGAGTGGTATTTTGAAAACGCTGATTATTACTTTTAGAGTCAAATTTTATTTTCCTTCTTATTTAAAACTTCCTTCTTTTAGGATGATCCACAAAGCATTGGTGTCTGCAGTTTGGAGGGCTGTCTCTGTATACCTGACATTACAAACAAGCCAGTTTGGAGCATTTTATTAAGTATGGCAAAAAGGTAGAGAATCCATTCTTTTCTGGAAAACAAAGCCCAGTTCAATCAGGCAGTGTTTGAATAGTGAAGGCAATTAGCAAACTTGCCATTGCTCCCGTTACTAGCAAATGTGTTTGTTATTCAGGAGACTATGCAGAGATGAAATTTAAAGCAGCTTTGTGGCTTTTTTGAGGCAAACACAAAGCTGTTAGAAGGGATAGCTGTGTACCGTATGAGGTCAGTTTCAGGAGCTTGGTTAAAGGAACATCTTAGATCACTGGTGAGTGTCATCTGAAGTTGATCTTAAAAACAAGCAAACAAACAAACAAACAAATAAAAAAACAAAACACCTGAAATGAAGAGGGATAAAATGAACTTTTCCTGGCTTGTATAAATAGGGCAAAACAGACAAAAAGGATGTGATACCATAATGGCACATATCCACATGCGGAAAAACAAAGATGTATGGAGCAAACCCCACAGCCCATTCTAAATTACTTGCCACTTTCGTATAAAGATTTATGAATTTGTGTCTACCATCTTACATTCGTATTCAAACAGGGAGAAAATCCAGTAACAGATCAAAAGCAAAAACAACAATGTTGAACCTGAAAAGGGGACTTGACTTTGCTTTTTCCCCCTTCCCTACTTCACCCCAATGGTTTTGCATCTAATTCACTCTTGATTTAGATTTGACTCTAGAAAGCCTTCTGGACACTTTAAGCATTCATAGGTTCTTTCCACATGTGTAATTCATACAAATATGAATTCATGCTTGAGTTATACACCTGATATAATATATATAATATAATATTATTATATATTAGTATCTGTTGGGCTTATCTCCCACTCAACCATGATGGGGCAGGTGGCTCCCCCCCGTCCCCGGTTCTGTCTGTCCTCTCTTACCCTTTATAATACTCAGTATAGAACATGGAACATAGGAGCTGCTCCAGAAATATATGATGAATATTGGAATGAAACCAGATTATCTCCCTCTTTTATCATCTGAAGAAAATGAGATAAGAAGTCAGGTGCTTTATCTGAAGACAGTTGGAAAGACAGAATGGTTAGGACAAATAAAGGAACGTCTGTACACGTTTTTTAGAAAACAGTAAAAGGAAGACAACAAAAATCAAAGCTGTTAGTGCACTTAGCTCTCTCGCTCTCGCTCTTGTTCTCTCTCCTTCTCTTTTCTTAAATTGGTCTCCGCAGCCAGTGTGGAGCCCAACACATGGCTGGAACTCACCATTCTGAAATCAAGACCTGAGCTGAGATCAAGAGTTGGACCCGTAACTGACTGAGCCACCCAGGAGCCCCAACAATTAGCTTCTTTGAGCTTTTATTTCCCATGATACAAAACCAGTCAGCAGGCTCAATGGCATCCCACTGCCTCCACTTGTCGCTGCCACACACATTACCCTGGTTCTCGGAACATTCTCGAGGGAGGCTGTCTCCTTGCTGAGCCATTCCTCGACAAGAAGGGACAGAGAAAGAAACTGTCCACAGCTCGTTGGGCTGCTGATGTCTGGGACACGCATCCCCCTGCCATCCAGCGATGCTATTTTCCTCTCCTGGAGCTCTGGGGCTTAAAAATGTGCTCTATATTTCAGGCAGGTCGGCTTGAAATTATGTTTAAATATAACCACACTAATGTCTAAAAATAGCATTCATCTAAAGCTGGACAATATTGGAACAAGTGAAAAGAAGTAGAAACCTGAAAGTCAAGAACAAATAATGTCAGGGCACTGGGGTGGCTCAGTCGGTTACACGTCTGCCTTCTGCTCAGGTCATGATCCCAAGATCATGCTCCATCTGCCGCTCCCCCTGCTCGTGCTCTCCCTCACTCTTTAGTAAATAAATACAATCTCAAATAAATAAATAAAATATATTTTAAAAAAGAGCAAATACTGTCTTGGGACATCCAATTATAGAACTGATAGCTGTGCCTGGACTCTCCTGTTTGGCTGTGTCACTAGATCTAGGAATTTGTATTTGCATTTACATGGTTTTGAACCGATTTTCAGCTTTCTTCTCCCATTTTAGAATTTACCTCCAATGCATCGAATTGCTAGAAAACTTGGTCTCTCAGGAAAAAATTAAACTAACGACTTTGTGGCACAGTTTTTAAAACTGTCCACAAATTTTTTTGACTCTCCTCTCATTGAGAATCGGGCCCCGTGATCTCTCTCCTTCTCTCTGGCAGGCTGCGGCTGCCTCAGCCAATGGAGCAGGGTTTCTCGAACTCACCACTGTTGGCGCGTTGGGCCACAGATTCCTTGCTGTTGGGGGCTAACCTGTGCATTGTAGAATATTTAGAGGTACCCGGGGCTTGGGGCACTAGATGCTTCTAGTCCGAACCCCACCGTCCCCCAATTGTACAAACCAAAAGTAGATTCAGACATTGGAAAACTTTCTGTGGGGAGGAAAATTGCCCCTGGTTGAGAGCCACTGCGATAAAATATGGAGGAAATGAAGTTACAGGACTTTTACAGCTAGGTCACAAAAGGCCACTCAGCATTCTGGTTCTCTTGGGACCATTGTTCTGGGAGAACCCAATTGCTATGGAAATCCAGCTACCCCGACACTCCCATGCCTGGGGAGGTGATATTCTGGGTGGACCATCCCCGCTGAGCCCAGGTGACAGCCTCCCCTGAGTCTGAGCCAAATTCTCAACCCATAAAACCTGCGAAATAATTAAATTGTTGTTTTACCCCAGTAAGTGAGGGGTCGTGCGTTAACACAGCAATGGCACTCATGACAGAATTACTGGGAAATGAGAGAATATGTAGTCGACTGAAGAAACAAGTTTTACTTGCGTTACACGTGTAGTTTATCAAACGAGGAACAGATACACAAGTGCCCACAGGCATGGATTCTGCACACTCCGTTATCTGGGTGTGTACTTGTGGTATGCTGAGAAAATAAGAATTGGCATCTGAAACTTGTTCTAATCCTCTTTTTTTTTCCTCTCTCTCTCTCTCAAGAGAAAATATTTTAAAGATGTAAGAGTTAAAGAAAACATCTGGTTTATGGGAAAATTATAAGAACAGGCTCTTCCCTCCCCCACTTCCTACTACTCCCTCCGTGGAGCGTTAGCAGATTCTCAGACCTTAGCGACAAAGTCAATAACAACAGGCTAACATAATTACACTGTAGAGGGCAGATTGTGTCGGCTATTACTTTATTAAGAAAGAACAACATGTGTGAAAGAACAGCATCCTGCAAGGACGGAAGACTCGAGAGAATGCAGGAAAGAGGGCAAGGCAGTTCACAAATATGCTGAATTGAAGGAATTAGGATCACACCCTGAAATAGCAGGAAAACGAATGTTTGCTTTCTCTGGCTTATTATTTGCTTAGTGATACTTCAGCGTTTCTAAAAGATAAATGCCTTGGCTGTTCTATCAGTCTTTCTGCTTTATTTAATTTTACAAAGAGGAATGCTCAGATGTTAAAATATTTGTTCTCTTTTCACTTACGATTTGTTTCATTTTCTACTCAAAATGGAATGACCCTCCAAGGTAAGATTTGAAGCACAGAGATTACTTCGTGTTCATCTGGCACTGGTTCTGTGATAAGTTCTTGGCGTATTTTCATTATTTTACAAAACACCCCAGGGAGGTGTTTTGAAATGAAATGACTTGTCCCCTTTCACCTTACTTGCAAAGGTCAAGATAAAATATTTAGAACCTCAAACCTTCCATACTAGCCCATTTTTCCCTTCAGTTTTTTTTTGTTTTTTGTTTTTTTTTTTCAAAATGGAAGGAAAAGGGGCTTTCACGTTAGGAGGGGGCTGGTCATTTGCCTGTTTGCCCTGAAACTCCTTTCCTGGCTGTCCCCTGCTTGTACTGCGGGGGCTGCTCCTGCCACACCACCTTTCCAGGCTCCTCTGCCATCTGCTCCCCCTGATGCTCAGCCACCAGGAGACACCGGAGGAACTGAAGGGTGGGAGAGGGGAGAAGCAGCCCTCCCTGCATGGTTCCAGTCTCTCCAGGCAACTCTAGCCTTGGGTGGGGTTTCAAGCCAGCTGTGCTACAACATCTCCTCCTATTGTCCTTCCTGCCCCAGGGCTGGTAGCAGCTGATATGTCCAATATTAAATGTCATCTGTTGTACAACATGATGTAGGTTCTGTTTTTTCCTCTTTGGACCCTCATTAATATAGAGAGAATCTTGTTCCAAATGAAGCCCAGCTTGAGATTTAGATATTATATGGTATGTTTTCAAAGAACATTAAAAAAGCAAGAAAATCTTTGTATTATCTCTTTAGAGTTTGTTGATTGGCTTTACAATTTAGGTCAGCGTGTTTTTAGAGTAATATAATATAAAATTCTAGAGAAAGCCAAACTAATGTGTAGTGACAGAGAGCAGATTAGTGGTTGTCTTGACCCAGGGATGGGACAGATTAACTGTGAGGAGCATGCTGGGAACTTTTTCACATGATGGAGGTATTCTAAATCATGATTTTTGTGATGGCTACATAGGTGTATATATTTGTCAAAAGACACTGAGCCATTTTATTGCATGCAAATTACACTGGGATGAGGAGCAACCAACATTCCCCAAATCTTGTCTGCATCATTTATTTCTATGGTGTTTCT
Organism: Ursus maritimus; assembly: GCF_017311325.1. Lineage (NCBI taxonomy): Eukaryota > Metazoa > Chordata > Mammalia > Carnivora > Ursidae > Ursus > Ursus maritimus. Next base: position 44,837,483 of record NW_024424453.1, on the reverse strand, counting down.
GTAATAATGATTCTTTCCTCCTTTCTCCATTTATTAATTTGAACACTACTGTGAGGAAGAACTATCTCTTCTCCTGTATTTCCTTACTTATTTCGTTATCTATCTATATCATTAGGGACTTGTGGATATTTGTTCATGGATTAAAATCCAGGTTTCTTCCTAAAATTTTGTTGCTAACATTTTTCCAGTTTATGCCATTAAGGCCCCTTCAGGTGGGCTCCTGTGTTCTTTTATCAAAACTCTCCCCAAGAGCCTTGAGCATCTTCTTAATTTCTGGCCCCACAAGATACTCCTGGTTTACTTTATTTGTCTTATGTATGTATGTATGTATTTATTTATTCTTGGTTCACTTTATATTTACAATGCTCCAGCCCTAGAATTAATCACTTCTTGAAGGAGCCCTGGTTTCTTTTATTTGAATATAGTGTTTAGAGCCAAGATCTGGGTGTTGGGTAGTCTCGTTATTATTGGGCTGTCATTGCCTGACCTTTAAGCAGAGCTAGTTACTGAATGTATGTACACTAATCCATATGTACATATATATTTTGTATCTGTTATCTTATGTGTGTCTACTAATCCATATGTACATATATACTTTGTCTCTATATAGACATATATTGAAAATCATGAGTTAATACCAAAAAAAAAAATATCATGAGTTAATACTGCTGTCTCTATCTACCATAGAGTTTATTTTAGGCCTCCCTTTTTCCTTATTTATAAATTCTTCTTGTAACATTAAGACACACTGGCTCATTAGCTATGATCTATTCACTTTTTTTTTTTGCTATAAACATAAAGTAATTTCAAAACTGCTGGACATTACCCTTGTTTAAAAACAAAAGCAAAAAATTAGTTACTAACTAGGTGATAATTTTTACGTATAGTTATTTTTGTCTTTAGCCTTAGAGTATCCAGTCAAGGCACAGGTTTCCAAAGCTACTTTGGGTAGGTCTTTTCTTCCCGTGCCCTCAGGTGTGGATGTTACTTATCTGTAATAGAGGCAGGTTCATTTGCTAGTGTTTGTATTCCATTTTGAGTTGCCCTCGTGTCCTGATTGCTTTTAATTATTTGTTTAATTTGGGGGTATGTGAAGGATGTATGAAACATTCTATGGTTCTAAGAGTCAGAGTTATATTCAGAGAAGTATCGCTCCTCCTTCAACCCCGATACCCTAGTCCCTCATCTCTTTATTCCCAACTTTTTCCCATAGACCCCTGTGGCTAACCATTTTCTTAGTCTCCAGTTTATCTTTCCAGAATTCCTCCTTCAGAAATGTAGCCAATAGAGAATCATTGTTAGACAAATGAGCAGATGGGGGTGTATGATCTTATAATCCTTTCTTATGTAAAGCATAACATCCTGGGACTCCTGGGTGGCTCAGTCAGTTGAGCGGCTGTCTTTGGCTCCGGTCATGATCCCCGTGTGCTGGGATGGAGTCCTGCATGGAGTTCCTTGCTCAGCGGGGAGCCTGTTTCTCCCTCTGCCTGCCGCTCCCCCTGCTTGTGTTCTCTCTCTCTGATAAATAAATAAATAAAATTAAAAAATAATAAAGTGTTACATACTGTAGACAATTTTTGAGGACTTAACATTTTTTCACTTAAAGCTGTGTCTTGGAAATCACTCCATGTTATTTCAAAGAGATTTTCCTCGTCTTTACATTTTTCACAGCTGCGTAGTGCTCTCCTATGTTATTATTATATCATCCCTGGTAATTCTTTATCGACCTTCCGCTGCTGTAAAACTTGTGTTGTTAGAACTGGCTATTTTTGTATTCCTATAAATATCCATAAACTTGGCACTAGGATTTCAGTGAAGTTGCTTGGAAACAGTTTGATCTTTTAGAGTCTTGCTTTCAAGTTTTGTTGGGCACTATTGGGGCAAGATCCATTGGCCATCTACCCCGCGCCCCATGAATCGGGAGGGTTTCCACTCCAGTGGGTGGGAACTGGTATGGTTTCTAGACCTGTGTGAGTGCTGGGAGCTATTACCTCTAATTCTTTCTGTGGCTCTTTCCTGGGCTCTGGTACTTTCCTCCCATTCATGCACTGAGCAGCGCTCTGTTACATACCCTGCAGAAATCCCACGTTCTCTCTGTATGCAGTTATCTCCTCTCCAGTAGGCTGTCTGGTAAATTCTGTCATCCATGGTCCTTCTGGAAGCTTAAGTCCACCTCCTCAACTCAGGGAGTCCTTTCCCTGGGGACGCCCTCCCCCACCCCTCCCTTCAGCACAGCCTGGAAACTGTCTCGTGACAGTAAGATGAAGCAATTGGATGACTCATCTCACTTGTTTTCTGTCTCTCAGGAATCACCGGCCTTCTTTATCTGATGTCTAGTGTCTTGAAAACGTTTGTTTCATGTATTTTGTCCTTTTTAAAAAACTGTTTTAGGGAGAAGGGTACATCTGGTCCCTGTTATTCCATCTTGACTAAAAGTGGATGTCTTTGCTGTTGTAAACAAAATTGTTTTATTTTTCAATTTCAATTTCCAGTTGTTCATTGCTAATATATAAAAATCCAGCAGATTTTTGTGAGTTGGTTTTTTATTTTGCAAAATAGCCAAACTCATTAGTTATCATAGCTTTTTTTTTTTTTTTTTTTGTAGATTATATTAGGGCTTTTTCTACAGACCATCATGTTGTGAGTAGATAAAGACAGCTTTGCTTTGTCTTTTTATTTATTTTTCTTGCCTTATCTATGATCTCTAGCACAATGATGAATAGAAATGGTGAGAGTGGATATCCTTGCCTTGTTCCTGATCTTAAGAAGAAAGCATTCAACAATTTCACCTTCAAGGATGATCTTATCTGTAGTTTGTTTTCTTAGATTTTCTTTATCGGGTTGAGCTTTTAATTATAGCTTTCTCTGAGTTTTTATCATGAATGGGAGATGAATTTTGTTAAATACTTCTTATTCATCTTTTAAGATAATCATGAGTTTTCTTTCTTTTTCTCTTAATTTGATGATTTACACTAATTGAAAGTTTCATAAAAGCTTTATTGAGATATAATTCACATACTATTAAAGTTCATCATTTTCAAGTATACGATTCAGTGATTTTTAATATATTAATTAGGTTTTGCAACCATTACTGATATCTAATTTCAGAACATTTTCCATTAATTGATTTTTAAATGTTAATCCAATTTTGTATTCCTGAGAAAAATTCACTTGGTCATGATGCATTATTCTATCTATAAATGGATTCAATTTGCTAATATCTTCTTAGGGATATTTGAGTTTATGTTCATGAGGAATATTAGTCTGTGGCTTTCTTTTCTTTATTGTCTTTCCTGGATATGGTATCTGAGTTATGCTGGCCTTGTAGAATGAGTTTAGGTATGTTTTTTCCTCCTTTATTTTCTGGAAGAGTTTGGGGGAAGTCATATAATTTTCTTTTCTCTTAACACTTTGATAGAATTCACCAGTGAAGTGAGTCACCAGAGCCTGGAATTTCTTTGTGGGAACATTTTAATTACAAATTCTATTTTTTAATAGCCATCAAGCTATTCATATATCCTATTTTTTCTTGTGTCGGTTGTGATAATTTGTACGTTTGGAGGAATTTGTATTTTTTCTTCTAGGTTGTCAGATTCATTTTCATTAAATAATTCCCAATAGCTTTAGTTATCTAATACTCTGTAAAAATGTCTTCAAACATAGTGGCTTAAAGCAGCAATGATATATTTTTTATACCTCTGATGGTGTCTGCCATCCAAGAATTCAGGAGTGGCTTGACTGGTTCTGGTCCAGAGTTGTTGATCAGGTTGCAGTTTGAAGTCCCTGATGCTGCAGTTATCTGATGGAGCGACAGGGGTCAGAGGACCTGTTTCCACCATAGCCCACCCACATGGCCGGCAAGTCGATGCTAGCCTTTGGTGGGGAGGGCAGGGGGTTCAGTCTTCCCAACATGATAGATGGCTTTGCTTAGCGAGGTTTAAGAGACTAAGATGGAAACTTCGATGTCTTTCTGACCTAACCTTAGAGGTCAAATACTGTTACTTCCACAGTCTGCTATTTGTCACATAGTTGAGCCAGGATTGAATATTTTGTTCGTTCTTTCTTTCTTTCTTTCTTTCTTTCTTTCTTTCTTTCTCTCTCTTTCTTTTTTTCTTTCATGTAGGCTCCACACCCAGCATGGAGCCCAATATGGGGCTTGAACTCACAACCCTGGGACTGAGACCCGAGCTGAGATCAAGAGTCATACCCATGCTTAACTGATGGAGCCACCCAAACGCCCCTTGTTTTCTTTTTAAAAAGAGTGTTAGACTTTATTCTCAAAGGCAGTTAAGTTACTTTAGAATCAGCTTGATCCTTCTGAAGCTGTTTTCAAGTTTTTTAACGTTCCTATAGTGAGTCTAAAGTTGTGGGCCACATGTAGCTATTAGCCACATGTGGCTATTTAAATTTGTTAGTTAATGCTAAAGACAATGAAAAGTTAATTTCCTTAGTCATACTAGCCACATGTGGAGTACTCAGAAGCCACATGTGTCTTGTGGCAAGTGTCTTGTGCAACACAAATGCAACCCATTTCCATAAATGTAACATGTTCTATAGGACAGAGCTGGCCTCAAATAGCTTTTACTCTGGTACTGGTTTAGTCCTATTTCTATACTCTTTACTCTTCTTGGGTATCTACCAAATACCCTGGCATTCACTGAGGACTCTGCCCACTGGCTTACCAGAATGCAAACTTCTGCCAGCTCCATGAGATCTCTGGAAAAAGATCAGTTTGCAGACCTCCAATCATTTTTCCCAGCCTCACGGATTTTCATCCTACATTATGTGGGCTCAGAATTCAGCAACACACGCAAGACCCTAATGTTGATCTCTGGAGCTATTTCTCTGCATAGCTTCCTCCTTTCTGTTCTGTTCCACAGATTTCAGCAGCCCCAGCCTCCCTGGACTCTGATCTGTTTCCTTAGCTCAGTTCAAATGCCACGACAGACTTGGTTTCCCTTCCTGCACTGTGGTCTGGAAAAAGCTTTGAGGCAGAAAGTGGGGATGACTCTAGGGCTCCCTTCATTAGTTTCCTTATCTCAAGGATCATGTCCTGCTTTGTCCTGTGGCCTAATGTTTAAAAGATGATTACATGTATTTTTTCCAGTTATCTAGTTTTTATGGTGCTCAGTCTAGTCTTACTTATTCCATAATGGCCAGCAGGAAATTTATCCCCTTCCCTTTGAAGATCACAGTAAAATTTTATATATATATATATATATATATATATATACTTATACACACACACATACATACACATACATACATATACATAGATACATTTACTCTATTAGTAGATTTTTGGCATTTGACATAATCGCATTTAATTTACTTCTCAACCCTCATTATCGTTACTATATAAAAACACTGCTATATAAAAATAACTATTTTATGATAATTGTCTTGGTTTTATTGGGCTAGAGGTGTTTTGTTTTGAAAACTTTTTCATGTATGATTTTTTTGTTTGTTTATTTAAGTTCTTGATTTTGTAACATGTCAACTGTGCCACAACTCAATAAATACCAAGTCAGTGAGGGGCGCCTGGGTGGCTCAGTCAGTTAAGTGGCAGTCTTCAGCTCAGGTCATAATCTCAGGGTTCTGGGATGAAGCCCTGAGCCAGGCTCCCTGCTCAGTGGGGAGCCTGCTTCTCCCTGTCCCTCGGCTGCTCCCCTGTTTGTACTCGTGCTCAAATAAATAAATGAATGAATGAAATCTTTAAAAAAAACCCAAAGTCAGTGAAATATTTCACCCTTATCTGTTCTTCCATTCACTCAGTTACCAACCCCAAAACAGGTAACCCCTCTTCTCAGTTAGTTGTATATCTTCCCAGAGTTACTGTATGCTTATTCAAAGCAATAAAAATTAGGGCCTTATTTTTCTTTTTTGAATAGAATATCTTAAAGATCTTTCTGTATCAGACAATAATATAGAATGATAGGCAGAAGCATTAAAATGTTTCTAGAAAAGCTGCTTCTCAGTAATTTTTCTCCTAAGTTTTCAAGTAATCCCTCAAAGGGGAAAAATGGAATTTTAAAATTTGAAAGATTGTGATAAATTTAGAAAATAATTATAGCATGTTTTAAACCCAAAAGACCATGACAAATTTGACAAATAGTATGGCTTTTCCATTCCTCATATGTATGTCCTGATCAAAATGGCGGTGCTTCTGAATCCTAAGAACAGTCAGTAACCAAACCAGTAATAGGCACAATTCATGTGTTAGAAACTATTTACTCTACTTTGTTCCAGATATTATTTCAGGTAACAATGCCACACAAAGTCGTGAGTTAAAAATGGATAATAGAAAAAGAATGGGCAAAAGAAGAGACAAAGAACATAAAATTGAGGTTAAGATATGGGCAGGGATAAGACGAAAAATGTACCTTTGAGTCATAAATCTGGCTTTGCATCTTCTGAAAACCGTATTTAAACATTTTTAAGCTCTTTAAGATACAAACTGACTAATTGCCCATGGAAAGTAGAGCTGATTTGGCACAAAGCTCTGACAGGGACTTCTCCTCAGGGTGCTTCATAAAGAAGACCCCAGGAGGCAACGACCAACTTCTTCGTCAACAGATCTCATAAATCCACTTCCGTGGCCTTGGCAGGCACGGCTGGCTAATGGCCATACTGTGTTTCACCATTAGCCTGTGGAGGTGACTTGAGGTGACTTTTTTTCTTTCTGCTGAGTGCTGACCAGGCAAAAATCCATCTAACAAAGCTGATCTATAGATGGTGACTTTATAAAAACAGAACACATGTGGAATGTTAGAGATCCTCCGGTCAGCAAGAGCAGGGCTCTAAAAGAGAGGATGAGAATCGATGATGTTTAGAAACAACAAATGGGACCCCTTTGCAGGGGGTTAGCATACTTCAAATCAGTCTGAACTACTTCCTCTAACACGGGAATAGACTTTGGAGAAGTATAAGATGAGGTGATGAAGAAAATTCGCTGTGTTTAGGGTACATGACTGGCAGAGTAGCTTAACTAGGGTGGTTAAACTCCATACCCACACTGCGCTTTCATGACTTCCCTCTAAGTGTAGAGGCCTCACTGACACACCAGAGGCAAAGAGGCTCATTCTTCGATGGATGCCATCCAGAGACTAGACTATGAATAAAATGATGAAAGTGGGTCTTCGTGTAGATTTCAAGTTTGAAAGAGGAATTCGATATAATTAAGTGTTAGAGTGAAGTAGAAAATTTCTTTAAGACTAGAAGAGGTAAATCAGCTGTGGCATATTCATACAATGGCATACAGCTGCAGACCGTAACGTGGGTGAATCTTGCAACACCATGTTGTGACAAAGAAAGAAGCCAGACATGGAAGAATACAGATTTTTAAATGCTATTTATATGGAGTTCAACACTAAGTAAAACTTGACAAGAGTATTAGAAGTGAGGATCATGAGTAACTTTGGGGAGAGGAGTGGGTGTTTTGCCTGATAAAAGATAAGCGATATTTCTGGGGGTGTCAGTCATAGTCTCTTTCTCCATCTGAGTGGTGGCAACATGGGTGTTTGCTCTGAGAACTTCATCGTATGATTCATTGAACTTCACAATTATGTTCTGTGTACTTTTTTGTATATGTGTTTTATTAAAAAACTAGCATGAAAACTTTAATTTGAAATTTTAAATAGTGAAAAATATTCTGAAACTCAGATTTTAACCTCAAACTTTTTTTTTTCAACTCAAAGTGTATGCAATTATACTATAGACAATGGAAAACAATGTTAACTATTCAACTGGAACTTTGGAGATCATTGTACAAACACCCTCTTTGCCTAATATGTGTGTGTGTGTGAGAGAGAGAAAGAGAGAGAGAGAGAGAATAGAATGACAACTATAGTTTCCAGTTATTAGGGAATAATTTCAGGTTAATTGTGTAACTTTATGTATTTTTTTGAGTTGTAATGGGGAACCAAATGTATTTCTGAGAGTAAAACAGTTAAGAGATTTATTTGGGACTCTTTGTGAATGAAGGGGTTTTAGTTTGTGTTTACTGCTAGATCTCCAGTACTCAGAACAATGTCTAGGACGCAATAGGTGCCAGATAAATAGCTGTTGAGAAAGAGTAAATGTATATTCGAATAGTTTGCTCTCTGAGGAGAAGATGGTGATCCTACTAGGGTGTGACCAACACTCTTACTTCACGTCTATTAAATGCAGTGTCGCAATTGTAAATAAGTCTTAGCCTACTGGACATTTTTGTCATTCTTGTTGCCTTGGGAACAGAGATGAGGCAGAAAAAACAACACAGCCAAAGGCAAGGGTGTGGAACAGTCTGGCTCTGTGTGGGGAAGAGTGAGTAAGGAGTTCCTTTTGGCTGAAGGGCAGGGGTGGGGGGCAGGGAGGGAGTTAATGAGGGAAGATGGTAGAAATCATAAAGTTAGGATAAGACGAATGCGTGGCATTAAACATCAATGAGGCTAGAGCTTTCGTTTGAGCTCACACATGCCTGCATGTCATAGTTCCAGTTTCGAAGGCCACAGCGAGGGCCACTGAAATGAAATGGCCCCATGGTAGTGTCTGTACAATTTTCCCCAAACCTGCAAAGTTTTCTCTAAAATGTCTCTGGGTGTTTAGAGAGCATCAAGACATCTGGGGAAAAAAGGATCTGATTGCGGTTGTATGGTAGTAAATCCCTGAAAGTACGATTGATTAAATCTTTCATTCATTCAAAATGAATTTCCTGTTCACTGGGTAAATGTCTGAAGGTTACAGGCATCTTGGAGACTTAACCTTAGCCTGGTCATGGCTCCAAACTGCAAGACTTTTGAGTCAGCCTGGCAGGGTTCTGACTGGTTTGGCCAGTCTTCTCCACGTGTCTTAACAACTATCAAAAATAACACATACCTGCGGGGTGTCTCCTGGAATGCCTTGATTCTATGCATAATAAAATGAATCATATACACTTAAGTAAAAGATTTTAAAAATGTAAAGCAAGCAGCAAAAGCCCACGTGCTTCTGCTTCCATTGAGCAGTGCTGAATGCGCAATTGCACGTTGAACAATAGGTATTCATAAATCAGCCAGAATGCTCATGAGAAAACAGTCCTCTAATTAAATAAAAGGAGAATCAGTGTTTCTTGTTGCAGGGATTGTTGGTGGGATTAAAGGAATGTTCTAGAGCCCAGCACACAGAATGAGAGACCTGGCTGCCTTCCTCCGAGTTCTGCAGCCACCCCCCCCTGCTGAGATGCCCCAAGCCCTGAGACCAACTTGGTTTCACAAAGCAGGAGGATTAAGACAGATCTTGACCATCACTCCCCCTTTGGCATGGTTTTCATCATCTGGGCCATTGTGTTGCACAGTCTGAGCACTATACAAAAGTGCTGGGCAGGGGTGGAGGTTTGGGGCAAGAGTTGAGTCCATAGGCTGGTGCCAATCCTTGTGCCTTGGGGCAGGGATGTCTGCCAAAGGAGTACCTTGCTCTAATTCACTTAAGGATGCACTGTGAAGCCAAGCGGACCTGCCCATCTTTCATACTTACCGTCCTCTGGGGTTAGGGACCCTACTGCTCTACCCCAGGCCCAGTGTCACAGCTTCTGGTATCCAGAGCGAGACCTTCCGAGGCGGTGACCTATGCTCCCTTGAAGGATGAGCTCAGCACCCATCATTGACTATCTCCTGCCTCAACAACCTCTTTCTCCCTCTCTTGGAACCTATCATCCTGTGAGGGTTCTGCCTCCTCTAAGGGTGCCCGGACACATTTCCTTCCAGTTGATTCTGTGCACTGACCCTGATGAGGCTGAATGATGGATTTCATATAGATACAAGGGAGTGCCAAAATGCAAACATTTAACACAAAATCCCAACTATGAGAGGTCAACATAGAAAGAGAAAATGAGGAAAACAGCTTATTTTTCCCTTGCCATTCCACCGAATAAGTGTAAGACCCAGGGTAAGCACACATCCCATAGTGTGAACATATTGTTGTATTAATTATGATTCTGCTTTTAAAAATAATATACATATTTATATATAACCCAGCCCCTAAATACAAGCCAATTGTCTACTCTGGCATTCAACTAAAGGAAAAATGATTTTTTTTTTCCAGGGCTGGGGAAAAAAGATTTGGAGATGGAGTACATCTGTTAAATGTATACAATACTAGAAGCTATGACAAGTCGTGGGTATTTTCTACTGTTATTTTGACTACACATGATTTTTGTCTTATTGTTTAGAGCCTACCCCTTGTTATAAAATATGTATCTGTTATAAATATTTTTAGGTCTTTACTTACATATTCTCCCAAAGGTTCACATGAAGGCCTTGCCCCTAACACTCATGGCATGATGTGGGAAAGAATGGTGCTTCTTCCATTCTCCTCTCAGGGTCCTCCTGTTCCCAGAGGTTTGTGTAATAAAGCTTAACTCAGCAGGATGCAGAATGTGTGTAGAATCCTTATAAGACACCAGGAAATGTTTTCTTCAAAATGCTTTCTTCAGGCTCAAGATCGTGGCCTTCTCCAAAATTCTGCATCTGGGATGGGGCAGAAGCCTGGTGAGCTGGGACTGCAGGAAAGCACAGAGGGGCAGGTAAGACAGAGATGCAGAAAGACAAGAGTTGAGTCTAGCGCACGAGCCATGCACAATGGTCAACTGAAAGAACAATCTAGCTTAGCCTAATTTATTCTGGACTCACATAAAAGACCAGTCATAGAAGATTAGAGTTGGATTAAGTTCAATAAATTAAATTAACAATAAGTTAAATTTTTATGCTCTTGTAGCTTTCAAAAGTTCACGGACACCTAGCTTTGTCCTGCCTTGTCATTTTAGAAACAAGGACACTGAAGCCCAAGGCGGCCAAAACTTGTCCAGTTACACACAGGACACCAATGCGCAACTGAAGGCAAAGACTTTGTTTCCTAGGAAGATTTCGTTTTTACATTTCTACATGGAAACTTCTGTTTACATTTCTTCAATATCATCAAGGGTTCTCTGTTACCACCATTTTTTTTTAAAGATTTTATTTATTTATTCGACAGAGATAGAGACAGCCAGCGAGAGAGGGAACACAAGCAGGGGGAGTGGGAGAGGAAGAAGCAGGCTCATAGCAGAGGAGCCTGCTGTGGGGCTCGATCCCAGAACGCCGGGATCACGCCCTGAGCTGAAGGCAGACGCTTAACCGCTGTGCCACCCAGGTGCCCCTGTTACCACCATTTTTTTCAGACACTTTTTATTTTTAATTTTTTAGAGCAGTTTCAGGTTCTCAGCATAATGGAGAGGAAAGTGCAGAGATTTTCCCATGTACTCCCAACCCCCACACATGCTCAACCTCCTCCACTCTCCCCTCCTAGTGGTACATCTGTTGTAATTGATGACCTTACACTGACATGTCATTGTCACCCAAAATCCAAAATTTATGTGAAGATCACTCTTGGTGTTGTACATCCTATGAGTTTGGACAAACATATAATAGCATCTATCCACACCATCACACTCTCCTGCAGATATTTTTCACTCCCCTGAAACTCCTCTGTGCTCTGCCTTTTCATCCCCCCTCCTCCCTAACCCCTGGCAACCACTGATCTTTTTACTGTCTCCATAGTTTTGCCTTTTCCAGAATGTCATGACCATAACTTTTTTAAGATTACGAAATAACAAGATAAACTGCTTTCAGTGCATTCAAGTGACAGCATTCTTACTCTAGTTCAGCCAGAAATACAGCTTTCCTGAAAGTTCAGGGCAGAACTGTATAAATAAGGATGTCCATGTAATGGCCAAAAATGGTGGAAAGTAATCGAAGAGCATGTATGTGTGTTCTTCTACCCCATGCTGGCTCATGTTGAACCACTTTTAAAAACTTGTTTCTTGGGGCGCCTGGGTGGCACAGAGATTAAGCGTCTGCCTTTGGCTCAGGGCATGATCCCGGCATTATGGGATCGAGCCCCCCATCAGGCTCCTCCGCTATGAGCCTGCTTCTTCCTCTCCCACTCCCCCTGCTTGTGTTCCCTCTCTCGCTGGTTGTCTCTCTCTCTGTCAAATAAATAAATAAAATCTTTAAAAAAAACAAAACTTGTTTCTTAGAAGTCAGTATTGCGAACATTGTATCATGCCCAGAGCGTGGTCAGGTGACTGTTCCAAAGAGATCCCTCCCTGTGCCTACTCGGTGCTGTCTGAAAAGAAGCAGCTCAGCGCTCCCAAAGCACATAATAAATCAAGCCCAGCTTCACCTCCCAAGGTCCTCGAAGACTCCCAAGGAAAATCCACATTCAAACAAATCTGAAGAATGCTTGGTTATCCTAAACTAGGCCAGCGTCTGAGAGACCGACCATGCAGTGGAGGCCTCCTGGAGCCCAGGCCTGCTGAAGCTTGGCTTGGGGGCGCATGTCCTGGGAGAGGCTTGCATGACTCCAGCCACTCATGCTCTCCAGCTGCCACGAAAGGTCAGGCTCGTCTTGGGAAGGGGAGCCAAGAATAGTTAGATGCTGTTCCACTGGGAGCCCAGGTCCCCAGAGAGGGCTATTCTGGGAGCAAAGGCATAGTTTACGGCATCCAGGTCATGGGGGCTGGAGTGTCGGTTGATCCTCTCCCAAGTGCCAGGGCAGACGCTGTGTCCTGTTTGTGTAAGTATCCTTAGCATTGCACCTAGCTCCTAGAACATCATAGGCTCTTAGCGGATGCTTTTCGAGTGAATAAATAAACAGCATTTAGTTAATCCTCAAATAAAAGATATCCTCTAAATGCTCAAAATCTTTCTTTATCCGGAGTTCTTAATACAGGCAGTCACAGAGACTGCTTCCGTGGCGTTAGCTGTCAGCAACATTGGTCCTATTATTAGTGGCTTCCTATCCTCTCACCTGGCACAGCGTCGGCACGCTGTGGACCTCCAACTCATCTCAAAGGATAACCCCAGGAAATCATGTGCCCGCTCGTGTACGCAGAGGACGTGCTCGGAGCCGTGGCTTCTCTGGGTGTGCCCATCATTTTTTTATTTCCAAATAAATTTTTTTTTAAATTTTTTTAAATTTAAATTCAGAACATGCAACTTGAATTAGAAACTTAATAATACCACCTCTCTGTCTTGCTCTATTGTATGTCCAAATAATGCTCTGAGATTATTTTCATCTGGAAGAGAGTTACTCTCCTGCTCTTTGAGTTAAAACCAGAGATGATATTTTGTCTTTTTGTAGGTGATTCCATAAATAGATCATGGGACATTAACCATGGAAAAAGCTCTTCGGATGGCACATGGGAGTGCAATTACATTCACAATTATGAGAACATAAGTAAGTGTGTGTAAATTGTAGTAGCTTTTAACATACTTTTTGAGCAATTATAGCCCTACTGTATTTTGCCAAGAACGTTCCATTTTGCTTCTTGATTCTGATACACTAAATGGGCTTCCTTAGACCAGAGATTGGCAAACCTTTTCGGAAAGGCCTCTTGGTAAATATTTTATGGTTTGCAGGCGGTGCAGTCTCTGTTGCATGAGAGCAGACATAAGCAATCCATAATGAATGACTGTGTCTGTGTTTCAATAAAACTTTATTTATGGTCACTGATGTTGGGATTTCATACAACTTGTATGTGATGCAGAATATTATTTTTTCCTTTGATTTTTTTTAAGCATTTAAAAAATGTAAAATCATTTTTAGCTCATGGGCTGTAAAAACCAAGTGGCAGGCCAGATTGGACCTACAGGCCATAGTTGGGTGACCCCTGCTTTTGACTCCCTCAACATCATGACCAATGCCTCTCATTCACTTGTTTTTCCTCGGTGGCCGGCTGACTCCATTCAGACCTGTCCGTGGCGAGTTCCAGCACCGGCGGCCGAGCACCTACTCGCACTGCCCTTGGCTGCTACTGGATAGCTAGTCTCACCAGTAACACACCCGGAACTTTTGTCTCCTCTTCCCATTTTGAGAATAGGGTGGAAAACCTGCACTTCCGGGTGTAAGTCTGGCATCATAGAAGCCATGGAAGGGGCTAGATCTTGCAACCCAGAAGCACAGAGAGGTTAACTTCCAATGGGGCAAACTTGGGCCAGTGGGAACCAGTAGATGGGAGGGAGCCAATCAATCCATCCACGGTAACACAACTTCTTCTACAAACTGTCCTGAGACATCCTACTGGACTGAGTGTTTGCACTGGCCAAGTGCAGGGCTGTGCCCACTGACATTATATATCTCCTAGCAATGGATTCCTCTGATTTCCTCTCTTACTTTCTTCTTTCTGTACTCTTGTTGCCCTAGGTTTGCATGTCCCAAATAAAGCACCGGCACTTAATCCTTGCCTCAGGCTCTACTCCCTAGGGAACTCAGCTAAGACATTCTTAAGAATATATATAAACATTTACTAAAAGTTTCCCAGTCAAAAAAAAAAAAAAAAAAAAAAAGGATCTAACAGTCAGTGTGCTTGGAATACATGGCAAGGATTGCAAATTCAGCAAGGGCCAGATAGTTAACATAAATTCAGGAGACAATGATGAGTGATGGCAAACTAGAGACCTAGCTTTCATCTAAAGAGAGGAAATAAAATTCAGCTTCGCTCATGACAATGCCATGCAGGAGAGAGGGCTCAGTAGTCCCAGATCTTTCTATTTTTCCAGACCAGTTGTCAGTCTGGCATTTTGTGTGAATTTTCCTTGTTTTTAAATGTTAGAAACTAATTTTAAAACTTTAAACTCCATGGAGGGTTAAACATATCTGTCTGTGTGCTGAAACCGGTTCCTGTAACCTCTGGCTTTATAATCGTGGGAGGGAGATTGGATAGATTATAAAATGTAGAAGCAGCAATCAAGGAGCGTGGGGAGGGTATCACTGAGTAACAGGTGTGTCTCAGGTATGTCTATTTTTCACTTGTCGTCTCCCCAGGAAAATGAACAAAGTGCCCAAATATTCACATTTTAGGGCTCTGTTCTGTTTCTTAAACTCCAAGGACTTGACCTCTGATTTTTGGAAAAAGCGTGTACTACCAGTCCTGGGATGGTGTTTATGATATGGATTAAGACAGGAAACGACTGTTGACATCATCTCTTTCCAGCCTCACTCCCAGTGTTTGGCTCTTCTTGGGGACATCCCCCAAAAGGAGGAGCCTCACTTCCTTGAAGACCTTGGCTCAAAACCACTCAAAACATTTTATTTCATATTTACATTTGTATGGATATGAATATTACATTCAGCTTACATTTATTTACTTTATCTTTAACTCTTGACTTTATATTTATCCCCAGGCAATATATGTCAAAGGTGCCCTATTCAACGTAGGAATCCTTTATATTGAAAACAGTTATTCAGTCTCATAAAATCTTTCTTCTTTAGGTTAAAACTGCTGGGCTCCTTTAACCATTCTTCCCAAGGCATTATTTTAAGTCTTTTCACTATTTTCTTAATCTTGACTGAACATTTTCCTGGTTGCCTAAATCTTTTAGGATTTGGAACCATACCCTGAATAAATACTATAGAAAGGACCTGATTAGTATAGGGTAAAATTACATGATCGGTTTCCACATACAGGATGCTAAATCTTGATTAATTTAGTTTAACAGTACATTAGTTTTTTAGGTCTTCATGCTGCTGGTACCTGTTATGCACAACTGCACAGGAATTAATTGCTTGCATTCTTTTAAATTTGTACATTTCCTGAATTCACGTTAGACCAGCTCTGTTTTATATTTCAAGTCTTATTTTTTCTTTGTTCCACTTTCATCATCAGCTGATTTCATTTCATTTCATTTCACTTTATTTTATTTCAGTGTACGTAGTTTGCAAGCTACCTCACGCACTTTTGGAAATGAGTTGAAGTGTAAAGAAGTAATATATATAACCCTGTAGCCGATCATTTTTATTTCTCGTAGCTACAGAGAGCAATGCTATTTTCTCCAAACCAGCCTGGATTAAAGGTTCACATTTCAGTATTCCTTTGGCAGTCTATCAATTCATGTTTATTTACAGAAATGAGTCCCATGGAGGTGTTTGCTAGCTAACATGTTGTTTTTCTAACTCTCCATGAGTATACACACTTATATGTGGATATATAAATATATATAGGTCTATGCATATAAAATGAACATACATTCCTTGAAACATTATCTAATCCAGAATTCTCAAGGTTTGCAGCTGTCGGTTTCATTGCTTTAGAATAGTGTTTATGGCCATCTGCTCCTGTCCCATTCTTCAACTTTACAATTATGTTTTCATGAGTTAATTTTATCAGAAATCTCAAGAGCTCCATTCTGCCTTATATCAAATCATCTGGTGAATAGCTATGTCAACCCCAGCACCAAGAACACTGGCAAATTCTCTTCTGGAATTTAGATGGTATCAGGCAGGGTTTGACCAGAGAAAGAGAAGCACCAGAAGTGATAAAGAACAAACTGTCTTTTTGCAGAAATGTAACCTTTCACCGTGACGGGAGGTGGTTGAGAGGTTGATGTATGGCCGTTGTTCTAACGCTGAAGCTGGAGTCTGAAGTCAGCAGGGCAGGCGGTGGAGAAGGAAAGACAGGTGTGAAGCAGGAGGGAGAAAAAAAAAAAGACAAACAAATGCAGGAGGACTATCTGAAACCCACAAGGACAAACCGGAAGGCCCAGCAGCCCGTGTCTCGAAGCCTCCAACTTCAGGGATGTGAGTGACCTGTAGCACAAATGTGTTAAGTAAGCATGCACTGGCGTGGGAGCTGGGAACCTGGAGGGGCCATCTGTGGGCAGCCGAAGGACCTGTGTGTCTGGCATCTTCTGCCCATGTCCACTTGTTCATGCGCTGACCTTCAGAGCTTTAAAATAACATGATAGATGCGTGTATGTTTCTCATGGCCCATGCTAACGTGGGATTATGCAATGGAAGGAATCCCGAGAAACCGAGTTCCTGCTTAGCTGAGTTGACACAAGATCCATGTGACACGTAGATTACCCACCCAAGCTCATATTCCCTAGAGACAGTCTGAAGTAAGAGCCTTCGACTTCTTCCCATCCTAAATCCTTGTCAGGTTCCTCTGGCCCTTTTCCCAGTTCTGTCCTGGGGAAGGCAGGCCTGGTGGCTTCTTCCTTGGCACCCCAGTCCCAGGTTCAGAAACAGATCTCCCTGCAGAGGATGGGAGAAGAATGCTCTGTTGGGATCACAGCCTTTCCCAGATGGGGCTGTTTCTCCCCTTCCCCCCTTGGGGTGGGGGCTGCAGCCTGGTTCTCATGGCAGTTCCCAAGTAAACAGCTCTTACTTCCTGGCTTTCTCTAATCAGGGTGGCAGGGGGATGTGTCCACCTCTGCAGCAGCCTTCCTGTGTTGACGACACTGTTTGTTCTTCCCATCTCCCCAGGGAGAAGCCGCCTTATCTTTTCTGTGCAACATATTTGGAAAAACACATTTTTCTCTCTTAAAGGAATTGATTATTGTGTTTCTTGAGACTAAAAAGAAAAGCCTTTCTGGATCCAAACAGTGACTTAAAAAAATAATCTAAATTCCTCTTACACAGCAAGAGAAAGAGCTATGATGGTGGTGATTGGTGGTACATTTTGGATCACTCTGTGCACTCGAAATATAGTGTGTGTGTGTGTGTGTGTGTGTGTGTGTGTGAGAGAGAGAGAGAGAGAGAGAGAGAGAGAGAGAAAGAGAATTTGAAATATTTTCCAAACACCAGACCTACATTTCTTGTTTTAAGTAACCTGGGAATTTAGGGTGTTGGTTGAGGTGCTCAGGGTTTGGATAAGAAAGTCGAAGGGGCGCTTAAATACAATTTAATTAACAATTATCTCTCAAAGAGACCTAAATACAGAGAACAAACTGGTGGTTGCCAGATGGAAAAGGGGGGGCGGATGGGCAAATAGATGAAGGGGATTAAGAGGTAGAAATTTCCAGTTATAAAATAAATAAGTCACCGGGATGAAAAGATGAAAAGTACAGCATAGGGAATATAGTTAATAATATTATAATAATTGACATGGTGACAGATGGTGACTGGACTTATCATGGTGAGCATTGAGTAATGTACAACACTGCCGAGTCACTCTGTTGTACACCTGAAACTAATCAACACTGTACATCAGCTATATGTCAATAATATAAATAAATAAATAAATAAATAAATAAATAAATAAATATCTCTGTACAGAAATTATTTGTATGGGGGGGTTTTCTAGATTCAGGCTCCCTGGTTTGTAACAATAACTTTTGTGAAAAAGTTTTAAATATATATACATATATTTGATATTTAATATAGATACATGTATATTTAATATAGATATATGTGTATTTGCAATTACGAGGAAATTTGTCAGTAACTCTGTGTTCCAACTGTCATTTTCAGGTAGGTTCCCATCTTTCCTTTCATTCATTTAAGAGAGCAACCAAGAGCTACAGGAATTTTCTCTCAATAATACAATTCTATGTGCAGGACTCTTGGTCCGTTTTCTTTCCTTGATCTTTTCTGTGAGGTTAATTAAGGCTACGAAGTTGAGGGGAGGGTGGAGTTGCTTCTGGATCCTGCATTGGTTAGAATAATGCATTGTTCCCCTCTAAATATTGCATTGTCCTGGGAGACTTTGTGTATATTTTCACTTTTGAGAGAAGGTTGGCGAACTACAATATGTTGTTTGTGTGTGTGTGTGAGTGTTCAGTGTCTTAATTGTCCAAGAAAATATTTTCTGGTCTCAATATTAAATAGGCATTGATGGCATTATGTGCTATGTTGAAAGCATTAGGCTCTATTTGGACTCAGAGATGAGCCCTCAAGAATGTCCTAAATTAGTTGGTGAGATAGTCATGCAATTAACCACAGTACCAAGCAGAAAGAACTAACTGAAGCAAGCAGGGGTAGACACAATGCGTTTGGGGAATTTAGAGAGAGGAGGAATGATTCGTCTGATTTGGGGGGGGTTGGAACTTATCAAGGTCAAGTTGAGTTGAGTTGATCCTTGAAGGATAAGTAGAAAAGAGATAAGAGATGGATACATTGGTTTAAAGGAGCACATAGCATTGGCTGGACCAAGAACTCTTGTTTCATTTTTTATAGATTTTTCTTCATCATCTTTTTCTTGTTTGGAACATTTTGGAACACTGCCTAGGGGTGCTTTTGTGGGCCAATCTATGGATCAGAGCAAAGGGTGAAAATGATGTCCAAAATCTAATACTCGGAGCTAACAAACTGAGAACCTATTCTCTGCCAAGCACTTTGCATGGATTTTCCCATCTGACCTCTGCAATCAACCTGCAAGTGAGGTCATATTAATGTGTCTATTCGGGGCTTCGATGGATCAGGTAACTTGCAAAAGACACAGTCAGTAGGTGATGGGGCAAGGATTCAAATTCTGGTACTCTAAATCTGGAGACTGAACTCTTACATATGCTAATATGCCACCTTAACAGGAAACTCAACAGCCTATTCTTCTAATGCAGATAGATCTGAAATTTGCGCTGGTCCAAGCAATGACTGCTTATTTGTCACCCAGCGCACTCATGTCCCCGGTATGGCTGTGGACTAGAGTGGGTCACCATCCTCTCTCCTCCCCTCCACGCTCCTCATTATCCCTGGAGCCCTTTTCTCCCCCTCTGGCTACTCTGCTGTAAGAGCTTAATTCTTGTCCCAGCTCTTACCCTCAAAGCTACCTGCCTTTTTTTCTCACATTAGGAATCACCTGAGATTAATATCCCAGTGATTTTTATTTTAAGTTTTATTTTCCGACTAACAGAAACGTACAACTTCAATAATCTGCAAATTGTAATAAACATGCTTTATGTTGCATCTGAGAATGATGTCTCACGGTACATCATAATCCCAGAAAGATCTCCTAAAATGTTATTTCAAAATAACATAACCTGCCTTTATAAACCTGTGTTTTCTAAATGGTTAATTGAAACTGACCAAGGCCTTAATTATTAATTTCCTAGGACAGGACATTCACTCATTTGGTTTTGTGTCCTGGATCCTGAGTACTTTAAGAGAAAGCATGAGACTAGTATGAAGCAATTCTGATTCGACTACTCATCGGTCAGTTAACATCTTCAAGATACCATCAGAACGTAGGTCTGTCTTACTCCAAACAAATCCTGTGTTCCTTCCACTAAACTGTAAACACCTTACTTTGGAAGGACCGCATGCCGTACTTTTCAAAATTCCAAGCAAGAACAGGAGTTTCTTTTTCTGTTGAGAAAGATCTTTGTTAAGGAGCCTAGGATGATCCAACTCGATGTAAACATAAGGGCCTGAGGCTCGAATGCTTGTCTTTACAAAATCACACTGGCTACATGGCCTAGACACCTGACCATATATTTCACTTCTTTGGCGTAAGCCGTCCATTTTTCTTGCAGGTGGAAAATTACTAGTATTAATACAGTCTTGGCCCAGTTAATGAGGGGCACTTGAGCCCTCCCGGTGGGAGCAGGGCCTAATTGCATTTGCAAGCAGCCACCTGCAGGCATAAATTGTCAGTTCAACACTGCACATTGGGGGCGGACAGCAAAGCTTCCAATACTGTTCGATTGTCCCTATGGGCATGCCGTTTGGTTCAGAATGTTGAATATTTGTGTGGGTGTGTGGGTGAGCATTTGATTTGTGTGTACAAGAAGGGGGGTGTGGAAGAGAAGACAAAGAAAGGCAGAGAAAGGCAACTGTCTTTATTTGAGCCTAGCCATAAAATCCAAACCTTTTAAAAAATGTATCTTTAAAACCGTCACACGCATATGCTTCCACTGTCATAGTCCAGTTGTAATCTTTTCCTTAGAGAAGTGTGGAACCGAGTTATTTACCTTAGGATTGCCACAGGCTCACACAGACCTGGGCATGCCAGGACTGGTCCAAGCAGTGTGCTTGCTTGGTTAGTTTCTTGGGAATTCATTCAAAATGAAGCTAGTTTAGTACATATGGAGTGAGAATAAATAAAGGAAGTGGTGAGATCTTCCCTTTGTTTTCCTGCGTTCTACTAGTTAAAAAGAAATTCACCCTACTTTGGGGGAAAAAAAAGTGAACTTTTGATTTTATTTTTTATAGACTGAATTGTAATATTAATCAGGTTTTAGCAGTAGTTTTTGGTAAAACATCTCGGGAAAGAACAAAACTGTAATTACACAGAGCAGGGTAAAATCATGGTGACTCAACTAGCTGAGTCATCTCCTATCAGAATTGACGTCCTTTTGTAACGAACAAAAAATATTGTCTAGCAATTCGATATTGGCAGGAGAGGTCATTTATAATGATGCAGGAGAAAAAGAGAGAGCCTGTTTCGTAATTTTAGTTTGGGTTTGACAGCAATTAAATTCTGAGCTCCCATGGAAGGGGATACACTTGATAAAGGTCTGTCACTGGAAATCAATGCCATTCTTTTCTACTTTTGCCCTTTACTTCGTCTCTTGGTCTACCTTTTAATTACTTTTCTCTAACAGTTTCCTCCTCTTGCTTTTGGCAACACAGGAGTCATGCAGACCTCTGATGATGGCACCAGGAAAACTCTGAAGTTAAAAAAAAAAAAAATCACCTGGTTCTAATGACCTCTACTGCCACCTGCTAGGCTGTGACATTGGGCAAAATACACAGCCTCTCTGGCATCAGTTTCATCACTAACAAAATGGGAGTAACATTAAATTCAACGTTATGAAGTTGTTGAGAGAATTCAGTGATTCAAATTACATATGGCAATTAACTAGTATAGCTCTTGCCCCATTGGAACTGCTTATTAAGGGACAAGAATTCTTGTTATTATTTTCAAGAGGCCAAATGAATACTTTCTTCCTTAATAAAATTGTAACCTCTAACTATCCAGGGGTTTTACAATAAAATTGTAACCTCTAACTAATCTGTAACTATCCAGAGGTTTTGCTAAGAGAATAGATATATGTTACATTGCTTATAATTTTTTATCAAGATATAATCACCTACAGTTAAATACATTAAGTGTCCAGCATATAATATGTATAAGTGTACGTGTGTGGTTGTGTGTGTGTATGTGCATGGGTGTTGTTATGGTCAGAACGCTTGTGCTCTATGCCCCCAATTTCATAGGGTGAAATCCTAGCCTCAAAGATAATGGGATTTGCAGGCAAGGCCTGTAGGGGTGATTAGGTCATGAGGGCGGAGCCGTCATAAATGGGGTTAGTGCTAAAGAGACCCCACAGAACTCCCTAGGCTCTTGGATCTTCCAAGGTAGGACAAGAAATCTACAACTCGGAAGCCGGCTTTGTGACCTCAGACTTCCAGCCTCCAAAACTGTGAGCGATACATTGCTGTCGTTGATAAGATTCTCCATCCGTGGTAGCTTGTTAGAACAGCCTGAGTGGACTAAGACATACGTGCATATGCAGATAGGTACCTAGGTAGATAATAGATGGATAGACAGGTAGAGATAGGTAGCCATGTAACCAAACTCCAATCCACATGT
Source organism: Ursus maritimus (assembly GCF_017311325.1). Classification (NCBI taxonomy): domain Eukaryota; kingdom Metazoa; phylum Chordata; class Mammalia; order Carnivora; family Ursidae; genus Ursus; species Ursus maritimus. The sequence goes on along the minus strand of NW_024424453.1, from coordinate 44,815,174 downwards.
AGAATACTGCGGGCACCTGGGTGGCTCAGTTGGTTAAGCGTCAGGTCATGATCTCAGGGTCCTGGACGGAGCCCCACAGTGGGCTCCTTGCTCAGCAGGGAGCCTGCTTCTCCCTCTGCCTGCCATCCCCTCTGCTCATGGTCTCTCTCTCTCTCTCTGGCAAATAAATAAATAAAACCTTTACAAAAAAAGAAAAGATGTATAGTATTGTCACGCCCCCAAAAAGTCCTGTTTTCTTTCTTTCCTGTCTGTGGTCCTCTCCTCTGGAGTCAAACACTATTCCGATTTTTATCCCTGTGAACTAGTTTGGCTCTTCGAGAACTTCCATATAGATGGAATGACACAGTAAGCACTTCTTCTTTTTTGGGCTCTTTTAGTTCTATCCAGTGTTTTTGATTCATCCATGTTGTTGTGGGTATTGGTCATCTGCTGTTTTCATTCCAGGAATGTTCCATTACGTGACTATAACATATTTTCTCTATTCTCTTGTGAATGGACGTTTAAGTTATGTCCAGTGTGGTTTGTAAATTACTTCAGTTGAGAGTACGGTCTAAATACTTTTGCATTAGATGGTTTTATTCTACATCTTAGCTTATGGCACATTTTCTAGGCATTTCCAAGCTTATATGCATAGGGTACAAGAATCTAATAAACCTAGATTGTATGCTTTAGAATGGAACTTTAGATTCTAAAAGATAAGGGGGTGTCTGGGTGGGTCAGTCGGTTAAGCATCTGCCTTCACCCCAGGTCATGATGGGATCAAGTCCTGCATGGGGTTTTCTGCTCAGTGGGGAGTCTGCTTCTTTCTCCCCCCCTTCCCCTGGCTTGTGATCTCTTTCTTTTTTCCACGCTCACTCTCTCTCAAATAAATATCTAAATCTTAGATTCTAAAAGATAGATAGATAGAGGTGATAGACTCCAAAGTAGCCCAAGTACAGAGTGTATTTGTAAGTTTCTTTGTTGCCTGACTCCTGCTAGTGAAACATTGTTTCACTTGTCCTGAGGGGACCTTTCCTGTCTGTGCTGTCAGAGCACTTGGAAGGACAGAGGGTTGGCACTTCTTGAGTTTACTCACTACTTTATAAACTGTTATACCTGTTTGATAATAAATGTTTCTATGTGTGAAAGCATTTGTTCTTGGATTTGTTTTCATTGCAACCTGGTCATGATAGTTGGGAAAAAGTACCACCACCAATTGGAAGTTACTGATACTGACCAAAAAAAAACATGATGGTTTTGAATGACATAACTGGGTTAATACAAAACAATATATTGTAGGAAATTTAACTGTAATACAGAATCGTTATAAGGCAAAGGCTGTTGTTGTTGTTGTTTTCATTGACCTAACCATCTTCTAATGGCCCCAGGTGAGAGTTTTTCTTTAGCAAGGGTTTCTAGTTTATACAAACAGATGCACCTTACAAGTTAACCTTCCATTTCCAAGTCGAAAGAATCCAGCTGAGTCACAGTTGATATGTACCCAGGGAGGCTCACATTCGGCTGATGCTCTTGTAGATATGATCTTGTGGGTCTCAGGCTTCTCACCTACTACCACGTTCTTATTTCTTCATTGCCTGCCAAGGAATGTCTTAAAGGTTAGTTTGATCCCGCTCTATGTTTAGAAACGTGCCTTTACATGGGTTTCAGGTTTTTGTCTGTTTGCTGGATATTTTGCTTGTTGTTGTTTTTAAACTTCCTTTCTCTCTTTTTCCCTTTTCTCTCTTTCTTTCTAAATTCTTTCATTTTCTTTCTTTCTTTCTTTCTTTCTTTCTTTCTTTCTTTCTTTCTTTCTTTCTCTTTCTTTCTTTCCTTTTCCTTTTCCTTTTCCTTTTCTTTCTTTCTTTTTTTCTTTTTTCTTTTTTTGAGACTTCAATAACAAGTGGGATTGTTGGTTCAATTATATGGGCTGCATTTATCCATCTTATCACTACCTTTCCCTCAAATGAAAGTTTGCCATTCACATGCCCTTACTTCCTAATGACCTCATTCATGCCAAAATTGGAACTTGGAATCTGAGGTCCAGATTTTTCTCTGACTCAGTTTCCTGTGTTCTGAAAGAAACTCCTTTTTCCTATGTTAGTTGTCATTCTTCCTTTGTTAAGGCTTAAGTGGTGTTAAGGTAAATTCTCATGTTATCCTCTAATGCCAATTTGAGCCTTTTAAAATATTGGAAGCGCTCCCACCAATGAATTGTGTTCCCACAATTTCCTAGCATCATTCATTGCTCTCATTTCACAGATGCAAATACAAAAACACATCCTTTTGTACATAACAATCATAAATACTTTCCCAAGGTCAGGAATACTTGTGTCAGGAAAGCCTTATTTTACCAAAGAACAGGATGTCCTGATAAACTTAATATTCTGAGAATTATCATATGTGCCTATCAAGGTTCCCATTGTGGAGATTTCTACTCTCACCCCTGAAAAGGGGTAAACCCTTGGTCTGTCTTCACTGCCTTCCAAGGGATCCAAGTATTAACTCAAGGATTCACAAATTGTGAAAGACAAATATTTATATCACAAGGGAAAAGAAGGTAACTTTGATGATTGAGCATTTTTAAGGTTATTCTGATGTGTTAATCCTACAGCTATTTCTGTTTTGTCCCTAATTGTTTTTTCTTTTGACTTTCATCTTAATGTTTGCTTTTGTCAGTTCTAGAATTTCTGATTTTCACTATGGGCTGGACTCCTGTGCTAGTCAGTTTTTGGTTGGCCTTATTTTTATTCCCTTTTTTTGGTGATGAGTAAAGCATAGCTCGTTGCCTCAGCCCAAACCTGATCCTGACCCAAAGGATTTATCTCTAGAGTCTCGTCACTTTATCAGTGAATCTCCTGTGTTCACCTGAGAGTGCTTTGACTCTGTGAGAAGTTAATGGGTGTTTTGTAGACAAAAAAAATAAAAATAAAAAAGCAGAGCCAGCTGTTTTCTACTTCAATAATTGAAATCTAAATTAAATATGAGAAAAATAGAAAGCACATGTATATAGCTCTTACTATTCACAATAACTTACCTTTCAAAATGATAAAAGCAGGAACTTGCAAGTAGGTGATGTGATTATGACCTTATTGTTCAGAAAAGCCTTCCTGACCAAGTGTGGATTTTTCATAATTCAGAATCAGGCTTAGATCACCGATCTATCACCTCCCAAGAGTGACTTGTTAGTGACTCTTCGAAGATTGTAGCCTGCAAAGGTTGGGTCCCAGGGACTTGGAGTCAAATAAATTTGTCCAAGTTTTTTGAAGAGCTGTGATATCCCGAGTATATTACTTACATGTTCGAGATTTGGTTATTTCCTTTATAAATGAGGATCCAAATATTTATCTCAGAACATAGTTGTAAAGACCTAATAGCTTAATATATACACACACACGTCGAGCAGATAAGCTGGAGTAAAAATGGCTGCTTTGATTAGCCTGACAATGATTATAAAGCAAAATTTATAGAAGAAACAGTATCTGCTAAGAGGCTCAGAAATGTATAACTTATAATTCACATGAACCAAATTATGTTTAGCAACTTTGTTGTGCAAACATCGAAGAGTAGAGGCAATCAAATCTAGCATGCAACTTTTTACATGAGGCGGGTTTGTTGACCTAAGTTTCCCATCTCATGAGATAAATACACCTGCACCTAGGACCACACAGGTGGAGACAGACAGAAGGGGCATTCTTTTTTTTTTTTAAGATTTTGTTTAATTATTTGAGAGCGAGCGAGCGTGCGCGTGAGCAAGGGGGTGGGGCAGAGGAGAGGGAGAAGCAGACTCCCCACTGAGCAGGGATCCTGACCTTGGAGCTCCATCCCAGGACCCTGGGATTATGACCTGAGCCGAAGGCGGACACTTAACTGACTGAGCCACCCAGGCGCCCCAAGAAGGGGCATTCTTGATCTGAGGTGAGCACTGACAGTGTGACCTTTCAGCTCTCTCTGCACCCCTGCTCTCTGACACGTTCTTGTGTTATACTAAGACCTTCAGTCTGGGTTTAGGCGTGTTTTGCTGTTGTTAGAATTATGCTCTTTCATTAAGACAGTGGTATTTCTTTTCTAATCTATTTTTCGGAAAGCACACCTCCGTTCACACTTATATGCTAATGTGGTTGGGAGACTCACGATGGCAATTCAATCTCCGATCATTCACACACTCAAAGTGCAATGACTAAGGAGTACGTCAGAAGGTTCTCAAATCACATCCACTTAAGCAGGAAGGAGCAGCGTGGTTGTTAAGTGATGGGTGGGTGAGGGGCTGGGCAGCTCAGGGTGGTGGCTGAGGGCCAAACATTTGCTGACACTGCTTTAGATAGCTACAGCCTGGGCACTTAAAGTAAAAAAATAAAAAAAATTTTAAAAAATTTGGATCCTTGTTTGCCTAAACCTTTTTCTTACCAAAGTGAACCAACATCTTTAGTTTTTTGGACTTCCCTCTTCCCCCTTAACTCACCCATTGTCAACTTTCCTGGTACATCCAGAAGCAAGCAGACTTCCAGAAGCTGATTCCCTGAGTGCCCAAGGCAAATGTGTTCATTGGGTGACCAAATGGTTCAGGGTGACCAGTTTCCATTTTCAAAAGCTATTTCTGATGGACTACTTTTCATTTTTGCCCCTGCTTCCTGTGGCTACCAGTTGGAGAAGGAGAGAAACAGAGAGACACAGAGACTGGGGCATAAGGAAGATATTTCACAGGGGTAATAATTGAATATGAAAATGGCTATGCCTAAAGAGATTATATTGGTAAGGATTCTCAAACATACTCAAACAATATACATTCTGGAATATTTTCTTGCATATCAGGATCTATTACCATTGTCTGCTTGCATGATTAATGATATATGCCTGAAAAATGTATTCATAAGAATGCTCCATATTTGAGAATATTGTCTTATAATTATGTGCCTCTTACCTCTGCAGTGTTTCTCTTCTACCCTACAGCTTCCCCTCCTCAGTTCTCATTCCTCTGCTGTTTCTTTGGCCTCTTCCTCTCTTTGCCCTTTGGCTCCAGCAAGGGCAGTGGGGACTGTGACAAAAACAAATCAAGCATGCCTTGCAGTGCTGCAACGAGGACAAAATCAAAACCCACGAACCACAGCTAAATAGTTGAAAGGTATAAGTAAATTTGATATATCAGTTATTTGGCGAATTAGCCTTTCCACTAATTGGCTTTAGGCAAACGGTCCACTCAGCAAATTGACTTCTGGTGAATACATCTAGACCCTGCGTGTTCTGAAAAGAGATAGACTAGTGAAGACATGGAATTTGGAAGAGATTAGTTTTTTGTATGTAAATGGCTCTGGGGACTGACAGTAAAATGTCATTCTGTGCAAGCAATAGTGACACAACTCAGGTGCTCCCCAGCCTGGAAAGGCAGGTGCTCTAGTTACGTCCGACACTGATGATAGACCATGACTCATTAGCTCTGTGTTCATTGGGAAACTCATCAATTTTATTGTATTTAGGAAATAAGGAGAATGAGCCTAACAAAGTTTCTGTGATGTGTTTGACCAAAATTGTTTCTCAAATGATTGGCAACAAAGATTACTAAAGTGCTTATTTAATATGTGTGGCATATTTTAAAAATATGAAACATCAGGGGCACCTGGGTGGCTCAGTCAGTTGAGCGTCTGACTCACAATCTTGGGGTTGTGAGGTCGAGCACCTCATCCAGCCCTGCACTGGGCATGGAACCTGCTTAGGAGTCTCTCTCTCCCTCAGACCCTGCCCCCTGACCCCCACTCACTCTCTCTCTCTCTCTAAGAAAATAAAAATTTTAAAAATATGAAGCATCATATGATTTTTGTTTGGTGGTCCTTACTGAAATCCCAGCTCTTTAGCTCAACTTCAAAGATTTACCGGGTGTTAAGCATTTTATTTGGTTCTCTTATTCAATCATCACAACAACTCCAGAAGGAAAACATTTTTATTACTCCTAGTTTACCAAGGAAAACTGAACTTAGTGAAGTTAATCTGATCATAATCTTTCCGCTAGTACTTAGGGATTCAGAACTTGACCAAAGTAGCCGGGCTCAGTCTAGACCAGCACTGTCCAAGAAAAATAGAATGGGAGCTCCCCACAGATATAATTTTATGTCTTCTAGTAGCCACATTTAAGAAGTAAAAAGAAATAAGTGAAATTAATTGAATTTTATTTTTTTAATTTAGTAGTATATCTTACCGAATCCAGTATGACCGAAGTGCTATAATTTTAATATGAAATCTATATAAAATATTAATGAGAGATTTTGTATTTTTTCATATTAAATCTTTGAAATCTGCTGTGCACTTTACATTTACTGGCCAGTACATCCTAACTCAGAGTGGCCACATTTCAAGGATATTGGAGAATGTAAGTCTCTGTTTCTCGAAGAGTGTTCCGTGAACCAGCAGCATATCCGTTACCTGCAAGCTTGTTCGAAATGCAGGCTCCCAGATTTGCCCCATTTCTACCGAATCAGAATCTTCCTTTTCATGGGATGGGCAGGAAAATCAGGTGCATGTGAAAGTTTGAGAAGACCAACTCAAGAGCCCATGCTTTTCACCGTTTTACTGCTGCTGGTCCGAGGTGCTCATTTGCGGCCTCACTGCACAAATGGCTACTGAGTATCTATGACGTGGCCATTCTGCCAGGTAACACGGACGGTGGTGTTACATTGTGAAAAGTGCATTGGCTTTGGGATGAGGGAGATCCCTAGCTGTAATATCTTATGATCCTGCACAACTTCTAACCACAATAAGCCTTAACAGTCTGCATTTGTAACATGGAGATGACATTGACATTGGTTGTCTATTAAGTATCACTCTTTATTAAGGGCCAGGGCATTGTCTCCAGGAACAAGCGCGGTCTTCAGTCTCCTCGTAAGTAAGTTCTCGCCAATAAGATTTTCGCCTAAGTGTTCTTCTAACTTCCGAAAAGGTTCTTTAAAGTTTCTGACACAATTGAGAGTTTGATCCCCTTCCCTTCTTTTCTCTTTCCTTCTGGAAAATGAACCTAATAGCTGGAACTCCAGCAGCCATATTGAACCATGGGCTGATCTTGAGGATGGAGGGCACACGAGGATGGTAAAGCAGAAAGATGCAACGCTCCCAGATTCCTGGCATCCCCGCAGTAGAGCATGCGTACACACCTAGTTGCCTTCTTGTTATTTCTTTTCTGTGTTGTACAGGTAAAATACATTAATATATGTAAACTGCCCTCCTATGCAGTAAATTTTTTTTTATAGATGTGAGATGCGGTACTGGCCCTCAAGGAGTTCAAAATAGAGAGCGGACAATAAAGTAAATAAAAATTAACAATAAACATTTATCTGTCATGCCATGAACTATTTCTTGCCCTGAGCATACACACGTAAGTGCGTATCTCGTGGCCTACTAAAATCTGTAATAGTATAATATTGTCGCTAATGCTGAATATATATATATATGTCTAGGTAAGACTCCTTCATCGAATTAGCAATGAGATGTTGCCCGTAGCAGTGATGCTTCGTAGTTAAATCTGTCTCTATTAAATTGCTTTAATGTTTTTATGTCCGCTACCTTAACAACATTGCCAAGATAGTAAGACTTTGGAATCACGTACTCTGGATTGCTTCTGGTCATTTAGGAGGAAATACAGCTATGTTTTATGATCATTGGCCACAGAATAAGGAAGCAGAGATTTTATTTAGGTATCCTTATCATCTAGTTGTTCGTTTTGAGGTGAAGGATATCATGGGGAGCGAATGGACACCTGCATCTATGGAAACAGAGTGAAAAAGTGTTTAGGTCATGAAGAAACCTTATAGTAAGCTCATCCAACCATGTTATGTTATATATGAGAAAATTGCAATCTGCAGATGAGAAGGGCTTGTTTGTGTTCACTGCAAGCTTCTTATAAGGACTAGAGGGGCAGTAGAACACAGCATCCGTGGCTCCTAGCACAGTGTGCCCTCTCGTGCACTAGTCTGTATGTGCATACACACGAATGTGCATGCAAACATGTATGTAGTGGCGATGATTATTTTACACACAGCAGTGAGTTATAGCTTCACAAATGTGATCACGTGGGGCTCTTCCAAGAGCCCTGAGAACTAGCCATTCTTCCCCTATTCTACAGAGAAGGAAACTGGGGTATGGAAACTTAAATCAGCGCCGCAGGTGGCCACACACCATGGCAGAGCTTGCAAGGGGCTGTCCTGTGTTAAGAAGACCAAGCTCTAAGTACTCTGCGGCATGCAGCCTGCTTTCTGAAGGCATCTCCAAGATGCTCAAATTTCAGGTTTTTAAAAAGATTTATTTATTTATTTTAGAGAGAGAGAACGAGAGAGAGCGCACAAGTGGGAGAGGGAGAGAGGGAAACTCAAGCTGACTCCACACCGAGCATGGAGCCGGAGCAGAGCTCGATCTCACGACCCTGAGATCATGACCTGAGCCAAAACCAAGAGTCTGACAGTTAACCGACTGCACAACCTGGGTCCCCCTCTAGTTTCGTTTTTTAAAATATACATTTATCATCATACTGCCTAATTTTATATCATTATGACTCAGATAAGACAGTTACAGGAGGAGCTCTTAGAGTATGTGCTGGGATATGACATAGAAAACTGGTTCCGTTTACTTCAAAAAGTCTCAGAAATATTGGGAGAGGAGACATAAAAGTATTTCTAGGGTAAAAAGTGTGCAGTTTTAGAATATATGCTCAAAATATGTGAGAAAAGATGCAGCGTCCCCCAAATGATTTCCGAATGTAAAATACAAAATATCTTCTTGATGGAGCATCAGAGAAGACACAATGATTTCGAAATAAGAATATAGTCCCTTTAGGGGGCTATACCATAAGATTTGCAGGAGGAGGTCTGAGGTTTTTTAATGGAGGAAATAGGTTAAAACAGTTGAAGTATGGATCAAGAAGTTTTGTGGCTTCAAAAATGAAAAAAATAAGTAGCACCAAAGAATCAGAAGTTCATCAATATTGATGCTGGCAGTTTGGGAGCAGAGTATAAACATGTGTAGTTACACACCTGCAGGGGGCGCCACGCACAGCATGGTCTGGGAGAATGGCGCCTCCAGGAATGAAACAGTATCCAGTCGGCACTGCGCAGGTGGCCTGCCCAGGGACCTTAGATGTCTCTCAATGTGCAGACTGAGAATACAAGGAAGGACGAGTGTTCATATGTGAGACTTAGTTTCCTTCACATGTAAAATGAGAATAAGAAAACTTACCTCTCAAGGCTCCTCCGGGTTGTTCTAGAGAGATGAAGTCTTTTAAGAACAGCAACGTGCCCTCAACCGGGAGGTAACATCATCCATGGAAATGATGACGTGACTTGGTCATTGAAAATGAGAAAAGAAAAGAGACACTGGGGTTACTGAAGGGAGGGCAGGTCCCTTGACACAGAGTTAAGATAGGGAAGTGTCAGAGTCACTGCGGCAGACACCCCACACTCCACCCACATCCCCAGGATCCCTTTTACTGGGCGTCCTTGCTCCGGCTTCTGTGCGCCCTTGTTCCCAATGGGGGCTCCTATGGTTCCCTTCTGATTATGCCTCTTAGGCTAATGGTGCCATTTTCCCACTTTGCATGGAAATTTGGAGGTACTTGGGAGAGGATAAGCTCTAGGGAAGACCTGCACCCTAAGACTGGCTCCTGTATGAAAGCCTACCTCTCCTGCTTCAAGGCCAGCCAATGGGTTCTGTAACTTGATCTCCAGTGTTCCTCCAGGCTTAGGTTGAATTTGGGGCTTTGCCTGAAGTCACACGCACACTTGACCTCTTTCTTTCCCTGTCCTGCTTCCTCCTGCCCTTAGTAGTTTCTCCTAGAACCTTCCTTAATAAGCCACTAGCACATGAGTGCATATCTCAAAGGCTGTATCTAGAGAACTGGATCGGACACAAGCATCCACCAGGGAAAGGCATGTTTAGAATTGGCCCCGGGGGTGAGATGATGGCGATGGAATGTTCCCACTTGCTAAGAATCCAATGTTGGAGATTTCTGGATAACTCAATGTCAATTTCAAAAGCAAGCCCATTCTGGCACGAAATTGGGAGGCTCCCACAAAATCTGATTCATTTTTAGGTTACCGATTTAGGGATTTCTATATAAAGTTACAGGCTAGGAAGAAAAGCTAATTGATTATGCAATCCAGATGTCACCTGGAGCCTGCCGCACAGGGAAATCAGGTTAAACTTGGCTTGAACCCCAATTCCAAGTCCTGAGAAAGTGAAGCCCGGCCAACCGTCTCTGCGCGAGTCAGGCCCCACTTCCATGTGCTTCTCGTCTTTTCCTTCCACCCACATCACTGCCCTCTTTCTGCTGGTAATTTCAACACTCTCAGTAGCTTTTGAATTATTGGAGAAAATGGCGTCACAGACTTTGTGGAATACCTCAGAAATAAACACAACCATAGCAGAGATCTTGCAGACAAGAAAGAAAGAAAGAAAGAAAGAAAGAAAGAAAGAAAGAAAGAAGAAAGAAAGAAAGAAAGAAAGAAGGAAGGAAGGAAGGAAGGAAGGAAGGAAGGGAGGAAAGAAAGAAAGAAAGAAAGAAAGAAAGAAAGAAAGAAAGAAAGAAAGAAAGAAAAGGAAAAAGGAAAAAAGGCTGCCTAGAATAGAATCATGGCGTGAGAGAGCTAATAGCAGCTCTTGGTGAGAGCAGAGGTGGTATCCATTTGTTCCGCACATAGCTTTGTTTTATCTACAAATATTTGCAAGTTGAAAGTTGCTGAGTAGAGGGATGTATTTTAGGTAAGAATGAAGAATTCCAGACCAAGTGCATGACTGCGCGCTATGTATCATATATATATATTTCTATAGATACAGACAGATATAAAGGAAATATTCCAAAATGTAAAGGTGGCTCTAAGTTTTGAGGTGATGATTTCAAATGCTTCCCTTTTTATTGAAGTACAGTATATAGTAAAGTGTTTAAACTGTGTCACTTAATTCATATTTTAAACATGTGTTCCCCATGTCACCATTACCCAGATCAAAATATAAAACATGTTGAGTGCCCCAGAAGTTTCCATTGTGTCTCTTTTCGTCAATACCACCCCCTACATTCCTCTACACCCCTGAGAGGGCTACTCTCTGATTTTGATCATATTAGGCAATGTTTTACCTCTATATACTTGTGTTCAAATTTTTGGGATTTTCTACAGTGAACTTGGATTGTTTTAATAATTACTACATAAAGCAAAGTCGACAAAAGGACAGTTTATCTAACAGTCCAGGTGTTTCATATTAATGAGGAAAATGATTTCCAGAAATTCCAAAGTATAGGCCACTAGCCAAGAGGAGCATAGGACAGTAGGATTTATTTGCCAGTGGGATAAAGAGAGCAGAAGGGGCTTCATAGCCAGAGGGGTCCAGTTGTGGAATGAGGCCTGAATTTCAGCTCCCGTGCTTTTGCTGAGAGGAGAGGGTCCCAGGGCTGTGGCCCATGGTCTCATCACCCTTTCTAGAACTTCTGCTTTCTAAGCAGTAAAATGGGATTACAGGTTTCAAGAATCTGACTCTCCCTGATCTAGTTCAGACCCAGGTATTTCCAGCCCATCGTTACTCAATTGAAGAGTTTGGTGTTCCTGAGGAGAGGCAAATTATTGCCTCTGAAGAGCTTTGCTGGCAGAAAGGAGCGCATCACGGCTGTGGCTCACTAATAATTTTCGGGTCTGTGCTAGAGTCTGAAGCAGCCAGACTGAGAGAATCTTCATTGCACCTGTAAAGCCCTTCATTCCAGAAGGGGCTCTGATGATGGGGAAGTAACAGTCTTGCCACAATTGAAAATATTCTTCAAAGCACCTTCTCTTGAAGGTTTCAAAGTTGTGAAGAATTTCTTAGACTCTGAGGTCAGATTTTAAAAGAATTGCATTTTGCTGGCCTGCCACCATTTTCGAACTGCTGACAGTTAATAGGAGTTTTTGTGCTGATTCCTGGGGGCATTTTATATTAAGATTGTTCATTTGTCCCTGCATGTTAGAGGCAGAAGAGGAAAAGTACGTTTTCTGGGAGAGCAAGAAAACAAATTATTTCGTAAGTCCCATATTAGCACCTTGCCCTTGGAAATTATGTCTTAGCTTGAAATTCAGTGTCACCCAGTTTCGCATGATGTGAAACAATATTTAATAGTGAGAATCAACAAGGGATTTGGAGTCAAGCAAGGCCCAGTTCAAATCACATGGAAAATTATCTCGGACAAATTACATTTAGTCAGCACCTAAGCCTAACAGACTTATTTCTTTCAGTTGTATATCAGAAATAATACAATTTTCTCACAAAATTATTGTGGGGATTAAATTTAAAAAAAAACAGAAAAAGAATCTAAATCATCAAATGGACACTCTAGAAATGTCAGTTTCGTCTCTCTCTACCTTTAAGGAAATCACCTAAGGAAGAGATATCAAGGGAAGTAGAAGAGTAATAAAGTGAGGAACAGATGTTTTTTTAAAGATTTTATTTATTTATTTGACAGAGATAGAGACAGCCAGCGAGAGAGGGAACACAAGCAGGGGGAGTGGGAGAGGAAGAAGCAGGCTCCTAGCGGAGGAGCCCGATGTGGGACTCGATCCCGTAACGCCGGGATCATGCCCTGAGCCGAAGGCAGACGCTTAACCGCTGTGCCACCCAGGCGCCCCAAGGAACAGATGTTTTTGATTTAGGCACAACTGGTTTCAAATCATGGATCTTCCACATAGTTGCTATGCAACCCTGGACAGGTTACTTAGCATCTCTGATCTATGATATCCTCATTTAGAAAAGGATTGGGATTAATTACTAATTTTGTAGGTTAAGAGAATTAAATAGTATGAACACCTATAAAGTTCTTAGTGCAATGCCTCACACTTAGGAAAAAAATCAATGAAAAGGAGTTTCTGTTATTTAGATTAGAGTTTAGCTGCTATGGTTTTATTCACACAAGTGGAGAGGGGATACTCATATTTTCATGTTACATTAAATGAAACTTCTTATATAGAAATACGATGATTTCTGTAAATGTGAGAACATTTCTCAAGGATGGTGTTAGAACCTGAGACACAGTATCCAAAACCCTTGCTCAATGTTTACCCCATTGACTCCTTGGACTTACATTTTCTTCTATTTTCTTTTCTTTTTTTTTCTTTTAAGAAAGAGAGCAGGAGCAGTGAGAAGAGGGATGGTGAGGGGAGAGAGAATTTGAGCTGGGAGCCTGATGTGGGGCTCGATCCCAGGACCCTGAGATCATGACCTGAGCTGAAATCAAGAGTCAGATGCTTAACTGAGCCAGCCAGGTGCCCCGGGACTTACATTTCCTTCTTAATTTGGTGTCGTCTTATTAAGAACCTCTTATTTGAGTAAGGCCATAGAATTCTTAATGTTATCTGGAGATCGGTATTTCTATATAGAACGAAACTCTTTAGAATCATTTCTAAATGTGTACGTCTATAATGGATTCAGTCTTGAGGAGGGGAAACCTTTGTATTGTTAAACCATAAAGGGAAATGAAAGGTCCAGTGAGGAAGACAATGGAGATAGCATCCAGTTCCAAAGGCAAACGCTGTGTCTTCTACTCTTGAAATGCCTTTATTAAAAGAAGGGTTCATTCATACACTATTATCACTCATTAGAATCTATTTGTCTTTTGGTGAACTATGTAATACAGTATTTTCTACAATTCGCTAAAGCATCTTATTCTCCCTTTTGGCACAAATCGGTTCATGATCGGAGTGAATGAGTATTTCAATAATATATCTACCCTTATAATTGTGTTTTGTTTTTTTTAAAGCCGACTGTTTTTAAAGCAGCTTTAGGTTCATAGCAACATTGAGCAGAAAGTACGGCCAGCCCCATTATCAGCATCGTGCTCTCCAATGCTACATCTGTACAATCTATGAACCCACACTGACACATCATTATCACCTGAAGTCCATAGTTGATATTAGCATTCACTCTTGGTGTTATATAAACTGTGGGTTTTGACAAATGCATAATGATATGTATCCACGATTGTGGTATCACATCTCACTGCTCTAAAAATCCCCTGTGTTCTCCCTAGGTATCCCTCCCTCCCCTCTAACTCTTGGCAATAACTGTATTTTCACAGTCGACAGTGTACCTTTTCCAGAATATCATATGGTTGGAATTATATAGTAAGTAGCCTTTTCAGATTGGCTTTTTTCACTTCGTAATATGTATTTAAGTTTCTTCCATGTCTTTTCCTGTCTTGACAGCTCATTTCTTTTTATTGCTGAAAAACATTTCATTGTCCGGACATTCCACAGTTTCTTTATCAGCTCACCTACTGAAGGACATCTTTGTTGCTTCCAAGTTTTGGCAATTATGAATAAAGCTTTTATAAACATCCAGGTGCAGGTTTTTGTATGGACATAAGTCCTCAGGTCATTTGGGTAAATACCAAGGAGTGAAATTGCTGGCTTGTGTAAGAATATCTTTAGTTTTGTAAGACACGACCAATCTATCTTTAAAGTGACTATACCATTTGGTATTCTCACCAGCAATAGAATTCCAGTTGCTCCACATCCTTACCAGCATTTGGTGCTGTCAATACTTGTCTAGAATATGTCTTCATGTCAGTTGTGCACATAAGTTTTCCTTTTATTTTTATTTTATTATTTTTTTAAGATTTTATTTATTTATTTGACAGAGAGAGGGAGCAAGAGAGCACAAGCAGAGGGGAAGGGCAGAGGGAGAGGGAAAAGTAGATTCCCTGCTGAGCAGGGAGCCTGTCCTGGGGCTCGATCCCAGGACCTTGGTATCATGACTTGAGCCAAAGGCAGATAGATGTTTAACCAACTGAGCCACCCAGGTGCCCCTCAGTTTTCCTTTTAATTTATTTATTTAGTTTTCCACTCATTTCAGGAATATATTCTATTATGACACTGACAATATTTTCCCTTTCACTTTTTGGGGTTTTCTTTTTTAAGGGCTCCAATTATATTTTTGGTGGACACCTTTATCCACTATGATATCTATTTTCCTTTCCATAATTATATTAATATATCAGCCTTTTTTTCTCTGCATTCCATATTTTATCTTTAGTTTTTTCTCTTTGTCAGCAGTTTGGTTGTCACCCGTATTTATTTATTTGTTTGTCTAAAAATATGTATCTAATTTATTTGTAATTGTGACATTTTTGTCCTCAATTTCTTTTCCCAACACTGAAATCTCCATCTTAATCTCATCGTGCTCATTTTCTTTCTCTAAATTTTCCTCTTATCTTTGAACCCTTATTTCTTAACTTCATGGTCTTATTTAGTTTATTTATAGCCTGAAGCACTTCGGGGAACTTTTCCTTTTTTATGAAGGCTTGTATTTTCTTCCAGAACAGATTCTTCATCTATTTTTGCCATACTGTAGGTCTATTTCTCATTTTACTGCACATGCTCGGAGAGACGCATTATACCTCTCTCTCTTTTTTGTCTTTTATACTGGGTAGTAGTGTCTGGGTTTAAAACAGAGTGGGTGAATTCTCAGTGACGTCCTCTCCACTCCT
>NW_024424453.1:44784067-44799718 GCF_017311325.1 Ursus maritimus | reverse complement strand
GAAAAATGTCTTTATGTTTTTATAATTTAAAATTTAAAGGTATTGTTTATGTAGCCTGAGGGGTAGAATAGCGTGGGAAGCAGTGGGATGCTGGAGCCTGCTCATATCAACCACGAGAATAGGTTATTAAATTTTCAGTATTTTTATGAGACAGTTGTTAAGAAAATATGGCCGTTACTAAAAATTAAATTATGTTAGTTTATACATGAATATATTACATTAAAAACAAAGGTACGCATCCTCAAAACTCATCTTTCCTGATGACTTTGCTCTATGTTACCAGTACCCATGCTATTGAGGTTATTCTGCATTCAATGACCTCATATTCATTACTTGAAATTGGCTGCGATCAGAGTTTTTACATCGTGGAAATTGGCTAATGCAACAAATCAGGCCCTGACTTATTTTTTTGACAATCTAGACTCAGTGAGGTGATGGAGAGAATATTAATAATGCAGATGAAATTTAAATGTGTTGTGCCTTTTGCCATTACATTGTGATTAGCACAGATAATTGAGAAAATATGTTTTCATTATTGGAATCTACTATCTCATTCAGAAAGAAGTTGTTCACTTTATTCACAAATGCAAACATCTTTGTGGTTTCACTTTATTCCTATTTAAGAAAATAAAGAAAAATATTAATGAACATTCATATGGGAACTACATTCGTTTATTAATTGCAACCTTAGTTGGGTCATGGGTACAAGAGTTCAGCAAAATTCAACAAAAATATACTATGAGAATCAATTGATTCTGGAATATGTGGCATAATTTATTATTACTTATAAATAATAAATGTAAATATTATTTTTATTTTTTTAAAGATTATTTGAGAGAGAGCAAGCACACACAAGTAGAGGGGAGAGGCAGAGGGAGAGAGAGAATCTCAAGTAGACTCCTCACTGAGCACGGAGCCTGATGTAGGGTTCAATCTCACGACCCTGAGATCATGACTTGAGATGAAATCAAGAGGATGCTTAACTGACTGAGCCACCCAGGTACCCCATAAATGTATCATTTTAAATACGTGTTATATCCTTCATATCAGTACAAATTTTATAAACCTTTATGTGTTATATATTATAAATATATATATATATATCATATATATATATATATATACTTTTTTATATATGTATATATGGGGTTAGATGCACCTTTATTAGTGAACGTAAGTGTTGATCTTGTTTTCGATGGCCAAGTTTATTCTCCTCTGTTGGGCTGTATCCTGGGGTAATATTCAAACTAATTAACAACCTGAAAGACAAGCACTCACTAACCAAAGCAGAACCACAGGATATTAGCCATAGCATGCAGAGTACCTTTAGGACTGAATTTTTTTTTTCCAATTTACCCTAGGGCACTGGAGCTTTCCATTCAGTTAATGAGTCAGCCAGCTTATTCTTTTATCCCATTTTCAATACTTTGTCCTCAGTAATCATTACCACTTTCTCTCCTTGCCCTGCTCTCTCCATGATACGGGAAGAACTTCATGAGTGTCTCCTCCCCCTGCTACCTGCTCCTCTGAAAATTTTACTGTAGTCCTCTTCTCCTCCCCCTCCTACTCCCTCTTCTCCTCCTCCTCCTTCTTCTTCCTTTTCCTCTCCTTCTCTTTCTCCTTCCTATCATCTCTGTCTAAATCTCTATATAACTGCCGGAGACAACTAGATTGGGAAGTTAATAATCTTTTGTCTTTTTGTTTTCCTCTCTTTCCTCTAAAATTAAAACCTCCAAAGCTTGCCCTTGGCTCTGCTTGGACTCAGAGGTGGTCAGGGTGGAGTTTTTGTGGAAATTGTTACTTCTCCTTCTGGAACTGATGACAGTAACTGTCCTTCCACTTCCTTGCAACTTGGATATGTGTTTTAAGAGTTTTGTGTATTTGCGTGAGTGTGGATATGTGTGTTAGGGGAAGAGGGAGGGACATGTTTACCTTCCTTTCTTCTTACATTGCCCCTTGCATGGCTTCTGTGGAAGGCAGGCTTTGGACTTGCTTAGATGCTCGCCAGGTCTAGTATATTAGCTTTCTATTACCCAATAAGAAAGTACGACAAACATTCATGTTTGTTATCTTACGGTGTCCACAGGCCAGGAACCAGGGTTTGGCTGGATCCACTGCTCACCACTGGTGAGCTTGAAAAGTGGTCATTTTATTGATAAATTGACGGACTTAATTTCTTTGTGGTTGTATGACTGAGCTTCCCCTTTTTTACGAGCTCCCAGCCAGGGACCACTTTTAGGGACCAGAAGCCACTGGTAGTTTATCGGCAGTTTGCAGTATGAGTGCTCCTTTTCATCAGGCCAGTAGGAGCTCTCTTCTCGGATACTTCACCGTCTTGTACTTGATGAAATCAGGTCAACCCAGGATAATCTCTCTTTTGATTAACTGTAAGTCCACTGGTTAGTAGGCTATCACAGGTGTGATATTCCACGATATTTCTAGGTTCTACCCTTACTTACTTAAGGGGGCGGTCATTATATAAGGCATGCATGTTATTCAGGGCTTGGAATTTGGGGGCAGGAGGCTTTTATAATCCCGTCTACCACACTCAGCCTTGCCGATTGTTAATACGTTCAATCTTTCTTACTGGCAACCAACTTACTCCATATTCTTATGATTGCTGCTAGTCTATTTCAGCTGGATTTTTTTGTTTGTTTGCTTGCTTGCTTTTTCTTCCTGGGCTATAAGCAAAGGAAGATTCTAAGGTTTGGCTTTACTGTGTTATTTTAATCTTAACTAAATAACTGCTTCTATTTATGATTTGCTAAATTGTAATGTTCTCAGTACTTTTTGCATATAATGGAGTAATATTTATACAATAGTTCTTGATGGATTTTTGATAATCCCTTTTATTTCTTTCTTCTGCACCCTCTTTGCAAATTTACACCTCAGGCATGAATGCTCTCATCCCAAGAAAAGAAAAGGGGATTAACCCTAGAATAAAGAATTCCAAAGAAGGTACGATGTAGGGAGAGTTCTCAGAGAGGAAAAGCAAATAGCATCTGTTCAGACGGGAGGAGAAAAGAGATTTGGAAGGATCAATATGAAGTAAAGAGAAAGCCTGAGACTTAGTAATAGAGTGCCCCCTCTCATGGGTTCCAAGTACACTGGGAAGTAAGCCAAGGACAAGATGGGAAGTGGCTGAGAGGATGGCCATGGTGAGAGGTGAGGTGACTGCTAAATCCCTGACAGTCTGTCCATAAGAAAGATCTAAACTGGTACCAAGGCAGTGATGTGGGGAAACGAAGTTTGTTTTTGTTTTTTTTTTTAAGATGTTATTTATTTATTTGAGAGAGGGAGCGAGTGAGCACGAGAGAGAGTAACAGAGGAAGAGGGAGAAGCAGACTTTGCTGAGCAGGGAGCCCGACACGGGGCTCGATCCCAGGACCCTGGGATCATGACCTGAGCTGAAGCAGATGCTTAACCAACTGAGCCACCCAGGCGCCCCAGAAACCTAGTTTTACTGTGCCAAGAGGCCAGCCCATGAGTTTACAGCATCTGGGAACACTTCCGAAGTGGATGCAAAGAAGGCAGGACCCAATGCCCAGAGAGCAGGCACAAGGAGCTACACTTCACTTGTGGGTCAATAGAAGCCATGGAGAAGGATAGCACAAGAGAGAAGACTCCCTGAGGCTATGTGAATTCTCTCTTTGTCTAGATGCCATTCTTGGAAGAAGGTGGGAGGGGAAGAGCTCTTTCAGAAAGACATGCGAACCTTAGTTTACCCCCAAATGAAACTGCTTACAATAGGAGAAACTTTATTCATTGTGATTGGAAAGTTTGCCGTTACTCTGCCATCAGTGGAAATAAGAATGCCCCCCCCCAATGTATTTGTTACAGAAATAGAGAATCTAAATTCCATGTATCCTCCAGGTTGTATTGCACTAAACCGTGACCCTCTTCTTTGTTTATTATCTCATTTAACCATTCCAGAAACTATTACTCTTCTCATTGTAGAGCAGACAATACTGAAATTTAAGAAATCTTGATAATTTGGGCAATATCAAAAAGCTATTAAGTCAGAGGTGTGAGATTCTGTTTGACCCCAAAGTTGCCTATCTTAATCATCTTGATTTATAATATAGGGTACGTATTATTTCAGTGACAATTTAGGTGACATCAACATGGGCTTCAGTTCTGGAGTCGGTATATGATTTCGTCACTTGGACTCCCGGATATTCACAAAATATATTAATTTTTAAAGTTTAAAGGAGCATATTGAACTGCCAGATGGTTTTCTATATCTATGTCCACATCAGGACATAGTCCTGCCTGCAGACAAACAAGTCAGTCTACAATAAAGGTGCTTTCTTCAGAATCCTTCTAACTCTTCAAAATGGTACTACAGGCCGGTTTTTGTATTTCTACAGTATTTGGTTCTGGATAGTACCCTTTACCTATCACCGTGCAAGAACTCAAGCCCAGGGAGGCAGAATTGGGGTTGAATCTAGTCTACTTCCATTTGTCAACCTTTGGCATAGACAACATTCATCTTCAGATCCAGCGTGGCCCTGGTTTGCAAATATCTGATTAACCAAACTCTAGACTCTCGATCCCGAAGGACTGGAACTGTCTTGGCCTTGCTTAACGGTTTCATCCTGTCCTTAATTACCTCATTTCTGGGTGTTTTTCATGCTCTATTCTATGTCATTCTTTTTGTTGTTTCTCTAAGTGTCGTCATTTTACCCATAGGCAAACGATTTGATTTACTAGACCAACATAGTGGATATTTGTTAACTGTGGCCTTTTACATTTGGCGGAAGTGAGTGGAAAAAGATTCTGATGTTTTCTGAACTGCACCCAAACACAAAATAGAAATCCAAAATGTTCTGGGAAAATATACCTTCCTATGGCTTAAAATTTACCCATCTCCCAGTGGAAACTACTTAGGGATGCGTCAGTATTTATTTAGCTCTGACCTAGATATGTAGCCAAAACGTGCTTGTTAGCTTCAGCCTCAGCTTTGGCCTTTGAAAGATTCGAGCTGAAGATTCAGGTACAATTTCGTACCTTTTTTTGTATCCTTAAACATGTGGTAGACCCACGTGATGACGAGGTTGCCATCATCCCCAACCAGCATAACCAGAGCAGGAAACGAGCAAGGAATTGCATTCTGAGTCACTGTTCCGATATGAATATTCACTTTCAAATATAAGTACATATTTCAGATGTACCTTGAAGTGAAAAATCTTCTCCTGTGCTTTACACATGATAAAACATAGCAATCATTTGCATATAAATGTACATTTATTATTTCAAGCATAAAATGTTACAATAATTAATAATGATTTTGGAAATTGTTAATGTTGCATGCCAAATATTATTAAGAACTTTTTAAAATATTAAATGAATAGAAAATAATTGACAAAAATATTACCACTATGAGGGAGTATGTTAGCTAAATAACTTAGAAAGAATGTTATATTCCTTTTTTTTTTAATGATTTTTTATTATATTATGTTAGTCATCATACAGTACATCCCCGGTTTCCGATATAAAGTTCGATGATTCATTAGTTGCGTATAACACCCAGTGCAAGTTAAGTAATAATGTGAAGCAGAAAAATAAGGTCTAAATGACATCATGCTTCTAATCCTTATACGATTATTTGGCATATTAGTATTCACAGCATTAAACAAGATAGCTTTTAATAACTGTATTTTTTTAAAAAAGAACTGTATTTAATTTTCACTTATTTCATTATACTTAGGCCCTAAGTCTGTCAAGAAGTCCTATTGAGGAATTGTTCCCATTTTGTGAGAATAAGTCAAAAGAAGAATGTCAAAAAAAAAAAAAAGAAGAAGAATGTCAACTTATCCAACTTTTTATAGAATGGAAAATCAGAAAAATGTCATGCAATTGTCATTGCCAACGGAACAAACACGAAGGCTCTGAATGATTCTGAATCACAAGCATTCAACTTTTTCGCACTCTCAGCTGTGTGTTTGGAAAGTAATTATAGCAATGTGTAATAGAACAGATTTACTGGCTGTGGGCAGAAAGATAGTAGCTGTTTTCCTCATTCTCTTTAAGCCATAGAAAAGCTCCATGACACACTAGAAATGTTGAAACTTCTTGTCTGCACTCCTACAAAATGTTCAAACGAGATGGAATAGCAACTCTGGCGTGTTTAAAACAAAAACTGCTTGAAATAAAGGAAGTCTTCATACTGAACTTTGCAAATAAGAAAAGCAAATTAACAACAGATGAGTGCTTGAGAGAACAGGCTATTTATTGAAATCTCCTAAAGAATAAAAGCAATTCATGTTTCTAGAGAGTGAAAGCATTTCTTACGTGTATCATACAAGAATAAAGAATAATCATTTCATTATTCTATTCCAGGAAAGGTGCATGGATTGAGGGCAACTTCATAGAGAACCGGTGGAGTTAGTCCCAAGCAATGTGCCAAGATTTATGCCACTACCTCCGTGAAATTTAAGGAATTTCCAGCGAGGCTTCATTTGTCCTTTCTTACAAAGCTGTCCCTGATAGCCATGTATGTACTGACCTGTTTAATTCGTTATTCAGCACAGGAACAAACATATTTGTGACTGAGTGATAGGATCCATAAAAGATATTAACTTATGAGAAAAGGGCATTGGGAAATTTGAGAGTACACACCGGTATGATTTGCATAAATAAGTTATTACCATAAAAAATGTTTCTGTACGTGTTCTTTGTCTTTTTCTTTACCAGCACCTGCTTCAGAGAAACCTGACAAGACCACAGAGACTCCAAGAAAAGTCAGTTACCTGAAGCTTTCATTTTGAGTCGAGGGAAAAGGAATTCTTCCTCTTGAAAAGCCTGAGTTTCAGCAAACTTCAGTTGGTTAGAATTGAGCCCTTCCCTTCCCAAATGGCAAGAACAAAACAAGCAAGAAGAGGGGTGTCCACAGGGGTATCTGGTGAAACCTGTCAGATTTTGATTTATTAGACATTTGGGTTTGCAGTCTTAACTCTGCTACTTTGTGGCTGTGTGACCTTAACACTTACTGAGCCTCAGTTTCCTCTTCTATAAAATGGGAACAATAATAGACTCTACTGTATAAGATCATTACTAGGATTAAGTAAATTTATCTTTAACAAATGCTTGCCAGTTAGCTATTAGTGCATGACAAACATCCCAGCACTCATGGATTAAAAGAAAAACGAGTCCTTATTTCACCTGAGACTGTGGGTGAGCTCGACGTTGCCGCTGCCTGTCCCAAGCGTGGTTGATGTCACTTGGTTCACCCACTGTATCTGTAGTCAGCTGAAGGCTGGCTGGTCTAGATGGCCTCACTCACAAGCCAGGAGAATTACCAGATGTTGGCTGCCTATTAAAGTGATTCAGGTGACTGGGCCCCATACCTCTCCTCTTCCAGGTGCTTGGCTCAGGCTTGTTCTCATAGCAGAGATAGAGGTTTCAGAGATAAAGTGAATACATTCAGGGCTTCTTGAGACCGAAGCATGGAAGTGGTACATTACTTACACCATATCCTATCCATCAAAGCAAATCGTATGACCAAACCCAATATCAATGGAGGAAGGACATTCTATGTCCAAGAGAGGAACTGCAAAGTCACGTGGAAAAGCTCATGGAGACCATGGAAACTTAGAGGTGTGAATAATTGTGACGATTTATGCAACATGGCACAGTGGCTGGCCCACCATAACACTCAGTAAGAGAGGATTCATATTTTTAGTGTGGTGTAGATTGCAGAGGGTAGGGAGGTAGTTTGGGGGATTGAGGGTGGGGGGCAGGAGTGGGATACTGGCTTAAAAATAGGGTGCAGTTGAGAAACCATAGTGGTGCTCTGGTCTTTGGAAGCAATCCTGTGCTCTGAGGGTGTGTCGGACACCAGCTTCCCCTCTCTCTCTAACTGATCAAGGTAATCAAATAGGATGTCTGTATCATTCTTTTCAACTACAGGGCACTGTTCAAATATTAAGAAATCCTCAAATTCTGACTCTGTAGCTGAGCAGAAAATGAATAATCCTATATTCCCCAAGGAGCCTTCTTTGTCACAATGGCACAGTGATTCATCCAGCCAAGGTCACTGGTAAATTGAAACCTGAGCCAGGACTTTGAGGGAGTTACTATCGCGCAGCTAAGTGTTTTGATAAGGTGGGATGAGCCAGGTTAATAGAAAAAGCCACTTATGAAGGGGATGTTCTTTATCCACACACTTTGCTGGAAACCTTAAGATGAAGATTGATAGCAAGTTGGAAAAATTGCGGGGGTAAAGAGAAAGGCATTGCTGAACGTAAGAAGTATAATTTGGTATTAAAACACCTCATGTGCAATCAATGGGACCTACTGAAAGGGCCAGAGGGCGCTGTAGTGGAATGGAGCAAAGAGAAGAGTTATTTAAGAAAAGGGAAACAGGGTCCCAAATTTGGGCTAGGAAAATTCATTATAAATACGTCACTCATTACAAATGAAGAGAAACATTGCAAACCTCTACCAAGCAAGCCCCAAGCAGGCATAGATCTAACCTCTATTCACATGCACGTAAGGCGCATGCTCAGACTTTTTTTTTTCTTTTTTCCAAACAATCCCCTCCTCCTCTCTTTGGCATATCCCATGAAGAATTGCTTTATGGCCCCTTATTTTCTTGGCCACAATTATATTATATTTAATGAGGCATAGAGGAGTCCAAGTTTTGAATATTGTCCTTCAACTGTCCCCCTCATAACCTCTGCACCCCCCTCTGAATGGGGCCTCAGAAAACTAGATGGTCCTGGCAAGACCTCTACCCCACTCCCCCCTTCTGTACCACTTACTACCTCGGCCTCAGGATGTGTATCGGACTGCAGACCGCCAGAAATGATACAGATCTCCCATTTATACCAGTTTCCGTCAAACAGCCGATTTCCAGGATCCCCAGGGCATGTGGCACGCTCAGGCTTCAATGCTGAAGGGCTGTACGGGGTGGGGGAGCATCTCAGCTCCCAGCCTCCAGCATTGTTGACCTGTTGCCAGGTCTTACTTTCTCTGTAGCACTCATCACCAACCATCATACATGTTTTACTGTTTTATTTACCAAGTCTTCTGTTTAATGTGTTTCTTTTCTCTCACGGGTAGAATTTAAGAAGATCCCCATATCCGTTTTGTTTTTTTCCTGTATTCCTAGTAACAAAGATAGTGTATGGTTCATAGGAGGCATCGATAAATATTTCTTAAACTAGTAAATGTCAGCACACGCCTGTGTAAATTTAGAGTTTGGGTGAAAAAGATCTAGGAGGCACACTATTTTTTTTAATGTTTTTTTTTTTTTTTAATATTATGTTAGTCACCATACAGTACATCCCTGGTTTTTTATGTAAAGTTCGATGATTCATTAGTTGCGTATAACACCCAGTGTACCATGCAATACTTGCCCTCCTTACTACCCATCACCAGCCTATCCCATTCCCCCACCCCCCTCCCCTCTGAAGCCCTCAGTTTTTTTCTCAGAGTCCATAGTCTCTCATGCTTCATTCCCCCTTCTGATTACCCCCCCTTTCTTTATCCCTTTCTTCCCCTACCGATCTTCCTAGTTCTTATGTTCCATAGATGAGAGAAAGCATATGATAATTGTCTTTCTCTGCTTGACTTATTTCACTTAGCATTATCTCCTCCAGTCCTATCCATGTTGCAGCAAATTTTGAGAACTCAAAAACTCAATAAAATTTAAAAAGATAATAACTACACAGAGCAGAGATCAAATGTCTATAACCTGTCACCAGGTTTTCCTCCCTTCTTCAATATCCAAGGAAAATCTTTCCAGTGTTTATACTCTGAAACTTTATACAGTGAATGCAGAATGCTATGCCTTCCCCAGTCTTCTTCCAGGGATATAGGACTGGGAAAGACTGGAGGATGATTGCATTCTTTTGGTTGCTGTTGTCAATGCTGCCTTCAAAGTCATTTCTACTTTTGCACTTGCTTTGGTCCCCTCTGCGCACCCCCTCTTTGATTTACCAGCTGTTTCATCTCAATGCATTCCATTTCACTCCAATACGTGGATGATGTTTTCTTCATGGCTCAGCTGCTAAAATCAGTGCCTTCAAATGGCCTAAGTACTTGTTACTCAGAGAAGTAAGACGCATCTTGTCTGGTCTATTGCAAATACTGCAATAATATTAAGCACGTGGCAGTCATTCAGTAATTACTTCTTGCTTATTTACTTGTGTGCTACCTTTATTTTTTCATTTAAGTCAGGGGTTAGCAATTTCTTAAAAGATTTTATTTATTTATTTGGCAGAGAGAAACAGCCAGAGAGAGGGAACACAAGCAGGGGGAGTGGGAGAGGAAGAAGCAGGCTCCCAGCGGAGAAGCCTGATGTGGGGCTCGATCCCAGAACGCCGGGATCACGCCCTGAGCCAAAGGCAGACGCTTAACAACTGTGCCACCCAGGCGTCCCAGCAATTTTTTTTTTTTTAAATCAAGGGCCAGATATTGAAAATTTTGGCTTTGTGGCCCCTACAGTCCCCGTCACAACCACTCCACTGCTGTTGTGGTGTGAAAGTGGCTATAGATATTATGTAAACAAATGAGCATGGCTGTGTGTCAATAAAACTTTATTAAAAATAAAGGCAGCTACTGGATTCGATTCTCAGATTGTAGTTTGCTGACTCCAGACTTAAGTCATTCCAATTATCTCCATCTTACCAGATAACATGTACATTTGAGACATTTCCAGAGTTATTTTCTTCAACCCCCCTCCATTTTTATTTAACAACTTTAGTGGCCATCTCCTGTATCCCCGGCTCTGTGTAACTTCCTGATCTATGAGTCAAGTAACCCACAGTCCTGCCCTCTGGGGTCTCTTCATCAATCGGGAGCACCGAGATGGAAATACAGATAACAATTCAACTTGGTATGGGGCGCCTGGGTGGCTCAGTGGTTGAGCAACTGCCTTCAGCTCAGGTCATGATCCCAGGGTCCTGGGATCGAGTCCCACATTGGGCTCCCTGCACAGCAGGGAATCTGCTTCTCCTTTTGCCTCTGCCTCCCTCTTTGTCTCTCTCTGTTTCTCATGAATAAATAAATAAAAATCCTTTAAAAAAATTCAACTTGGTACTAGAAGCTCTAAAATAAAATCTTTCTTTTCAAAATGCTGGAACCTGGGTATCATCCTAGAGTTTATTCCACTCTTCAAACCTCCCAGAAAAACTGACACATCAGGCTGCTGATCTCACAGTATAGTCTCTGTGGCAGGGATTTGAGGAAGCCATCATTTCCATCTTAAGTAGACACTGAAACTTTTTTTTTTTCCTTTTAATTACTGGCTGTTTCTGACCTTAGAAAAATAGGAAGTGAAAGGAATCAAGAACTCTTTCCAAACAGAATTCCTCTCAATGCACAGGGGCTATGTTTGAGTGGCAAAGCCCAGGGATGAAAGCATCTATCCCAAATCACGATTGTGCCTACGAGACTTCGAAGCAGAGCGGTGGCCACCCACTGCCATCACAATATTACCCGACTAGAGACTTTCACCTATGACATGTGTGAACACAGAATACTTTTTAAAGTAGTCGCTCCTTTATTGGCCATTTGCAGAAAGCACAGTAAGCACTTCAGAAAGGTGAAGAAAGTGCAGACTGTCCTTCACTCGGAGGGATACTGTGATAACCCCGAGAAAGTGTGGAGTAAGCTGAGAAGGGAGCAAGGAGGGAGTCCCGCCAGCCCCTGGCACGGCTTCCTGATGGCTCTACCAGATGTCTGAATCAACCTCAGCAGAAGGGCCAGGTGTTCTTTTAAATTTGAAATTACAAGCAGAAACATAAGACCTTTTTTTTTTTTTTTTGTCTTCTTTGAAGAAGCATTTAGAGGATCAAAAAGTGGCAGCCATCGAGCTGACTTGGATCGAGACTTCTCAGCCAAGTCTCCCTTAGGAAACCATTTCCCTTTCCCACTCCGAGTTAGTGGGGGCCCCGTGGTCGCAGACCTCTGCCCTCTCTTCCTGGCCACAGAGAAGTGCTCGGCCGATCAAAGAGGACAAAGGCTCCAAGGAGACCACTCTGCCTCCCTGACTGGAGGACTGCACACCTCCCAGGGGGACTCTTTCCTCTGGACTTTCTCTCGCGGCATGACAGCATCTTAAAAAATGTCTGGACTTGAAAGGCAAAAAGTCAACCTTCAGGTTTGTGTTAAGGAAGAAAGAAGACAGGCTGGTCAAAATTATGTCCACTAGACATGCAGTCAGTGAGCCGGCGTGCTTTTCATAAGCCAACAAACATAAAAAACAAGACGTGATGGCGTCCGTTGGCTGGATTAGGAAGAAGGACACTGCAAAAGGATTTACCAAAGGTGGCTTTGAGTGGGTCTACTCTCCTTCCAATAGACAGATCTGTCTGTTGAATACATTCTTCAGAGGATCAGGTATTCTAAGTTGGTTTTTTGTTTTGTTTTGTTTTGTTTGTTTGTTTTTGTTTTTTTTTACTATTTTAATGGGCCTTTGCCAGATACATTCTTGTGGCCCCACGAATGTTCTATAGCTAAAATACTTGAGGGACTGGCAAAAAGCCTGCAATATACACCTTCTAGAAGTGTTACTTCATCATGCACTTGCCCGGAGTAGCAACTGGGCTTCTGTAAAGAAGTGCTGCAACCTTATCGCGTTCATCTCCAAGAAGAGATGAACAGCAGGGAGGCACGCAGAGAGGCTACTTGGTGACTCAGACCGCAGACCTCGGAATGAAGTCACTCAAGAAGTTTGCAT
Organism: Ursus maritimus; assembly: GCF_017311325.1. NCBI lineage: Eukaryota > Metazoa > Chordata > Mammalia > Carnivora > Ursidae > Ursus > Ursus maritimus. Next base: position 44,787,030 of record NW_024424453.1, on the reverse strand, counting down.
TAGTTTTGGCCCTAGATTTCTCATTGTCCAAATCAGCACAGTGACCTTAGCTACCCCCATCCTTTATGCACAGACTTGTTCTCAAACACCGCACACAAAGCCTTCTGCCCGTGTCCCAGGTGCTGTCTTGAGACCCACCTGCTATTTCTTACGTGTCCTGTGCTATTGGCCTGGGTTTTGGAATCGTTCTTGCTTTCAGGCCATTTAAATTTAGATGTGACCTTTTAAAATCTCCCTTGCTTTTGCTGTCCATCAACAGGGTTGTAGAAATTAGTTTCTGTGGCGCTGGCAGAGACAGCCCAACAAGTACAGACATTCCTATTGTTTTAGAAAAGAGGTGGAGGCTATTTTCTACCATGATAGTTCATGATAGTCCTTTCCTAAAGAAGGACTAAGTTGCTGGTTTGGGTGATTACAACAGGACAGAGCTGAACATGGGGTCCTGGGGACAGGGTAGAATCCTACCTGGGAGGGTTGAGGCTGGCATGGCTGAGAGAACCATTTCAGGTCAGAAACTTGAGAAAAACCAAAGAGAAGAGCCTTGGGGAGATCAAACAGAAATATTCAGAGGAGGGGACACACTCTAGGAGTACCTACAGCTTTATTGGCAGGGAAACCATAGGGCAGTGGTGCATAGGATTCCTTTGGGTTAAGATTTGGAAAGTATAGCTTGTGGCTATGGAGACAAAGAGCCAGAACAAACCTAGACAGCTCACAATTAGAGCCTGTTTCTATTCTCAGATACAAAATTAGCTAATTTGTCATTTATTTGCTTTTCTCCCAACCGTGTGATGACCAATTATGACCCATTTTGCATGACTGGGTAGTAATTTGAACATAAATTTAGGGAGGCCCAAAGAAAGGCGTTAAGAGTATTCTAATTATTGGAGCCAACTTGGCCCTCCCGAACATCTCCCTCTCCACTCATGGGTTAGTCTCTGTCCCAAGATGACTTGGAAAAGTTTACTTTACCTCTCTCAGCCTCAGTTTTGTCATCTGTAATATGAAGATCATCGTGTCTGTCTTGCAAGGTTGTTTAAGGTTGCATGATAGAATGAGTATAAAGCCCTGAGCCAGTGAAGGGTACAAAACAAATAGTGTTCAATATTCCAGCTCTGGGGACTTTCTCCAGGTCCCGCCTCTTATCCTCACATCCTGAGCTGACAGCTCTGCCCGGATGTCTAGGCTACTTTCTGTTGATGAACTTACTCTCCCTTCATCTGGATGTCTGGCTTATCCTCCGCTTCCTGTTGTACTCATTCACCTCTATATTTAGAATTCCTTGGACACAATTTTACCTGTCTGTGGTTTCATCTCCCAGATTCTAGACAGCCGTGACATCTTGGAGATGCACAATGGCCAGGTTAGTTATGGTCTGATATGGCAGCATGACAGCCTTGGCTATGGATGACATTAACTGGACCAGAAGAAAATGCTCACTGCACAGGGCTGTGAGTAAGATCATGGTCCAGAAGCTGGACGGTCAATTCCAAAAGTACAGAGTTCTTAGCAGATCTTCTTAGGAGGATCATGGGGTGTGTGTACTCTATACCAATTTTTCTATCGCTGCTTGGGATTTCTTAATTTTTTAATATACTAGGGACCTCAGAAAGAGGAAGAGGCTGAAGCCTCTCTTGAACATGGGAAGCACTGGGTTTATAAATCAGGTGTCAGATTTCCCCTCTTACATTAAACATTTAGGCCAGCTCATCGGCCATATGCGTATCAGCATGGTGGTGGCAACAGCATCTCATTTGGTTAATAGTAATCAATAATCTTGTCAAATTCAGGGATTCTTATTTTTAGGATAGCATATTGTGGTAGGATTAAAAAAATGTGTCCCTGAGATATCAGGTTCTAAGTCTTGATATCTGTAAATGTTACTTTATATTGAAAAAGGTTCTTTGCAGCTGGGATTAAGTTAATGATCTTGAGGTGGGGAGAGTATCCTGGGTTATCTTGGTGGACTCTACATGTAATCAAGAATATCCATATGAAAGAGAGAGAGGGAGGGAGATTTTCACTATAGAAAGAAGAGGAGCAGGTGATGTGACCTTGGAAGCAGGAAGGTGGCCACAAGCCAAGGAATGCTGGCGGCCACCAGAAGCTGGAAGAGGCAAGAAAAGAATCCCCTTCTAGAACTTCAGGAGGGAGCACAGCTCTGCGGACAACTTGAATTCAGCCCAGGGACAGTGAACTTGGACTTCTGACTTCTGAAGCTATGAGAGAATAAATTTCTGTTGTTTTAAGCCAGTAAGTTTGTGGTCATTTGTTATGCAGGCCTAGAAAACTAATACGCATGCTGTTTCTCTAATGATGACACATTTAAGGCCTGGGGTTCAACCTTCTTACTCCATACAAGACATATCTGAGTATATTATACATTCAAATGTCTCTTCCTCTCTATAAAACAACTGTGGGCAAAGTGTGCCCGTGCAGCAGACAAAATACATACTGACTTCTGCATAAGAGGAGACACTTCAAGTTTCAAAAACCAAATCTGATTATAAATAACATGTATGGGAGGTTGTATAGACAATATAAAATAAAGATGAAAATAAAAAGGAGGCATGGTTCCATCATCCAGAAATAATCTCCATTTTTTGGAATGTGACGTACATCCTTTCAAACTTCTTTCTCCAGCTACACATACCCCCACATATACACACTTTTACACACCTACTCACATTTATATAGTCATGCTACATTATGAAAACTGGATCCATACTATATATTTTATACTTGTTTTTCTACTGAATATTTTATGGGATTCATTTCCAGTTAGTAAATTGCATATACCATCATTTTTAAATGGTTGTATAATATCCTAGTACATGACTGTAGTCTTTTTTTTTTTCAACAAATAATCCTTTTCTTGAATGTTTAATTTCCAGTTTTTATTTTGATGAGAATTCTCTGTATATATTTCTCAGAACTGGTCTGAATACCTTTTTTTTTTTTTT
>NW_024424453.1:44636966-44784057 GCF_017311325.1 Ursus maritimus | reverse complement strand
TTTTTTTTTTTTTTGGTAACAAATTGCTAGAAAGAAACACCGCTGAGTCAGTGTATGCAATATGTATATATTATATATATAATATATATAATTTATTTATTTACAATAAATAATTTTATTTAGTATTTATTAAATATTTATTTATTTATTTGTCATACTGATGCATAGTTTCACATTAGTATTTCCAGGTTTGTACCCCTCTGTTCCCCAAACAGTACAGCCTTGTCAATAGTGATTTAAAAATTAAGATTTGGGGCGCCTGGTTGGCTCAGTCGGTTAAGCGTCTGCCTTCGGCTCAGGTCATGATCCCGGAGTCCCTGAATCGAGCCCCGCATTGGTCTCCCTGTTCAGCGGAGAGTCTGCTTCTCCCTCTGCCCTTCACCCCACTTGTGGTCTCTTTCTCAATCTCTCTCAAATAAATAGATAAAATCTTTAAAAAAAACACACACAAAATTTAAGGTTCTGTGGTTGCAAGCAACAAAAAGGAATGCTAACTAATGAAGAAAAAGGATGCAGTAAAAGGGGGCTGAGGTAGCTCACAGATATAAAGAATGGCCAAGACTGGGGCTATTCTTCTCTCTAGAGTTCTTCCAGAAGGGGATGTTGATCCATCCCCCTTCTATTTCTTTGTGACTTAAATTCCCGGAAGATAAAACTGGGTTGCCAGAGCCTGCCCCCATGTTCACTCCTTGGACGGATCACTGCCTGCAAGGCAATGCAGTATTAGTTCGGCCATTTCCCACCAGAGGCTAGAACAATGAAGAAATAGGACGCCTTCACAGTGTGCACATCAAAGAGAGGCCATCCGTGGGATGAATTCTACTTGATGTCCAACCTTCCAGGGGTCCGTTCCAAGACCAGATTAATTAGCTGGAGCTAAATCTGCAGAAAGATTGCTGTGAGACATTCACTTCTTGGAGCATGAATCACCAGAGAAGATGAAGAATGACATCAAGCTTCCTGAGAATATCAGCCAATAATGTGGAAGCTGAAGGGTAAAGGAAGGTGACCAAATTTCCCTGAGTCACACCTGCGAGGGGTTTCCCAAATCACATTCTGTGTTCTGTGCAGTCTCCTGCATGCGATCATGCTTATGCTATACTCTGAAGAAACCACGTGGACTAGAAAAAAAGCACCTCTTACAGAATGAAAGGCGTATTTCTTTCTAGATGATCTTCATGCTATACTTTGTAGGGGATAAAAATTTGACACAAACATTATACTAAACCTCAGCTCCATTATGAATACTGAACTCACCCTTCTATTTCATTACTTGGATAAAAAAGGCACCTCAAATTTTATTCACTCCACCCTTCCCAAACCTATCCTTTTATCTCGGTGGATGCTAGTGCCATTTACCAGGTAACTAAGCCCACGTTCGGGTTTTTTTCTTAACTTTTTCTTCACCTCCACAACCCATCCATCTCTAGATTCTACTTAACAGTAATGGAGAACACATTCATAGCATTCGCCATATGCTGACCAGGGATCTATGCTTGTTACAAACATTAACTTATTTACTTCTCACTACATTTCTAGAAATTACTATTATGATTATCCTCGTTTTGCAGACAAGAGAACTGAAACACAGCATCCAAAGTCACAAAGCTCAAAAGTGCTAGAGCTGGGATGTCACCTTCGGGTAGTCTGATTCCAGAATCCAGGCTCTTAACTATTAGAGTTTCTGTTCTATTTTTTGAATCTCTCCTCTTTTCTCCATTTTTTCTTACCCAAGTCCTTATCAAAACTCACTTGGATTTGATTTTAATTGTGGTGGCCATTATGTGAATCTACATATGTGATAAAATTTCATAAAACTACAGAAATGCCAAAGTTGATAAAATTTGAGGAAGGTCTGTAGTCTAGTTAACAGTATTGTGCAATGTCAGTTTCCTGGGTTTGATACTGTGTTACAGCTCAGTAAGTTGTTACCATTAGGAGAAGCTGGGTTAAGGATACATGGGATCTCTGGTATTGTTGCCACTTATTGTGAATGTATAACTATTTCAAAGTAAAAAAAAAAAAAGTCTTTTTTAACTAAATTAAAAAAAAAAAAAAGGAAGTCTTTCTGTTTTTCATCTCCCTGTTCTCCAATTCTTTTCTCACTGTGGCCAGAGGGATCGTTCTGATTTCCTCCTGTCATTTCCATGGCTCTTCCACATCCCCTATTGCCCTGAAGGATGGAATCTGCATTCCTTAATGTGTATAAAGACTTGGCCCCAGGCTAGACCTAGAATTCCACCTCCGCGCCAAGCCCTGCATTTAATGCTGCACTTCTATACCTTACTCTCAGCAGAAATAACTTTTCTTTCTGGAATGTATCCTGGAATCACTGCTCTGGGACTCTGCTCCTTTGCTTTTCCTCAGACCTGGAGACCTTTCCCCAGACCCCCCTCTGCTGATGCCACTTGACCCTGCAAGCTGACAGAAGCTCAGAATTGCCTTCTCTGCGACTCTTTTCCACACCACCCTCCATGCGGCATTTCCTAAGATGGGTCCATCCACCTATAAGTTGATCTGCCCCCTGGCACATTCCCTGAGGACTAAAATAAACCTACGTTCCCCAGGGCCTGGGCGGCTCAGTCGTTTAAGCATCTGACTCTTGGTCTCAGCTCAGGCCATGATCTCAGGATCTTGAGATCAAGCCTGGGTGTCCTGCTTCCTGCACAGTGGGAAGTCTGCTTAAAATTCTTTCCCTCCCCCCTGCCCCTCCCCCTCCCCCTCTGCTCCTCCCTGTTTGTGCTTGATTGCGCGTGCTCATGCTCCCTCTCTCTCTCTCTTTTCTCTCTAAGATAAATAACATCATTTAAAAAAATCTATCTTACATTCAGGGCCACATAGGGGGCCCTGAATAAGTGTGCTGCTTGAGTGAAAGAAGAATAAATGGATCCCTGGGTTGCCCACTTTCTATCTTGTCAAAGGTCTTCATTCACTTGACACTAACTCAAATTCCTTTTATTTTTTTTTTTTAATCACAAAACAGTGCATCCCCAGGGCCACATTTTAATTATTCTTTTTAAACATTTTAAGTGATATTTGGGGAAGTTCATAAATGTACAGAAATAACTTCAGAGGCTATCAGGTTATGGGAATATAATAAGTGCATGGCATTGCTGATTTTGAGTATTTCTATAGGGAAATGCATCGGGTTCCCATTTTTCTGTCACCCCTGGCCTGATCCCTTTTTGCCGTCACCCCTCTCATCGAGGCTGCTTTTTATACCAAAGCATACATATAGTTTTAATGTCTTTAAATTCCAATGTAAACTTAATGCTTTAAATAGTTGGAGTTTTCACTTTATTTTGTCATGTTTACATTCTACAGAAACTTAAGGCAGCTCCGACCTTCAGTATGTTTTCTTTTAATCTTTCTTGCATCATGTAGGGCAGATTGTGTCCAGGAAAAAAGAACACACCAATTTGAGGTTTGTCTGCTTTTTGATACACGAGGTATGACTTTTTGGTTGGAAGTGACCAGAAATCACTTCCAGTTATTTATTGGTGGTCTGAGATACTTGAGTATACAGAGGGAGTAGTAATTAATGGTAAGTCGAGCCAGACCCATTTCATTCTGAGCAAGTGTCTCCAACTAGTTTGGCCATATGACCCCTTCCAGAACGTCCCAACCAGAGTTAGATCACTACCTTTCTTTCCTTTGAAGCTTAGCTACAGTCTAGGAAAATTTAGGACACATGTTCCAGCTGTCTTACACAGCAATACCTTTGGTTATTGTGGTTAAAAATACTTTCTCCAAAACTAGGATCATTCACAAGGGAATTCTGAGATGATTTTGTGGCATTTGTTCAAAATAGAAAGGAATGATTCCTTTAAAGAGTAAGGAAAAGCACTCGAGGCAAAGAGTATTAGGTCGAGACTTAGAACCTACGTAGCTGTCATGAGTTGCACTCTGCAATCTGGAAATGCCTTCTGGCGTTGTCAAGATGTTTGAAAGAGAAGTCTATGCATTCTAGGCTGGTGTGCTCTTAACAATGCAGTTCTAACGCTAGGGCTCCTGAAAAGTCTGTGTGTAGATTTAATCAGGTATTCCTCTGAACTCCTATAGCATTGATAATAAGGACAAACCCTACCAGACGCAGATGCTCTTCAAAGGAGGTATGCAATCACTAAAGCAACCCTTTGACGTAGATACAAGATTATCATCAACTGCATTTTTCAGATGACGACACTGAGGCCCAGAGAGGGTAGATAACTTGTCCGAGGTCACACAGCTAGGAAATGATAGAGTAGCACTAAACTCAAACAGTATAGTTCCAGAACATCAGTTCTTAACCCCCATGTTACGTCACTTCCCATTCCATTCGTGCTTCTGCAAGAGCGTTGACCCTGCTAGAATAGGGTTCATGGCTGTGTCTCCTTTGCTGACTGCAAAACCTTTACCTTATTCATTCCTATAGAAATGCCAAGAAAGTACCGCCCATTGTTGGCCACATAAGTAGTTGTTGAATTAGTAAATGTCCCTTCTGTTGATTCAATCCTTTGGATTATGGGTAAGACTTATATATGGGTACAAGAACAGAAATGAGGAAAAGGCAAACTTGTATACAGCCTTATCGCATGCAATAGGGAACAGCATCTTCTAAGACCCTGTGGCAGGAAGGAACACGGGGAGCAAGAAGAAAGGAGCAAAAAGAGGATTCACATAACCCTAGAATCTCACTGGCTCTGTCCTCTCTGTCCCCAGTGTTCATGGGTAATCTGGAACTGACTACAACTGACAGGTTTCCGGTTCAACATGTTCTTTGGAACAAATTTTGTTGCATTCCTGTCAGGATAATAAAATCATGTTCCAAATGATTCCCAGCTTCTGTTCCCAAAAAGACACCATTCTATATAATCCAGCAATGGACATTTGACCTTTCAAACTCCCTGGTTTTTTTTGTTTTTTAATGTTTTCCCCCAAAACATTCTGAATGGAAAACTCTGAAAATTAAGGAATCTTGGAAATTCAGTGACCTTACGCTAGTGCTTGAGTCCAAGCTCTGACAGCTGCCATCACTGAGCTACCAGAAAAAAGATAGCTGCTGAGAGGTAAAGAGTGATGACAGTCATTTCTTCGGGAAATTTAAAAAATGAACTTCCCTTCCGGGAATAGGGAGAGCTACTCTATGCTGTACGTTACCACAGCGCTGAGAGAATTCCCATGGAATTTCTTAGGAGGAGGAAGAGATCTTGTTCTTTCCTTAACTTTTAAAAATAGGTCAGGACATCAGAACTGAAGTACATGTTTATCCTGGTGTCCCAATTTATCCTCTTCTATTTTATAGTCTTCCTGTTTGTATGTGTCTCTCTCGGGGAACTACATGGAAAACAAATGTCTGGTGAGCAGTTTTTCCTCAGAAATAAAAATGTAAAGGCAATAGGCATTCCTCAGTAAGCCTACCGTGGGGGGAAATGGGGGAGGAAGGCAGCTTTCAAACAGGTTTTTCCAGAAACCTAGATAAACCGTGAAAATAATTGGAGTTGTCTCTTGAGGGAGGCCGTAAAATGCCACGATGTTGAAGTGAATAAAGGATTAAGAGATTCTGCAGAGGGTACACTCATTTCCCCAGCACGTTACTGTGCCATGCCACGTTTTCAGGGAAGACGGCTTTGTTCTGCAGAGGGAGGGGTGAATGGATGGCAGTGCTGTGGGTGCTGGATGCCTGGCCGGTTTCCTAGAGACCATTGAGATAATGAAAAGGCCCAGTAACTAGAAAACAAACAAACAAAAACAACAAAAAACTTTGATCACAAGTGTGATATGGATGAGGTGGTCAGTGTTTGGCTTGCAAATTGGGCTGCTTTCCTTTGGTCTATTCTTTGGTACTATTTAATATTGGCTGGAATTGTGTTCAAATCAAATTTTATTTGAAAGCCTTCATGTTTTATTTTATTTTGTGTTTTATCTGATTTTGCTGGTGGTGACTTGGAAGACTAGTGTTGGATTTTTGAAATGATTAAGATCTGACCAGGATCTGCTGAGCTGAGGGGCACCTGGGTGGCGTAGTCTTTAAGTGTCTGCCTTCGGCTCAGGGCATGATCGCGGCGTTCTGGGATCGAGCCTCGCATCAGGCTCCTCTGCTGGGAGCCTGCTTCTTCCTCTCCCACTCCCCCTGCTTGTGTTCCCTCTCTCGCTGGCTGTCTCTATCTCTGTCAAATAAATAAATAAAATCTTAAAAAAAAAAAAAAAGATTTGCTGAGCTGAGATGAATGTGTCTTAAAGGTGACTGAGCTGTGGTGCAAGATGTTGTCTAATGGGCTCATACTGTGTACTTTACCTGTGGGTCTCCTTAACTACATCCATTCTGCAAAATCACACCACATAGTCCCCATCTGACATGGTCACAAGTCATCATTATTTCACACCTCTATCTGGCATTGTCTTTTAAACCTTTTTAAATTTTAAAATAATTTTGGACTAACAACAACATTTCCATAAGAGGGCAAGAATTACTGTTTACTTTCTGCTCAGGATCCTGAAAATGTTAACTTTTATTCTACTTATTATTTATTTTTTCTCTTTCTCGCTTTGAATGAGACACTCTACACTGATATCTCATACCATTTTAATATTAGCTTTTTAAGTTGCTGCTGAAGATCTGAGTTGCCATTTAATGTCCGTAATCTAAAATGTCATGCCAAAATGAGGTAATTTATCCCTTTTCAGAGAACTAAATAGAATGCAATCATCACTTGCTTATCCAGCAAATGTAAATAAAATAAGGGTAAACCAAAGAATGTCAGGAGGCGGTCTGATGAGAAACACAGGTACGAAAAAAAGGAACCTAATTCCTGCTTCTTTGCATCTGAGTTTCAGAGACATCTTATTTCAAAGGAGAAGGTTGAGCGTATCTGTGATGTGCAATCCGTAGGTGCCCCTTAGCCCAGGGAAGTGAGAAGCAGTAGGAGGCAGGCAATTAAGGAGGCAGACTATAAATTTGGTGAGTGTAGGTGAAATCAATACTGATGCAAGAGAATAAATAGAGTTTTGATTAATGTAATATTTTTTGAAATCCATGTGCAAAATAACTGCTTGTGAAGCTAGGACTGAAATATAAAGTACCAGCCCCACACCCCCTCACCTCTGTGTTCTGTGTGCTCTGCTATCATCACACAAGCAGTGTGTGTGTGCATGTGTGTGTGTGTGTGTGTGTGTGAGAGAGAGAGAGAGAGAGAGAGAGAGAGAGAGAGAAACTTCAAGTCATGGAAAAAATGAGGATATAATAAAATACTTTTTAAAAAATTAATTAATTAATTGAATGATATATCTTTTTAAATAAAAGCAGTCATAATCCTGGCTCAATTGTGTAAGTCAGGTGGACATTTCTATGGGCAAAGTCTAGATCCTTTCCTAGAATAAGCATATTTTGCATTTTTATGATCCGTTGGTATTCAGGTCGCTTTATGAATAAGGACGATTCGTTATACCATTTGGTATTGTCAGAGATCAGCCAGGAGCTCCAATTCATTCAATTGTCATTATTATTTGTTCACAGTGAAGTATTCAAGAAAATGCTTCAACTTAATTAATTTGACATGTTGACATATTGCCATCAATTGTGTGGAGCAGGACAATCCATGTGGTTTTACTCAGATCAAGATAAGCACCCTTCCTTTAAATAAGGCTCCTGATGAAATCCTACCATAAGAACAAAAAACAAAACACAAAAACAGGGCCCTAAATAAAACAACAGCAACATGATTTATGGAGCACCTGCTACGTACCAAAGAGTGTTCTAGACACAGTACAGACTGCATTTTATTTAGCCCTTACAACAAATTACTAATGAAGACACTACCCTTTCAATATTGTAGTTGAACTGATCCAGGCTCAGAGAGGAGAGTAGAAGGTCAAGGAACTCTTGGGTGATAAACTCAGGATTTATCTTGTAGTTCTCTCTCGTGTTCATTCTGTTAAAGTGCCTCTCGTGCTCATTAAAAGAAAATAAACGTGTCAAGAACCTATCAAGGTATGACAGGGAGCTTTCCCATCCAACTCTGTCCACTTGTTTCGTATCTTGCTAAAACTGGAAGCAGGGCCGCAGCTTACGGTTGTATGGTTTGTGCACTGCACAGTGGTGCCGGCCTAAGGGGGAGAGTGGGAGCTGACCTGCAGCCCTTGCTCGCCCCCTGTCTGGATCCTGCCTTGTCCACTCACATGGAGCACTTCTTCTGATACAGAGCAGTCAACTGGCACAAACACTGCCCCTCACACCGCTCACCCATCCCTTACGCTTAATTTTTAGACCTCTATTCGAGTGTCTCTTGGCAACCCATTCTGACGTTGTTCTTTTTTTTTTAAAGATTTTATTTATTTATTCAACAGAGATAGAGACAGCCAGCGAGAGAGGGAACACAAGCAGGGGGAGTGGGAGAGGAAGAAGCAGGCTCCCAGCGGAGGAGCCTGATGTGGGGCTCGATCCCATAACGCCGGGATCACGCCCTGAGCCGAAGGCAGACGCTTAACCGCTGTGCCACCCAGGCGCCCCATGTGCCACCCAGGCGCCCCCATTCTGAAGTTTTTAACAAACTGTCTTTTTCTAAGTTTCAGGCTAGCTTAACTCAGAATGAGCCCAGTGATATAACATTATTCTCTGTCTCCAGCTAATGAGAAGTCTCCTATAATTTGCTGTTTGCTCAATCCATGCTTTTCTTTTCCTCATCTCAATAGGAAGCCCCATTGTGCAGTCTGCGGTCTCCTAAGTGAATCTCCGTGGTCATACGTATCACTACAAGTAATTTTTCGAGTCCGAGACATTATTTACTCTTTACTCTGCATTTCAAAGAAGCACCTGGCCACTGTGTTAGTTGAAATATATATGGAATGACTCTTTCACTATATGCAAATAGAATAACAACCACTCATAATCACCTTTTCTGGCCTGGATGTGAACAGCAACATCAACAACAAAGATTTTAGAAGTTATTCTAGAAGATCTGTATCCCCACAGGTTTCAATAAGATTTAACCAAATGTGAAAACTTGGAACAATTTAAAGTAGTTCTGGTGATGGGTAGTAAGGAGGGCACGTATTGCATGGTGCACTGGGTGTTATACGCAAGTAATGAATCATCGAACTTTACATCAAAAACCAGGGATGTACTGTATGGTGACTAACATAATATAATAAAAAAATATTATATAATAAAAAAATAAAGTAGTTCCTCCACACTCAGAAAATGAGGGATTTATTTCCTTCAGTTATAGAGTATTTAAACAAGTACGTGACAAGGGAATTAAAATTCACACTCAAGGGTGAGGAGCAAAGAAGAAAGTACGAGGCCTTTCAGGAGCACATAATGTCAAGACCCAGAGCTAGCATGGAAACACAAAACTAGAATTCACTTTGTTGTCTCCTTCCCTTCTCCCACCTGAGTCTCTCGTTTGTTCATTAGGTAAATATTGACTGAGTATCTGCTATATTCAATGAATGAATGAACAAGAAAGACAGTACCAAACTTCATAAAGTATACAGACTATTGGGAGGAGGCATCAAATAATTTTGAAAAATAATTAATTGCCGGGATGCTGTCAATAAGGAAAGTCTGGGATGGATGGTAGACAGGAAATTGTAGCTTGAGGTCAGTCTTCAACACAGCAGAGGTCTCCTCTTATCTATTCACAGGGCTCTGGGGATATCAGCAGTTATGTTTCAGAAGCAGTAGGAAAATGTCATTTGTGAATGTGGAATACTGTATCTGAAAATTATAAAGTCAAAATATGTTTGCAGTCATCAGAATATACACACACCTGCACTTCTGTAAACTATTTAAAGACAGACAAGGGCATTGACTAAAAATGCTAAGCGTAAGTAGGACTGAGAGTGTCCCAGAGGCATCCTTGCTGACAGTAAGGAGCCCAGCGTTCAGAGATGCCTGGGGAGACCCCACAGACAGCGGGGACTGATCATTTGCCCGGATGGAGTGGTTTCGCGGACCACTTCCCGCTCTGCGTTTCTGAGCACCTTATTCATCTTACTCACAGACTAGCCCACGGAAGCTGTTGGATTTGTAGGCTAATCTGTGTGGCAGGATCCATCCTTGGAGCTTTTGCCTTTTAAGTTCCTATTTCCTTGACTTGGTTCTCCGGGAAACTAGAACTGGGAAAAAGACACAGAAAGCATTTAAGGAATCCACGTGTCCCTGCTCTTCTGCTCTTTCTTCTCGGTTCCCGCTAGTCTTGAGACTAAACTGTCCATTACCAAGGGAGCAATGGTTAAGTTTAGAAATTTAAACCTAAAACATTGGCTGTTTGAAAATTCTCACATGGTCTGGGAGGTCTGGAGGAAATACTATTTAAGCATGAACTTATGAGCTGGTGGGAGTTAACCAGGTAAGGGAGAGCAAGGGGAGACCATTGAAGGACATTGGAATAGATACCAGAACACATTTTGTATGAAGCGGTGGGAAGCATGGTGCATTCCTCAGAGCAACAGAAGGAGAATGTGGCCGGGGCATGGCTGGGGCGTGGCTGGGCGTGGCTGGGGCGTGGCTAGGCATGGCTGGGGCGTGGCTGGGCATGGCTGGGGCGTGGCAAGAGTGACTCATGATGAAGCCCCGGAATTAGGGGGAGGCTAAAATCTACAGGTCCTTCAGGGCGACCTTTAGCAATTTAGACTGTATTCTAGAATAGCAGAAAGCTCTTCAAAGGCTTTACTGAAAAGTAATCAGAAGAAAAAGGGACTCAGGCCAATTGGAGTACGATCAGCAATGCAAGTTAGCAGATTCATGCCTTCCGTTACCATACAAAGTAAATGTTGACATCCAAATTAATGTTCTAGCACCTTCAACACTTGAGCCTTCTTCACACACAATACAGATCAGCCTTAGGTATCCTCAGATTGACTAGGTCTCCTCGGTATTCACCCGAAGGTCATGGCATTTGCGGAAGAGAGTTTTCAACCCGATGACAAAAGGACAAGAAACAGCACCTCGTGTTTCAAAGTCATGAATCATTGGGCAAGATACCCAGTAATTTCAGCCAAAATAATGCTGTCCTTATTTTTCATGGGACAAAATATAAAATTCAATTAGAACTTCAAAATCAGCATCTATTTAGGGAAAAGTCTCTAACATCATTACAAATCTATTTTAGAAAGGTAAACGTAAATTGTCATTTAGATTTGAGTGCTTTTCCATCAAAGTATATAATGAGCTTGGCTGAGGTGATTTCAGAACATCAGTGTGAACATAATTAATACATGGAAATGTATGAAAAATGATCATGAGAAGAACAGAATTAAATAATGGAAATTCACAATGCAGAGCATGTTGCAAGGGCTTAACATCTATAATACTCCTCATTTTCAAGGCAACACTATTATCGAATATGAAAACGATTTAACATAACCTTGCAACTTCAGGCCAGAAAATTTGATAAAATGTCACTCATTTGCACATTTTAGATAAAAGTGAATATTAACACTCTGACTGCCTATTCTCAGAAATGCTTTTTTGCCCAGGACCTGGGACATCTGGAGCACAAGCAGTGCTCAAGTTGAGTGTGGACTCCTAATGTGTCAGTCTACAGATCTTTTCAATGACATGAGTTAAAAAGTACTTCTTAAGAAAGTGCTAGTAACACAGGGCTATGCCTAGCCCTTTGCCAGGTGTTCTGAGAACACAAAAGATGCAGAAAATACCATCCTTGCTTTCTAGGAGCTTACAATCTATTTGAACACAGTGTCCGGGGGAAAATGGCCACAGTGTGGGGTTGGAGTGGAGTTCTAAAATCATAAGCCCTGATAAGGAAAATTTTACATTACGGATCAAAGTTATATTGATATGACGACCTGCATTTACTTAGCACTTTATCATTCTTTCATTGAGCAATTAGTTACTTAGCACTGACGGTTCCTGGATTTGTTACTCTGTGTCTCACTTAACACTGTGACTAAAGTTCAATGTCCTACATTCAGGAAGCAGCCGAATGGAGTTAAAACCTACTTCTACCCACCTCCAAAGTCCGGGGTTTTCTTTACCTGAGAGAGTGGTTATTTGTTTTTTTATCTGGCCCCAAACAACAATTCCTTTCCTTTTTTAGGGGGTAGTTGCTTCTCCTCCAAGGTTGTGATTCTGCAAGGGGTTTCCAATGCCCAAGCTGCAGACCCCTGGTCACGTGTGTCGGCTTGTGACCTAGTCACCGGCACTATCTCCAGGTCCATTCCTATTGTCTCAGAAATGGATACCAACTGAACCAAAACAATAAGGGTTCTTTCCTAAATAGTTTGCCTTCAAGAAGTCAGAGGAGACCTCTATTTCCCTTGACATGTGGGTTGTAAGATACAACATTGAAGTTGCTTGTGGCCATGGGTTCAGACCTGGGAAAAGATGATGCGGAGAAGAAATTAACATTCTCTGAGAAACAGGTAGGAGGCGGAAGTGAGAGCACAGGTGGGAGTGGGGGTGGAAGGATGGTGGGAGGAAGGCATAGGGCAACCCAACAGTGTGTATATCCATTACAGCGGTTCTTCTTACTCCTTTCCATGACTTGTTTATGAAATGAACACATTCCCTATGTTTGCTTAAACTGAGTTAAATTATACATCCTGGCTCATATATCATTGGCCTTCAGCTTGTAAAATGGACAGCATTTGGACCCCCACACTGGGTTGGAATCCTGGGCTAAGTGCTTACTAGCTAACTAAACATCTTGGAGCCTCAGTTTTCTCATCTGCAAAAGGGGTTAAAATGCTTCTATCCTATGTTATTGAAAAGACTGCACAGTGTAATGTATGTGGTATATTCGATTAAGTGTTCATTGACTAAACAAATAGTTCAATGCAATGATCATTTTTCTTTTCTCTATAACCCTCAGTATCTTTTTTCTGTGTCCCTCACAGCTTTCCATCATCCTTTCCAACTGGCATTCTTGAGAAACATCTGTTTAGCTCAAAGTTGCAGAGTGACTTAAAAAGTTTCTGTGCCAGTGGTAACAGTGCAGCTTTCCTTAATTCAGACCAGAACATTTATATACGCTTCCTCATTCAACTGCCACCATGAGAAGCAAATATTATTATCTGATTTGGTAGGTGTGGAGACTGAGGGTCAGAGAAGGAAGTCATCGGCTCGAGAACACAGCAGTGGTGTGTCCTACTCCAGAGACTGGCCCTTCACCTAGGCTGTGTTTTTTCCCAATAACAAAATAGCTGATGAATAGGAGTAAACCAGCCTTAGAGAGAAGTCTTAGGAAAAGAGTTTTTGCTCACAAAGGGGCTTATTGGGGAGTAGGACTTTTTCAGGATAAAAATAAAATCTGAAATTTCATTTGGGAGAAATTTCTTAGCTAAGAGAGTTGAATTCTATTTTGCTCTTATCACCCTTCCCCTCTGTTTTAAGGCCATTCATAAAAAAAATTAATTCTATGTAAGTTTAAGGAATATCACTCTCTTCATATTGCTTTGAAATGCTACACAATGTGGCTGAATCTTTCAAAAGGACCAAATGAAATGCTGCCACATGGAAAAGGTGATGTCTCCTAGAAAGGGGAAAGGTCTGTTTTTATTTCACTCTCTCTGAGCCAAGCACTCACTTTCCACATGTGGGTTGTTCTTTTTCTTTTTATTTTTTTAGGACCTGATGTTCTATTGTTATGCCAACTTCTTTGAAAAAATTCCTGCATACAAAAACTGGAGTGGCTGGAGGGTTGGGGACTCTTCAAAGCAAAGAACTAGAACTTGGTCTTTTAGCTTTTTTTCTCCCCTTCCTTCCCTCTCTGTTTTCTTTCACCAGCCCCACCCCCTCATACACACACTCATATTTTTTCCATAAATGATAACTAACAACAAATTTGATTATGCAAATTCTCTGACGTATCTCAGTATTTTTCTTAGAATCTGTTTCAGCTCCTTCCTGTGGGGACAGGCAATTTTCCATAGATAGACCTGTAACTGGAATGTTATGCCCATATCCCAAACCAAGATTTCATCCTCCTTTGCAAATTGAAATGCCCTGCCCGTGTCTTTAGTCATGTTAACAGCAATCATCATCACCATCATTAAGATGCTTTTAGAATGTAGAATTTTCTTCATTGTATTTTTGAGACAGATTTTTTTTTAATTGGCATAGTGTTTTAAAAGCTTAAGCTCTGGAGTCTGATTTTTCCAGGTTTGAATTCTAGCTTTCCTACTTCTTGCTGTGAGTCCTTGGGCTAATTACCTAATTTCCTTAATCATCAATTTTCTCATCTATAAATCAGGAAAGAGTAATACAGGTCTCATAGAACTGCGGGAGAGTTAGATGAGCCTATGGATGGAAAAACCTAGTAAAATGGATGGAACATACATGCTGCATAGGGTTAGCTATTCTCCATTATTATCTTCTTCTTCATCATCATTTTAATGTAGGATATTGAGAAAATAGCTATATAAAATAAAAGAAAAATATGTACAAATCATTGTAAGGAGAGTTTCCCCAAACTGACTTTTAAGAAATTTAAAAACAGTCATAGGGATCTGTGTCATGATATAAAGCTGCAACTATGGCTACAAACTGGTACCCAGTACTTCTGACTCAAGTGATATTGCAGTGAAAATGTCTTGACAGAGACATCGGTTACCTGGGATATGCCATCTTTTCAGGACACATCCACACTGTAAGTTCAACTTTCAGTCACCGCTTCTTTGGCTGTTGTGGATAGAGGAATTGAAACTTCCTTTCTAGAGCACAGTGGGTTGTGATCAGGACTGAGAAGCCATGATCTCGACACAACTGTTGAACAAACAGTATCCTCAGTATCTGCTATGTTCCAGCACTGTGCTTGGTTCTGAAGGGTAGTGGAACACAGGGCAGTGTCCTGGCTCTCAAGAACATTATGACCATAACTGGGTGGGAGGAGAGAGTCCTTTAAAAAGAGGGTATCAGTCAGGTTCTGCTGCAGTAACGATGGGTACCAAACCATCCAAAATCAATGATGTACGCTAGAAAGTACGTACAAGGGAGATAAAGGAGCATGCAGGCCAGAGTTTCTCAAAATTTTTTTCATTAATGCCCACTTAAGGAGCCTTTTCAGATATTTTCTTCTAATGCATTCCCAAAATGAAAGTTTCATACCACAGATAAATTGTATGTCTGTTTATGTATTACATGTATATCAGTGCTTTATATAGAAAAATAGTAGGAGTCTTTTGCCTACTGAGAACAAATTTTCACCCCGTCTTGGGCAATATCCCCCCATTAAGAATGTAGGGTCTAATCTACTTTGGAATGTTCCCAAGAAGCATCAAGAGACTGTAATACTTGGGTTGCATCTAGCAGGTAACAGGAGGTTCTCAAACATAGAAGAGGAAAGAACATTCCAGCCAGTGGGAATAGCAATGGTACCAATGGCTCAAAGAACCTTCTGTATTTTGGAAACTGCTAGAGTGATTGGAATGTTGGGCTGAAGTCAGGGTGTGGTGTGACACAGCTGGGGAGGCAGGCACGTCATGATTCAGAGCTATGGTGAGGACCTCGCCATAAAATCAACATTTCAGTTTTTTTCTTGACCTTTCTTGCCTGCTTACACTCTAGTCGTGGAAACAACTTTGTTCCCGAGGGCAACTGTCCCTCACTTTAGCCTTTAAAATACTCCCACAATTGAAGGGGAGGGCTCCTAGCAGCAATGAACCTAGCAACTGGGGCTTGAAACCTGCTGTTCTCCTTCCGAATGGGTCAGCTGGGAAATCAAGGGAAATGAATCATTGAAAACAGCTGTGTGGGTTGACCATGCTTTGGCAGGTGGCCATTGTTTGCCAGTAAAAGTAGCAGCAGAAATCAACCTGTACCAAATGTTACTCACACATTTGGCTCAACCTATGGTGAATTTCTTAAAAGCTGATTTAAAGATTCTTCCTGAATTTCACTATTAATGAAGAAGCCATATCCTTATATCACAGAGGTATATTCAGATTGCCTGTCAATTTGAAGAGTTTATGTCAACTTTTCTATCTTCTTCTCTTTTGCCAAACTTTTGTACGTTCATATTTTCCCAGCCAAAGATTTGGTCACAGTGATGTGACAAACATGAACCTTCCTAGGGGGTGGGGGGTGGGGAATTAAGACCACTGTGAAACATGGACTGTTCCAAAAAAATCTGGACATAAATTCACTACATTTTAGGCTAATCTGGGACTTAGTAAAAATGATCATGTTACAAAACATTGAAATAATTCCTTGACCTATACCTAATTACTTTACTTCAATTTCCACTGAGACATTTTAACCTCTGCGAACAGCAAAAATCCCTCCACTGAGTATTTGTAAAATTGAATTCCAAAGCCTGTCTTTAGGTTTGGTTCCTATAATATAACATGGATTAGATTTGTGGCATGCTCTGATTTGTCTATATTTCTGTAACCATATGGAGAAACAGGAAGCCCAGAACTGCTAAGTGCAGGTCATCATGCAGATACAATGTAATTGTGTTCAGATGTGATATTATTCCTTCTTCTGGGTCTTATTAGAGGCACTCTAATTAATTAAAGGATGACAGATGTCGTTGCTGAATTCTTTTATCCCTTATAGTTAAGGCTTCATTTTTGGAGCAGGGTACCATCTGAGTGGAAATAATCTATCAATACCAGGTTAAACAGAGACAAATAAAGAAAATAAAATTAAACAAGAAGAACTGAGCCTCAATATGATTCAGAGGTAAAACCAAGTCCAATTTGTGACAGTAGTTTCCCTGTGTCAGAGGCCCCAGTCTGGATGGATGCTCCAGCTTTCCCAACAGTCACTCCCTCCTGGAGCCACCATCATGAGCATTATTAGATCTTAGCGCTGTAGCCAACTTCCCCGTCACTTTCAAAGCTCTTCTGACAGTGGGAACCTTTCTCTAGTTCAAGTTCAAGTGGATAACTTTGAGTCTTCCTCAGCAGTTGAATGCACTAAGAATGTCGAATGCACTAGAAAAAAAATCACAGAATCATAGAAACTGGAAGGGGCTGGAGGGACAGGCTGGTCCATATCCTTGTTCTTTCCCTCAGGAAAGATGGAGCCACACAGTGACTACATTTTAAAATCAAGACTAACTTCAATTCTATTGAATTCTCAAAATTAAAAGATCTGTTCTGTACTCTACCATATGGATTTCTTTTCCCCCTTGGCTTGTTTTTGTTAAGAACAGAGGTGGATTTATGGAGAAACTAATGAAGCTTAAACTTTAAGACTTTTCCAAAATGATGGGAAAGGTTTTGGAAAGGCCAGGTCTTTAGTCATGTTTTTGTTACATGACTCTAAAAGTGTTGTTTTAACTAAAACTAGACTACTGTCTCTTTCCACTCTGGCAACATCTCTGTCATACTGTCCCTTATGTCAAGTGGCCACAGATTGGGGTTCCAGCTAAAAGGATGTTTAGTAACTCATATTTATATAATTTGATGCCATAGTTGTGCATTTATTGATGGTTGTACCATTGTAGGAATGGCTTCTAGAAATATTCCTAGTTCAACTGTGCCAACTTACCCAGAGCTGTGCCACATGGGTGCCCAGGTTCCAGAGGTTGTATTATGAAGTGAGGGTCTTTTGTAGCACCTGACACAAGACTTAAAATGTCCAATGCTAGAAACGAGTCTATATATAGAAAAATCTTGGGGCACCTAGGTGGCTCAGTCGGTTAGACATCTGCCTTTGACTTAGGTCATGATCCGGGGTCCTGGGTTCGAGCCCTGCATCGGGCTCCCTGCTCAGCGGGGAGCCTGCTTCTCCCTCTCCCTCTGCCTGCTGCTCTGCCTGCTTGTGTTCTCTGTCAAATAAATAAATAAAATCTTAAAAAAAAAAAGAAAAAGCTTCCAAATCTTACAGCTCATACAAGAATCTTCATACATACCTTCTCAAATTTGATGTCCTAAAATTTGATGACTTTGCCAATAAAAAGTTGTATAAAGTTGAGTAAAACTTTTCCAAATATCAAAAATAAAAAATAAATCTTGATTGACCATGCCAGATGAAAGACTACATTCATTTTATATTCTATCTATAAAAAGATATGTAATAAAACTGCCGTCATAAAAAGAAATGATCAAAGATTTTACTGTCAAAAATGTAAGGAAAAAGTATTACACAGTGTCAAGCAGGTAATTAATAAAAATATTTGATTTTTCTAGATTTTGTCATTCTTATAGTTGCCCGTTTTATTAGGTTTACAGGTTGTTGTAATATTTTTTCTTATCCTAAATATTTACTTTTGTTCCTAATTTGTGTTTTTGATTTTGTGTTCTTTTACTTTAAAAGGGCCTCCAAGCTGTATAAGCCTTAGCACATGTGGAAGTTTGGAGCCTAAAAGAAGTTGGGTATGATTAACAGCATCCAGATGGGCCCCAAAAGGTCCTGGTCCCCTGGTATTGATGTTTCGATGTAATTTCTTTCTCTTGGACTGTAGCTTGGACTTAGTGACCAACTTCTAACAAATAAGATAGGGCAAAAGTGACGGGATGTCACTTTGGAAATTACATTATGAAAAGAAAACAAGGCTCTACTTTTCTATTGGGTATCTCTATGTCTCTGAAGGAAGCAGCTGAGATGTGATTCGCCCAAGGAGAAATGCCCAATAGCCAAGAACTGATGTCTCTGGCCAATAGACAGATTGGACCTGAGGCCTGCCAACAGCAGCCACGTAAGTATGCTTGGAATGGAATTCTTCCCCCTCTGTGGGCCTTGAGACACAGCCTGACAAACACCTTCATCATCCAACCTTGGGCAAGACCTGAGCAGCAGGCGGCCCGCTAAACCACACCCAGATTCCTGAGCCACAGAAATCGTGAGATAATAAATGCTGTTTGGAGTAGCTAAGTTTTTGAGCAATTTGTTATGTACTAATAGATGATTAATATATCGGGGAAAGAGAAAGATAATTTAATCAACTTGTTAAATCCTTCTTCTCAGCATGGAAGGAATATTGTCTTGTTTGATGAAATATCATTTCCTGATACTGTTGACAATCCATTTCCTTGTTTCCCTTTATGTTCTGCTACAGGGCTCTGGGATACTCATGAATAAGCATAATAGTCACAAGGTTTGCCCTTAGTAGTTGATGAACAATTCATAATATTAAAGAATTTGCATTATTCTTAAATCTGTATGTATGTGGCTTTAAGTGAAACATACGAAACGTGATGAACTTGGTTGCCCTGTAAACTAGACAGATATCGAATAGGGAATTTTACTTTTTAAAAAACATTTTAAAAGATTTTCTTCTGTATTCAAGAATATTTTTAAAATTCAGCTTTAAATAAATTTCAGTGTGAAATCCATAGTCATGACTTCTAATTGTAGTTTGCTTATTAAAGTAGTATCCAATTTTTAATATTTGAGAATAAATATCTTTTTAAAAGCATTTGCGTAATAATTTTATTTTTAAAGGTTTTGCATTTATTTTACTTTTTTGATGAAATAATATTTAAATTTGTTTATTTGGAATACAGCTACATTTAATTTTTGATCCTGTAGACGCTTAAAACAAAATCGTGTTGGGATTCCTGGATGGCTCAGTCGGTTTAGCCTCTGACTCGTGATTTTGGCTCAGGTTATGATCTCATGGGTGGTAGGATGGAGCCCCACGTCCATCTGGCTCCAGTCTCAGTGGAGAGTCTACTTGAGTTTCTCTCTCTCTCTCTCTCCCTCTACCCCTCCCCCTGCTTGAGTGAGTGCTCTCTTTTTCCCTCTCTCTCAAATAAATAAATCTTTAAAAAATTATGTCAAAATCTGATTATTTACATAGAGATTTTGCCAAAATGAAGACAAATATAATAAATTTAATGGAATAAACATATCAAATGTTATGAATTACATATATCTCTATTTTATCACCCACTTAAACACGGCTGGCCGGCCAATACAACACACAAAAACACACACTGATAATTAAATCCAGTAATGTTTGATATTATCTGTCATATAAAAACCATAACTTTATAACTTTCAAGTTTGTCATTACAAAGATATGTTTCAGAGTCAAGAGGATGGAGGGAATATATTTTAATTAACAATTTGTTATTTTGATTTATAATTTTAGAATATTCGGCTGTATAGCATGTGGATATCATTAGTGCTCTTGCTCCAGGTCCTGCAAATATTCGGGATGGGTGTGCCCTTTCTGACAACTCTATTTAAAATTACAACATCATCCATAACCTCCAGTATATACTTCTTCACCTTCTTAAATTCACTTTTCTTTAAAGCCCTTATCAGTATGTCACACGCTATACATTTTGCTATACATTTTACTTTTTACTTATTGTTGCCTTTTTTCTTTCTTTACCAGAATGTAAGTAAGCTTGACAAGAGGAGGGATTTTTGTTATTGTTTTCACTGCTATATTCTCGGCACATATAACAATGTCTGGAACATACTTGGTACTCAGTAAATTCACATATTCGTTCATTCTTCAATCACAAAAATATTTACGGAATATCCCTTATGCTTCAGACACTGTTGAATTCTATTAATTAGTACTTGAAAAGTAAAGATAGAAAAGGACATGAGAAGTTGTACTGTGCTTTTAATTAGAGAAATAAATGAATGAGGTTATCTCATCCCAGGGCTACGCAGTTTTCTTGAAGGGCATAGAGTATAAGCCAACAACCACTCCCATTTCCCACTAGGGGATCCCGTTCAACACCTGGTTTCAATTTAAAAATCATGACATTATTTCTTTGTCACCTGTTTTAGAATACATGAAGTGACTCATAAATTC
Organism: Ursus maritimus; assembly: GCF_017311325.1. Classification (NCBI taxonomy): domain Eukaryota; kingdom Metazoa; phylum Chordata; class Mammalia; order Carnivora; family Ursidae; genus Ursus; species Ursus maritimus. The sequence goes on along the minus strand of NW_024424453.1, from coordinate 44,763,388 downwards.
TTTAATCCCTCTCGGCAGGAAGGTTGTTTCAGGGTCCACATAGTTAATTGTTGCCTCAGGAATCATCCCAGAGTAAAGATGGATGTGAACCAGCCTTAAATGGTAAGTCTCACTGTTTTAGGCTACAAAGGCTTTTATGTGGCTAAATTCTTTTTCCCCTACAAAGGGAATTCACACACACACTGCAGACATCAAAGACTATCTGCAATTAAGCAAGATCTTATTGTAAGGCTACTCATGTACTTTTTGTCAAACAAAATAAAAACTGAACTGGTTCTGAAGCTAAGTACAGTTTTGTCATTATCTCTTGTCTTTATAGCAATACAAATAGTGTTGCTTTTAAAAACAACAAACAGACTTAGAATCCGGAGTTTTATTTTCTGTTCTCACTATTGCTATGTGACCTTCAGAAAGTTCTAGATGTTATGTAAGCTCCATAAATGGTAGAGAAACTTCAAGAGCTTTTAAAATTGAAAATATATTTACAAATTAATCAAGTTATACTTTTTATTGAATATGTCATACATTTAATAGGTTTATAATGCAATATACTTATAATTTATATTCAATATATTTATTTTACATATCTATTTCCTATTTTATGCAGAGAAAGGAAAGAGGGAAGATATAAGGAAAGCCAAGTCTGCTTAAAAAATGAGAATCACTTGTGTAATCCGTATTGATTGATAGTAAATCAAATAGATGAGAGGAAAAAGCCAGTCTAATTCCGTATTTAATTGTCCATTCAGTTTAGTCGAATATCATTTGACCCCCACGTATGGACACATAGAAGACCATCTGCCACGAAGTCTGCTGAATTCCCTGATTGCCAGTAATGCCAGGCAACAGCCTCTGCCTAAGGACAGAAATATGTGCAAAGAAGGGATTTGAGAGCCTGATAGTTCATCAAAGGGGAGGCCCAGATGGAGGTGCAAGGGTTTTCAACTTAGATTGCTTATAACAGCAAGAAATGGGAAATAAACCAGCTACCCATTAAAAAGAATCGGTTAAATACAATGTAATCATGAGCTATATCCTTACAGGGTGATCACTGAGGACGATGTGATAGAAATAAATGTGTTTACATGGAAAGATGCTTAGGACATATTAGATGACAAATTAACATAACAGGGTATAGCTGATGTGATTCTGTCTTCATAGTAAAAAACATTATGTATAAATACATGCAAATATATTTCCTGCCTCTCTTCTTCCCTCTCCTTCTCTTCCTCTACTTCCTCCTCTTTGCACGTGTGCACACACACGCACACACATCTGAAATCTTTACAGCATTTATCTTTGGATGGTGGGATTATGGATGATTTTAACTTTTTTTCCTTATACCTATACTCATTATAAAATTTTTAAATAATGAACATTATTATTTGTACACTAATATTGAAATGATAAACAAATATTCAAAGCAGTCAATTGCTCTGCCCTCAAGACTTGAAATTTGAGAAATCTTTAGAATCTTCCAGATCAGGATTTACACTCCAAATAGAGAAGAGCTGATTCATCCTCTCTTTCCAAGAAGGCGTGAACCACTTAGGGATTCTCCTGGTAAGCCAGTTATAATGGAGAAGTTCAATACTAGCTATATAATCATTACTCCTTACTTTGACATCTTGTTGAATAATTCAAAACACTCATTCATGCCTCATTCCTTGATTCAACCATCTAGTAAATATTTATTAGACACCAAGCGTGTATTTTATTATCATTTTATTTATTATTTTTATTAATTACCTAGTAATATTAATGATCATTATCATTATCAATATAATGATCATAGATGATTACCATTTGATCATTATGTATTGAACACCAACCCTTATTAAACACAAGTCTGGCTCTATGCTAAGCAATAGGGTTATAAGGAGTGAAGAAAAAAAAAAAAAAAAAGAAAGAAAAGGCCAGGCACGGTCCTTTCTTCCATGGGAATCTAAGAAGGTCATTTCCCATTTTTGAAAAAGATTAAACTATAGCACAGAAAGTTTAGGTGGGTGACCCCCTAAGTTGCTCAGCATTGACAAGATCACAGATCTTCTAAGTCTTATGCCAGGTCATTTTCCTGTATGCCACACTTAAATAAAACAAACATTACCAAGATAAAACCCAAATAGTCAATTTTCTTCTGCTGTAAATTGGAACAAAATTAAGAAAATAAGAAAAATAATTCTCATCCAGACGTTTGCCACCTTGTAGCGTTACCAACAGTAGCCAAACTATGGAGAGGGCCCAAATGTCCATCAACTGATGAATGGATACAGAAGTTTGCCAACGTAAGCTAACTACTGTTACCAAGGTGGCATGCCAAAAACTTTTCTGTACTTCTATAGGGCCAGTGTGCTCTTATTAAAAAACAAGCAGCTGATTAATCAATGTAAGGCATACAAAAAATATATACAATTCACCCTGTTTCCATTAATGTGAGACTAAGTCTTTATCATAGATAATCCACTTAATTTTTAAAACTCAATGAATTATTTATAGTTCAAAAAGCAATGACGCTCTTCATACATAAGGGGGCTTCATACATAGACTATGAAATGTATCATTTCACTACTCCTATTTTTACAATTACGATGAAAGATAAATATTGCCCATAAGCAATACAATATTTTATCATAACTGGACTCATATTTGGCCTCTACGTTTCTCTCTACACTCTTCATGTTGACAAGGTTATGAGATCTTCATTTCTTGGAGGAATCAACTTATTTTGTAATAAAGAAGCCATGATAGTTTAAAAAATTAAAACAGACCACCATCTTCTCTCTTCTTCCTCCTCCCATCTGGTATTTCCTCAATGCTATTGACAAATGAGTTTGCCTCACATCTAATTATAAAAGCCAAAGGCAGATGAATGATAATTCGAGAAAAGTGACAAAAATGTAACCCTTACTACATAGGAGTATATGACATGCATATTTATTTTTAAATGCCATCCGTATATAGTACGTGTTTTTATGAGAGTTTAATTAAAGAAAAGAGGTTCGCCATGATGTTCTAAGATAATACGGTAAGCAGTGCACACACACACACATGGAGGCCAGGTTTCAGGTGAAGGTCACTTGGACCTTTAATAACGGGTACAACTGGCTTAAACCATCTCCAGTTCCCTGGGTCAAGGAGGTACAGAGTCCTCACTGCATCGCTGCTGTGGGCTGTGAGGGTGGAGTTTATAGTCTCAGTGCCACGACAGCCTCCCATGTCCTTGGACCTCATACACTCTCTCTGTCCCACTTCCACAACCACTTGACTTCAATCCCTGTTCATTTTTTTAAATCTCTAAGAGGAATTCAAACACATCAAACTATTGGTGAGCATAACAGACTATCCTGGCGGAAGGACAGCACAGCTCAGAACGCCAAAGTAGGGCTTTGCTTTTCAGCAACCAAAACAGCTTTTCAAGGAATAAGTAAGCATCATTCCTCCATAGTGGCATTTCACTGGCCATACCAAGTCCCAACCTCTCTCCATCCGTTGGGCTCCTGTCTTTCTTTTTCAGATTCCCTCTTCAGTTCCTCCCTATGCACTGCTCTGGCGTTCAGTTCTATCTGCTACCACAGGGAGCATCGCCTTCCCCATCCCACTCCTGTGGTCTCGGTATCTGGCCATACCCACATCACACCCAGTCTCCTGTTTCACTCAACATTATCCAAGTATTTCCCTGATGAAGATACTTCTTTCCCCAAAGACTTCTGTTGTGCAAAAATTAAAAAGAAAAGAAAAGCATCTCTCTCTCTGCATTGATTTTGTCCCCTTTTTATTCTAAGGTGCACGATTCTCATATTTTAGCATTTCTGAAATCCAGGTGAGCGCACATATATAGTAACAGCGAACTATTTTGAAAATCAAAAGAATATGAGTCTGAGGCTAGAAGGTAGTGATGATGACTCAAATAACATTTTTCAAAAAGAAAAATAAGTTTAACATTGTCCTCCCTGCTGGAAACAGCCGATGAGCTTTATATGAGAGAGAGGCTGGTTTCTCGTCCTAGGAGGACAGTTACTTCTTATTTCAGAGGGTTATTAATAGGGAATCTAGTCAACTGCTGGGTCTTCAGTTCCGACAGGTCTGATGTGGTTACTGCATCTCTACATACACGCTCAAACACTGTGTCTTGATGAAAATACGAGAACACTTGACTATGGTTCAGAGTTCCAGCTGCCTAATAACACAGGTCTGACTCACCTTAACGTGGCCATTTCAGAGGAATAAGGGAATGAACTTCAGGACAGTGAAGCTTCTGTAAAACAATCAGAAATTAATGGTGCAGGAACTCGTTTTTAAAAGGTCCAAATAGATTGTGCAATCCTGTTGGAGGTCATCAAGAGGATGTGACAGCTGGTTGACCTGGAGGCTGGATCCAGGCAATGGGAGAACCCTGACCCCCTCCTCTGTCCTCAGAATGTATATTCTGCCTACCCTTCCCCTGAGGGGAGCTGTTTCAAGGACATGGCCTTGAGAGAACTATGTGACGTTGAGACTACCTGCAGGGTACCCATGACAGAGCACTCATAATGTGGTTAAAGCCTCTACATAAACTTTTAAGAGCCTGACAGTAGGTAGGGACAGCTACCTACTGTCTTGCCGTCGCTCAAGACAAGTCTAATAGGTAAGTTCTTTTATTTGTTCGACGTGCTGCCTACCAATCTGGAGTGGCCGGCCTCTTTCTCCTATCTCTCCCTGCCCTCTGTGAACGGGGGCCAGTTTGTGAACCAACAAATCCAAACATGCCCAGAGCTGCTGCAAAGACATTTTGAATCTTTACTGCCAGGAAGTGGCTACCAGGCAATTTGTGATACTGACTATAACACAGAAAACTAGGAACAATATGGTCAGTGGAGTAAGGAGATGGAAAGCCAAGAGGTGAACGCTGTAAGAAACATTTACAAATGGTGAGAAAGCAATTTGCTGTATTCCCTGAGCTGAAGTGGACCTGTTGTGACAAACATGGTCGGTGCTCTAGCCACAATCCCTCAGACCGGCATTTGCTCGTGCCAAAGTTCATCAGTGTCTGCAGCTTTGAGCACGAGGGCTTATTTTCCCCAAACCACAGGAGACTGCTCTGTCCAGAAGCATAAGTAGCAAGCCAGAAATGTGAAGAAAATTCACAATTCCTAGGACCAGCACTCAACCCCTACTCTCTGGAGTAAACATAATTCCAAGGTATGTGTTCTCCACGCCCCAGTGTTTCCTCTTGGCATTAAGCTCCAGCTGCCCAAGCGATGGGTGGCTCCATAACCACCCCTTCCCTCTCTCACTTCCCCAAGCGCCGGCTCCCTGCAACTCCCAGATAACTACTTACACTGAATTTGTGCCTCACGTCTGCTTCTGGGGAACCGAACTCTGGCACCCAAAATCAGACTTGGAAATTTTTTGGTCTCTGTACACGTCGCTAAGATTCTTTGTTGATGATCTTGGCTACTATGAGTGATTTGTCATTAGTCTTTGCAATTCCCATGTGCAGTACCAGGCAGCCATGTTATGAAGACGTGAAGTGGAAATTAGCTGCTGATGTCATTTTTTGTCACATTATTTGTACTTGGCATTTGGGTTGGTCTGTGAACATTGTTGAGAGACTTCAGTGTTTAAACATATTCATTTTTGGTTATTTATTTCAGTGTCTGTGGATTTATAACTTTGGCAAGTGATCTGAGTTTATTTTTAATGGCAGATGTCCATCTTAAAGTTAAAATTTTAAAATGTTGACACATCCACATTGTGTAGAAAATGATCATTAACTTCTAACCAAGGTATGGTCTCATATTATTACATCTCCTTTTTTTTGGAAAAAATACCTATGTTTTTATTATTTCCTCCAAGAACAAATCATACATTTGGTTGAGGTAAAAAAATAATACATAGTAAAAATAATAGTGAATTTTTTAACTAAGAAGCTGTTAACTTTATGGTGCTTTTATAATCAATGATGTCTTAAAATTCAGGAAATGCATGCATATGTTGTGTAAGCAATATGCGCTCATTGTAAAATTTCATAAAATAAAACCCCAAAAGTATAGAGAAAAAAAAGCCATAATCTCAACATTCAAATATAAACAGTATTACCATTTTAAAATGTATTTCCAAACATCTCCTCCATGTTTATACTCATATATATTGGCATAAATAAGATCATATAATACATGTTATTTTATTAAATACTGTTGTTACGTGGTAATGCTTCGTGAATGTTTTTCTTCTTATTCAAAATGCCAACATCTTCCTTGACAAGAACAGATGCTATGCAGAGGTTGACTAGATGACCATTGTATGGTAGTGATTGAGAGTACTTCTTACTCTGAAGTAACAATCTTTTGTCAACAGCATTTGAAATGTCCATCACTATAGTAATTATTTTTAGTTGCCACCTTTTTGGAGAAGATTATCCAAGCATGTATATGCAAATAATACCCAAATGAACGCTCTAATGCATCAATCCTGATGAAGAGAGCAGGATTGTAGAGAGGTAAAACAAACCTCTCCTGAACTTTGAGGCAAGCAAGACAGGCTCAGGCAAGTCCCCCAAACTGAAGGACTTAGAACAGATAGGAAGCATGAAAAAAACAAAGGTGGGACCATTCTTCCTCTAGCTTACTGTATAAATCTGAGCAAATTTCTCAAGTTTTCTTTGCATTAGTTTTATCTGCTGCACCTGGAGGAGATTGACTCTTCTTTATGACCGTTTTGCTAGTCGAGATTTTATAAAGTGATCAGTCTTTGAGTTCTGGCTCAATGTAGTAGACAGGTATGGTTTCTGTCTGACCAGGTTTCCTTCTGCTGTTAACACAACCCATCCCTTCCTTTTGGGGGACCACACCTTCCCCATTGTCCACTAGGAAGCTTGTGTGTGGCTGACCCCACCTCTGGCTCCAGGGCTGGGATGTCAACCACGCTTGGATACCAAAGCACTTGAACCACAATGATTGGTTCAGGGGTTAACATATGCTTCAGATCAGCCAATGAGCACTTTGCTTGGGAAAGTCTCCACTTGGGTTACAAATCTGGTAGAAGAGAAGTCTGGATCTGCTGACTGGCTATCTTCTTTATCACTTGGGGGTAGCTTATGGAGAATGAAGCAAGCAATAGGGACAATACACAGGAAAGTAGATCCTCTCTGTACTTATTTCGGAAAGTTTTTCAACAGAGGAGGTCTAGGGGCTCCAAGAGCAACAGTGACTCATGAACCACACTGTGGCAGTTATACAAGGTGGTAAATAGACTTCAGGGAGGCAGGACTCTAGGCAGGAAGTTTCCAACTTCAGTGATGATTCCCATATTTCAAGCCTGTCATGGAAGCAGAGATCCACCACTGTGGCTTGGATAATGAGGATGTCGGTGCATTTGGGAACTGGCTATTAGAAGTCCTCCTCCTGCTGTCCAGACACCACAGAAACCTCCTGGATTCTGCTGAGAGCCTGAGAGAAGTGAAAGGCTCTAAAAGGCCAGCATTTATATTTCTTATCCTTTTCAGTAAAGGCTTGGTGTTAGACTTTATTTAAACTTTAAAAACTATAAAAAATACAAAAATGTGATTATGTCTTGCACACCTGAATTATTTAAACTAGAACTCCGCCAACTGCAGAGAATGCTCCTTTTTCTCTTTTCCTTACATTGCTTTGTTGACACTGTACTGCCTGACACATTGTCCTGCATAAAGTGGGTCTCAGGACAGAGTGTGCTTGTGTGTGTGTGTGTGTGTGTGTGTGTGTCTGTGTGTGTAAAGGAAATGAGAAGAGCTTTGTTATTGTTAGGAGAAAACTGCTAAGGGGGTAGAACCATGGGTGTGACAAAGCAGGGTTTCTGCTTGGTAGGGGGAGAGGTGATGCTTGGCCTGTTTCTTAAAGCATTCGTAGGACACAGGCAAAGACGGTAGAAGAAGACATTGCATGACAAGAGTCACAGCACTGCAAGCTCACAACACTCTGGGGAAGGGAAGTGGCCCGACAAGCCAGTGTGAGTAGAGCTTGAAAGGAGTGGTGGGAAATGGGTTGATTTTAAGAGGTCTTAAAAGTTGTGCTAAGATGGTGAACTTTATTCAGTAAGTAACTGGGGTGGGTCCATGGACATTTCCTAAGGAGGGAGTCCCATGAATAATCTTTGGTTTACAATAACTCTGATCATGCAATATAGGATAATGGTTCTTAAGTACTGGCATCACCTGGGAACGTGTATGAAATGCAAATTCCTGGGCCACACCCAGACCTACCATCCGGGTGTTTAATAAGTCCTTCAGACGATGATGATACACACCCAAGAAGTTGTGTATGAAGGGGAAAGCGCCTTTCCTATGAGTCACCTGATGAAACTTGAATTTATTGCTTTTTAGATGTTTTAAGCCAAAGGTAAGTCAGCCCACAGTGTATTAACAGCCTGCCCATCCCATAAGCAGAGAAAGTAGAATTTATTCTTCCGTGTAAGGAACATATTAAAGTGCTGCATTTTTCTCCTTTGCTGAATTCCACACGATCTGTATAAAACACACCCCAACCTCAACTATTTTCTAGAGAAATAAAGTAAGAGAAAGCAGCCTAGGGCTACAATGTAGCCACAAGCTCCTCTCCTCCCCAGATTCTCCTGATTTCTAATTGGCTAACAAGGTTTCACAGCATTAGCCCCTGTGCCAGAGGCAGGTGGATACCTTCGAGCTAGTGTTCATTCATGTGACTGCCACACTCAGAGAGACACCAGCTTTGGATTTCTTCAGAGCTGGATTCAAAGCTATTTCTCAAAACCTTCTCAAAATGTTCTTGACTTAATGCCCAGGAAATATTGGCAAGGGTAAGGGGACACACTCAGGAATGTTGGGACTGACAGCAGGCAGGCAGGCTTAGCAGGAGACCCTTCTCTGAGTCCTGCCAAGCCTTAAACATGCTCTCTGGTGCACAGTGCTGCTGCTTTAGATCCAGGAGCTGGAGTCCTTCTATACTGGGAGATCATCCTGTGCTGTGGGGGTCGGACCGAGGAAGAGAGAGAACTGTGCTGTGGTCTCTGATCACTGGTTTTCCAACTCACTGGCTCATGCACATTTTGTTTCACAGATGTCTTGTGAATGCAATCAGAAACTCCTAGAGTTTGGAGGGAATCCCTAGGCCATGAAGGACTCTCCTTACTTTCTTCCCTGATGGATGCTCCTGTGGTCCCATGAACGATTCCAAAGATGGGCCTCACCTTATTTTGAGGACTGTAAAGTACCAGAGTGTGAACATATCCATGGTATAAGACCACCGAAGCAGGACTGCAAAGGAGCTACCCAAGAACGAGTCTTGAGGCACAAGGGATCATCCAACTCGCCCTATAGAAGGAATTAGAGGTAGCCAGAATAATGGGGAGCATTTCTTTAAAGAGGATTGGTGTTGCCATGCTGGGAGTCCTGCCTCCCTCTGTAAAATGACATAAAATATTAGTGTCATTGTGGGTAAGGATTCTTTGCAGAGTCAATTACATTATGTGTTTAGACCAAGGTTTCTGAACCTCAGCACTAATGACGTTTTGGCCTGGGTAATTCTTTGTTGTTTGGGCCTATGTGTGCATTGTTTGATGCCTGGCAGCCCCTCAGGCCTGTCCTGTAGATGCAATAGCACTTTACCCTCAACAGTGATGATTAGAAATGTCTCTGGACATTGCCAATGTCCCCTGGAGGACAAAATTGCCCTTGGATGAGAACCATTGAACTAGACTCTATTGTCTCTGAATATTATTGTGCTCGTGTGTGTGTGTGTGTGTGTGCGTCTGTGTGTCTGTGTTTGGTAAAACAGCTACCTGCTTACTGACCAGGAGAATGAGGAGACATATCATGACTTGATTCATGATTGAAAGACTAATTATTGGGTTGGGGTGTCAAAGCTCACTTTGCTTTCTCTTCTGCAGTGCCCCCTTTGCCTCAAGCCGCATCCCTATGTGTTATTCTAGACTTCACTCAGCCATTCAGAACCACACTGTGGGAGGCATGGGGAGCTCTGTGATCTCTAGATTATACTGGTATGAGTTGGGGAGGAAAGAAGACAGACTGTGGGGCCAGACTTCCCGGTGTTCTGGCAATGGTTTTCTGTAAACTGAGGGCTGAGTTTCACATTATAGAAGTTTTTAAGAGGAGACATTCTATGAGGACAAAGTTGAAGGTTGGTCCTCCATTCAAGGGCCAGGTATGGTAACTGGGGGCCGGGTGAAGAATTTAATTTTACTTTTTGCTGAATTATTTCTCCTTGAGTTATGGGAACTGTCAAATCCAATGTAAACTGTAAATGGTCTTGATACCTCAGTTCTTGTAGGTTATGCCATTCTCTTATATCTGTTACCCTTACCTGGTCTGTATGGTGGTACTGTGGGGAATTAAGGAACGAAGCAGGAAGGGGTGTGCTGGTGAGCAGGCCATCATCTCTCAACTTCATACCCTCCTTTCCTCCATGGCACTGCAGCTGAGACCTTATTTCTGCTTAGCCAGCTAGCTCCTTGTTAGCCTCTGACACTAGGGATCCTAGAGGGATTTGGGGAGAGTGCAAGGCTGGAGAAGGGAGGATGCGTTTCCTTCTTTCTCTTTGCTGCCTCCTCTCTGTGTCACCTGGGCAATGGTCACCATCAGCAACGGTTGGCTTAAGTAGTAGCGGTTGGGTTCCCTCTGCAATTTTTCCCTGAACCGGCACAATGGTGAAAACACTCCACCCTTAACAAAGATATGAGCACCAGCTGGCTGGTGCTGCCCCCTCGGAGAACTGTGTTCTGATTTTGTAGGGGATCTCTTCCAAGCTCCAAAGGCCTTGGTGCTGGCTGTGGCTCCCACTCTTCAGAGCTCTGAACCCCAAGCTTCTGATAGCCCAGTTCCCTTGTTTTATCCCCCAATCCTGCGGGGGGAGGGGGGCAGCTGCTTCCTATATCTGCGTGGCTCCGTTTCCCTTTCTGACTTTTTAGTATTCTGTACATATTTAGCCAACTCCTTATATTACATTCTCTTTGTTAAAGTGACCGGTATGGGTTCTGTTTTGTCGGCTGGACCTCAACAGAGATAAGGACCAGGGGTTTGTCTACATCATCTCTCTAATGAGACCAGCCTCGTGACAGCGGTTCTGCCTTGAGCCATTCAAGAATTCAGAGTCTTTCCAGCAAGACCAGCAACAGAGCCAGCAAAGGGCTTCAGAGACAGTGGCAGGAAGGAGCATGCAATGCGCAGAAACAACTGCCAAGTGGACAGACCGGGAACGCCCATGAGAAAATCCCCCCTCCATCTCCAAATCTACAAGAAATTACAGGCTAGCCTCTCTGTTCTTCATAACAAAATAGGATCTAACCAGGTAGAGAAGAAAATATCAGAGTATATCACATATAGTAAGGAAAGATAGTATCTCATGAAACTTTGGTTCAGTTTTGTATATATGCATGCAGGTGGATACTGGGATGCAATATAAAACGCCTTTTCTACTGTGGGTCTGGAAAAAAAAATCTAAAGAACAGAAGGGAGGCTGACATTTAGGATTCATGTAAAATCATGAGACTTCTGTGCCTTTTTAATTCCAAGATGACTGACCTGGGCAAATGGCTGTACCATCATTCAGGCTTAAGGGCTCTTTATATACTGAAAAGACTCTCAGGACGTAATCCCAGGGCTCCCCCAAACCTGGCAAATGGAGGGCCCAGGAAGGCCTGAGGACACATGGCCAGTCTGTGGTCCCTGGACCCTGTCTCCCTCTCCTGAGGCTGCTGTACCAACCCTGGCTTTCCTGAGCTCTTCCCATTCTTACTCTACATTGGAACCATCGTGTACTCGCCCCACCCCTGTTCCTGTTCACTAATGAGTGCAGGATCAGAACCTACCCCAGTAACTGGACCAAAGTTACATAAGCTTTTCAATTTAGAGACCTGTCCTTTGAATTGCTTTCGGCCCTGTGGTAAGGATTATTAGACTTCACCCTATCCAGTGTTTTCTGGACTTTGGGTATTAGTGTTCTCTTTCTAAAACTCACTCTAGTTCTACTCACCACACACACACACACACACACACACACACACACACACACACACCTTTTATTACAATCCCAGGGGACAGGTATCTGAGGTTACAATGCAGGGGACCCCTCAGGTACCAGCACCAGCCAGACAGCTCCCCCTCACCTCAGGAGTCTGGGTTTTGTCTAAAACGTCTGTTCACAAACTGGCCAATTTTGGGCAAGAAACTGAGAGAGAGGTCTCAGAGCCTTAGATGAACTTAAAAATCAAGAATGGGCTATTCTTCTTGAGTTTATTTTAAAGGAATGCTATTACAAAGACTTCTCAGGATGCAGGCTTCTGCTGTTGTGTGGTTTTGTTGTTGTTTTTTTTACCAACAAGCTCCTCCTCGGGCCACCTGCCCTACCTTACCAGCATCTGGCCCTGTGATTATACCGTGCACTCCTTGGAGAGCTGCTGTTCCTGCTTGGCATTCCATCATGCACACTTCATCGTGGGGCTGAGCTGCACTATGTTGCTGAGCTTTTAGAAGCTCTTTCATGCTAGGGATAAGAGAAGAAATAGTTGCCTTAAGTGTAATTAATGAAGGGCCCAGAAGATTCCACTCATGAAGGAATGCAGACGGGGGGCGGGGAATATTATTTGGCTGCGAATTTACTTTGTTTCTCCAGACTAACTCGTCAGCAACTTTTAAAATTCCAACTGTATGTTGAAACTTGGACGAGATGCATAGAGATTACCTGATCTAACATTACAGGCAAGGAAAATAAGAACCAAGGCATTTAAATGACTTATCTGAGCTCATTTTAACTGGTTATCAGCAAAGCTATTTGACATAGCATTGATTTCCAATAGATAATTTGTCTTAGGAACATCAAATATAGTCCATTGTTAAGCAGCACACCATATGGCAGGAGGGCTGCAATTTCACAAGCACTGACTTGGCATTGAACATTTAATTTAAAAGTTTGCATCAGCTGGAAAGCCCCTAATGGAATATCTGGCTCAAGTTTCAAATGGCTTCCCCCCACGATACACCACATTAATGAAAAGGGGCATTGTTACCCACACAGGCAGGGACACACAGCATCATTTCCTTGCTTAGGTGGGGGGCAAAGGGGCAATTTTGGATACAGTCGTATTTGTATTAAAAATGGTATTTTCAAGAAGTGAAGATGAACTTATAGAGCTTAGGCCCATATGATTCCTTAAGACATGGCATGATCTCTGCTGCCCTGTTGGCATTTAACATACGTGATTTCAAATGTCACGTGTGTTAATATATTGTTCGGCTGGAGAAAGGAGATGCCATACTTGTGAGTCACTGGTACAATGCTTCTCAAACTTCATTGTCAACTGGGGATCTTGTTAAAAATGCAGGTTTGGATTCAGTAGGTCCGGGTGGGGCCTGAGGTTCTGTCTTAGTGACAAGTGCCCAGCTGATGGGGATGCTGGTGTTCCACGGCCCACACTTTGAGTAACACAGATCTCGAAGGATTGTAGAGGAAGATGGAATGATTGTAGGCCCTAGACACAAAACTATAGGTACCTTGTTTCCACCACTCATTAGATGAATAATTTTACAATATCCTTCATCCATCGGAGCAGTAGTTGTCTAACAAATAACACAAGATAACAATTATGATACTTGTTTCAGGCAACTGAGAAAATACGTGGGCAAATGGCTCTGAAAAGCCAGGTTGTATGAACAGTTGCTGGTTGGGGGTATCATACCACTACGTGTTCTAACCCGAAGGGAAGACATTGTAACTAGGTCAAGAAAAGGTCCTCAGAAAAACTCAGAGAGTGGATTTCTCACCATCTGCACCTTATAATCAAATTTCCAATAGCTTAGTGGAGAGACAGTGTCCTGCGGGAAGTGGCTAATGTGCCACAAGAACACCTGTAAATATCACGCATCGTGTTGGGTCTTGTTGAGATTTAATTCAACTGGTGACATTCATAGGCTGCACTATAAAATCAGCCCGGCAGTAATGGCTGTGTGCACTGCTCACTTTAGTATGGACCCAGGACTCTGATGGGCTTTCCAGAGGACGGTGGGTCTTGAAAAGCTGCCACCGCGGGCTGTGCAAACACACAGTGTGCCCAGGCGAACCTCTGTTTGGTTCATGGGAATCTCACAGCTGAGCAAACGCAGGGCTCTATTTGTAAGGTCTTCCATCCCTTCCATGGCAAACCAAGCAGGAAAGTGAATTCCTCTGGGCTAACCCACAAGATGCCTCTCTTATGTAAATAGCAGATTTGTGAAAAGCTGTCTGTCCACTCCTGACCTATTTACATCCCAGATAGCTTTCTGGTGCATTTTCAGCCGCCAATGAATGCTAACATGCAGGATAGATGGTGGTCCCGTTTCTACCCCCTCTCCTTCCCCATTCACCTCCTACTCCTGACTAAACACTGGGTTATCATCTGAACAGAGACAGTAAGGTCACTTTGATTTACAATCTGTCCTATTTAAATGGAGTGGGAATGATTTCATAGTAATAGCTTTCAACAACCCATATAACTAATGGAAATGAGGCTATACTTTATTCTGAGTGCCTAGGTAACAATTTTTTGCTCACTGAAAAATATCTTAGTGATGCCAGCTCACACTCAGTGTTTATTTTATAGAACTACATTAAAACTAAAAGTGAGAATAATAATCTTGCTTAAATTAATAAAGAGAGATGACCTCTAGCAAGTGCTCTACAAATATTTTCTCTTAGACCTTATCAGGGAAGTGGGTATCCATAGAGTTCTTCAAACCCTAACTCCACCTCTTTCTAGTTGTGTGATCTTGGGCAATTAAGTTATTATACTTCAGCCCCTTCATCTGTGAAATGGGGGTAACAATAGCTCACGGAGTCATTGTGAAGCTTAAATAAAGTATTGCACATGCACAGTGTTTTGCACAGGACTTGGTACGTAGTAAATGTTCAAAAGTGCTAATAATTCTACGCTAACCTTCTGACATCACAGTATTACCTATAGTCTAGCAGTACGCATGTGCTGGGGGCAGGAGTCTGCAGAAGTGATTTGCAGCATCTTCTAGATATCTGGATTCCGTCAACACTGACGCTCATAATCTTGTCAGCTACCATTAATTGGGCAACACAGAACCCATGTAGGAATTACAGGTGTAAATTCTCAGGGCTACCCTAAGATAGGGTAGCCTATCACCTTCACACGTGCAGGTAGCCTATCACCTTCACACGTGCAGGTGAAGAAACCAAAGTTTAGAGAAATACGTGTTAAGTTATAGAATTGGTGAACCCGTGGATGTCTAACCGTTGTGGCCCATGATCTGACATGCCAATTAGGACTAGCATGTGTGCCGAAGCCCAGGTGTCTCACACCTGCTTAGACTCACTCATTCCCAATAATTGTACACTGCTGGAGTATTTGGGGACTTTTTAGGGGAGACACATGTTTTCTTCTAAAACACAGTAGAATTTGGGGAAAAATTAAAAAAAAAACAGAATTTGGGATAGTGACAATACTTGCATATATGCAAAGAATTCCTTCTTTCTAAAAGGGAGGCTTCTAATAATCTCTCAGATATGCTTCGATTTGTAAGGAGAAAGATCCACGGGCAGGTTTCATTTTGGCAGGGATGATGCCTCTGTCTTCTTCAAACATTTACCTGTGAGTCTTACCTTCATGTATCAGGGCAAGTACTGGTGGACTCATCGTGTCATCTCAGAAGGCTCCCATGGCCCCTGGATCAGATGGCCTCAACCTGCTCGTCGATGTTCAAGTCCCTTCAAGGCAGCACAAATTCATTCTGTCATCGTAGATTACGTTAAACACAAATGCCCCTGGAAAAGCAGCAAGATGACATGTCATAGAGGCAGCATTTGTGAAATGAAATGAATCATGGTTTTTGAGCTCAATAGACCTGAGTATGCAATCTGGATAAGCATGGGCAAGTTTCTTTCAACTTTTCTAAGACTTTAAAATAAGTCTGATAATAATTATCTCATGGACCACTGCAAAGATTGAATGAAATAATATTTCTAAAGCACTTAACCCAGCACTTGGAGAACACTAAATGCAGTAACAGTAGCTATTGTTACTGCTGGTTACTTTGCAGAGAGTAATTTGGAGGGAAACATAAGGACTGTGGATACCTGTGAGATCTATGGCATGTTCTGGGGTGGACGAGATAGGAAGTGAACAGAAGGATAACCATGGGGAGAGGTAGGCTTCTGAAAATAGTTCATCTTCCTCCTAGGACTCCTCAGGTTAGCCCTGCTCTGTATGGTCCTCAACTTTGGGGACATTTTCAAAGTGTGCAGACCTGATCCCACTCCAGCAGCTTCTCTCAATGACCAAGGAATACCGACCTGTTTAATGAATGGAAGTTCATCTTGCTCAGCTTCTGAACTGACATTTTTCAGAAGTATTAGAAATAAGAAAACTTATTTTAAACCTAGATGATCTTAAAAAAAAATAGAATACATGGGCCGTAGGAGAGATGATAGGAGTGAGCAAGACTTCCTTGTAACTTGAAAGAGTGACTGTGCTCTTCCTGCCAGCAGCCTGCAGAACCCATCAAGTGCTTAGGAGAGCGCACTAGGTGAGTGATTCAACTGGTGGGTGACTCAAGGTCTCACTCAACAGTCAGTGATGTGGGATGCTAAATTTTAGATTGTTCTCAGGCTTACTATAAAGTCCCTTTTCCAGATGTCTGCACAGGCAAATACCTCTCACCTCAACTTTTTTTAGAACAATTTTTTTTTTCAAAACATAGTTAAAAAGCAAGTACTCCCTGATGAACAACACTCTAGATCATTCTTGGTTATTGACTTCGTTGTTTTTCTGGGAGTATCTTCTAATATCCTGTTGGGACTCAGAAGAAGTTCATTTCTGATTGGAAGGTAGGAGGAGACCAAGGTAGAGAACACATGGTCCCAATTTCAAGTGTTTGCAGTGATGGGTACTGGGAGGGGCAAGGAAGAAAGGAGAAAAGCTCAGCAGGCACTGTGTTAAGGAAGATAGTTTGTTTCTCAAACTTCAACTCCATAAGAATTGCCTAGAAGTCTTGTTAAAATGCAAGTTCCTAGGTGCTACACTCAGAGCTTCTGATTCAGTAGGTCAGGGATGGGGGCCAAGAAGATGTACTATTAAAATGCTCCTCGGTGATGTTGATGCTATGAGGACCACACTTCAAGTGGTACTGACAAAGATATTGGGCAGGTGTATGGGGGAGGGCTTATGGTGGAGAGAAGGAGGGATTCCAAACACGAAGGGGTATGTCTAGAGCCAGATTGATATATCCTTCATTCTTAGGGGTGGGAACCGTGCTCTCTGGATTTTGCAGATGCCATATCCTCTACTGGAAAGGCCCTGAGGTCCATAATCACATGATGAAGCCCCATCATCTTTTAAAGATCTGTCCCCCTATCATCTCTATGAAATGTTTCCTGACCCGCCAAGGTTTATCATGGCCACTGTTCAGCATGCTCTTCCAACACTCTAACTGGACCTCTATTAACACTGCTCTGTAATCTCTTATTTGCATTGATCTGTCCTCAAAACCATGTGCTCAGCAAATTGGAGTATATCATTATATATATATACACACACACACGCACATATGTATATATATGTGTATATATATATATATATATATATATATATATATACATTTAAAGATGTTATTTATTTATTTGAGAGAGAGAGAGAGCACGAACGGGGGAAAGACAGAGGAAGAGGGAGAGGGACAAGTAGACTACCCGCTGAGTGCAGAGCCCAGCTCAGGGCTCCATCTGTGGATCTGATACCATGACCTGAGCGGAAGTCAGATGCTTAGCTGACTGAGCCACCCAGGCACCCCCATATCATATTATATTTATCTTTGTACCCATTGCACCTAGTGTCATGTCTTTTGTATAGTTAACATGCAGTAAACTTGTGGAATTAGTGGAAACAAATTAGTGACTACCTCGGGCTTACTTCAGAGAACTAATCAGCTATCTTCTCTACTCTGCTGTAAAACTCTCCAAGCAGTCACCTACACTTGCGCATTTACCTTCCTCCCATTCTCTATTGAGCTAACTTCACTTAAGGCTTCATCCACATCTCTCCATCAAATTAGCCCTTGAAAGGTCACCAGTGACGTCCACATTGCTTAATCCCTGGCCCTTTGGGAGTTCTCAACTTCCTCAACAAACCAACAGCATTGAAACTTTGATTTCATTGGCTTCCAACTGAATTTGTCCTTGAATCATCTCCTTCCTCTCTGACCTTCTTAGTGTTCTTTTGCTGATTATATTCCTTATCTCCTTGACCCCTTAATGTTGGACTGTTCTAGGGCTCAGTCTTTAGACTTCTTTTTTTTTTTTTTCTTTTCTGTCTACATTCATTCTCTTGGTAGTTGCATCCAGTCTACTTGCTTGAATGCAATCTCTACGGTGATGACCCCCAGCGTACCTCCAGCCTCAACTTCTCCATTGAATTCCAGATTTATTTCTCCACCCAAATGACTAATAGACTTTTCGCCTTTAACTAATTCAAAATCCAACCTTCCTGATCTCCACAAGCCCTGCTCCTCCCATAGACTGTTTACAGCAGTAAAGGTCAGACTATTCTCCTAGCTGGTCTGCTTAAAACTTCAGAGTAGTTTTTGCCTTTCTATTACATGGAACCTTCAGGAAATCCCTCCTTTACCTTTGAAATATAATCAAAATATATTCAATTCTTACTAACGTCACTGTGTCTACACCAGTCTATGACCAATCACTTGGAATATTACAACAGCCTTGTGATCGAGCTCTTACCTTGCCCGTTATGGTATATACTCAACAAAGCAGCACGAGTTTTAAACACCTGACTTTTTACCACTCCTTTGCTCAAAACACTCCAATGGTTTTACATTTCAGGGTAAAAGTCATTCTTACAATGGTCTACATCTCTGACCAGTACTTCCAGCACTTCCAGTTTGCTCACCCTGCTCCGGCCACCCCAAGCTTTCTTACTGTTCTTCACACAAGTGAATGCTCACCGTAAGGCTTGCACTTTCTGCCTCTTGTCTGGAATCCTCTTTTCTTGGATGTTCTCACTTCCTCTAGGTTTCTGCTCCAATATCACCTTATCAGAGAGGTCCTAACAAATCTAACACTCACCCACATGAACACTCTATCCCTGTACACTGCTTTATTCTTCTGCATAGTACCTGATGCATTCTAAATTTTTTTAAAAGATTTGTTTATTTATTTTAGAAAGAGAGGGCCAGAGGGAGGGAATCTTCAAGCAGACTCCCCACCGAACATAGAGCCCAACACAGGGCTCCATCCTACGACCTATGAGATCATGAGTCGGGTCAAAACCAAGCGTCAGACGCTCAACTGACTGAGCACCCAGGCATCCCCGATGTATTCTACATTTATTTTTATTAGTTTGTTTGTTTTCTATCTCTCTCCACTAGGCCAAAACTTTCCAAAGGCAGAAACTTTATCCATTTTGTTCACTGCTCTATCTCCAGTGCCTAAAGTAGTGCCAGGGATATGAATAAGTGAATGGAAAAGTGAAATGAGAGCATGGGACTAGAGACCCATGGATTCTATTTCTCTTTTCTGGCACAATGATTAGTTTAACATTCACTAGCACCTTGAGTCTAGGTGATAACTGTGACTGGATCTTACCCATGGGAGGGGTATATTTTATTGTTTAGTTTTATTGAGACCGTATTTTGAAAATGACAAAGCCAGGAACAAAGGAACCTACATCCCTGAACCACCCTGCTNNNCATCACTGGGTGTGATATGAGCAAAAGATACCACGTGTTGTATTAAGCCACTAACAAATGGGGAGCCTTGAAAAAAAAAGCTAGAAACTATTTAGATAAAAATTAATCTAATAGGAAAATACTAGGCTCAGAAAGATTATGTATGTGATTTCTCTAAGAAAGAGTTGCCAGATAAAATACAGGATGTTCAGTTAAGTTTTGATTTCAGATAAACAGTGAATAATTTTTAGTACAATATTGCGTGGGACATATGTATACTAAAAAAGCATTCAGTGTTTATCTTAAATTAAAATTTAACTGGGCATCCTGTATTTTCATACGCTTCATGTGGCAATCTTAGTCTAAGGGGACTTAGTAACAGAGACTTGAACCTAATTTTAATTACCAACCCAATTTCCTTTCCACCAGTCTACCCAGAAAATCACTGGTACGGATATGTCAGGAGGCAAAAACTCTCAAATTTTTATTTCATATCTTCCATTTCCAAAAATACCTAACAGCATTCAGAAACCTTGAGAAGCCATTCTTCTAGCTCTTTCTCCCCAGAGAGAACTGTGATTTGAATTTAGGATATGGCCTATGGCTATATCGAATTCTGTGTTCCATACAGCTCAGCTGTAGTATTAATATCCAACAACTTTTCATTACCAGCAGAAGTAATTATAACTAGATAATCCCAGTGATAATAGGATAGGGTCAGTTTAAAGGTTAGTTCTGAAATTTAAAAGTGCTATAAAAATTCATTTGTTCTTGATGCTCATTTCCCACCAGAAATCACAGACCTCAGTGGAGCTTTGGTAATCATCTCCATGGCAACTAGTTACCATCTTCACCATGGAATGAAGACTGTGAAATCCCCAAGAATAGATCCAGTATTTAAGCATGTCTTGCTTTCAAGCAAAAAAAACCAAAAACAAACAAAATTGCAACAAATACTCTCAAAATGTATAAATCTGAAACTGGATGGGTTTCAAAATAATTTTTATTTTTATGAGGCCATGACCACTAGGACTAATGAATTGCTTATGAATCTCAAAGATCCCAAGTTTTCTTTTATAGCACTCAATAACGATGATTTTATTTATTCATTTGTTTATTTTAAAGATTTTATTTATTTGACACACAGAGAGAGAGCGAGCGCGCACAAGCAGGGGAAGCAGCAGGCAGAGGCAGAAACAGGCTTCCTGCTGAGCAGGGAGCCCGATGTGGGACGCGATCCTAGGACCCTGAGATCGTGACCTGAGCTGAAGGCAGACGCTTAACCGACTGAGCCACCCAGGCACCCCAATAATGACGATTTTAATTCATTAAAAATAAAAGAGTGTAAAACTATGATGCATAAATTAACTTATAGTCAGAGGAGTAGAAGTTTGAAATGACCAAAGAGTTGCTAGAACATACATTTTTGTATTGCAGCACTTTTCTTGTATACATTTAAAATGTGTTTCCCTGAATTTTCAAGGATTTTAAAAGTACTGGGTTGTGCTTTAAATCAGGCATTGGCAAACTAGCCCACAGACCAAAGGTTGTGTACTACCTTAAAAAAAAAAAAAGTTTTTCAAAGTATAACCACAGCCATTTAGTCATGCATCCTTTATAGTTGCTTTTGCTCAACAAAGGCAGAGCTGAACAGTTATGACAGAGACCACAGGCCCGCAAAATCTAAAATATTTACTATCTGGCCCTTGACAGAAAAAGTGCCTTCTTTGGGTCCCACAGGATCTGTTACAGGACACTCTGCTCTTTAAAGTAATTTCACTTCAACATTAAGACCTGTGTTTTTAAGAATATGTGAGAAGATGTGACAAAATGCCCCCAAAAGTTGTTCTGAACCTACTGCAGTTGCACGATGACATCATCAAGTCGTGTCATGAACTCCTGAGCTCAAGCGGAGAAGGGACTTTTCTCAGGAGGATTCTGAAAAGAGATGATTAGTTCTGAAATTAAAGGTGTGGGAGTCACCAAGAGAGGCTGGAACGAGACAAAGGTGGTGAACGGGGGAACAGAACATACTGGACTGCCGTGAACCTCCAGGCAATGGTTCACCACTTGCTTCGAATCTGCTAACAACCCATTAGCCGAAGCAAGTTTCATGGTTGAGCCAAAAGTCAAACAGTAGGGAGGTAATGGAAGGAAGTGCAAAATCACATTGTAAAGGCACCATAGGGAGAGTGGAGAAGAAATGGGAGAGTGGAGAAGAAATGGGAGAGTGGAGAAGAAATGGGAGAGTGGAGAAGAAATGGGAGAGTGGAGAAGAAATGGGAGAGTGGAGAAGAAATGGGAGAGTGGAGAAGAAATGAGGCCAGCGACGGAATCTTCCAATCTAACCCAAGCTCTTTGCTAATGAGTTCCATACATAGATCTCTTGCTCAGCTCTCTTCTTTCAAGTCTCTTACAGCTAGATATGTCCACTCTTGTCATCTACCTCTCCATCTCCCCAGCTGAGGATCTAGTTTGCGGGAAAGACTCCACCCATTCACCGGGAGATGAGTATCTCCATCTAACTCTTCCTCACTGGATGGGGGTGGCCACTCTCTGATTATAAAGTCAGAATTTATTGACTCAGTGCCAGCAAACTTGCCAAAGTTCAGTGTGAGATTTAAAATTATTTTTTAAGTCTGAACCAAAGAGCCGTAGAGAGTTTGATTTTTATTCCATCTTTGCCAAAGCTTCGGGAATTCAAAAAGTACATCACATGCCCCTCTCTTACACGTACACTCCGGTACCATGAAGTGTTTAGGATCGGTACGCCAGTGGAGTTCCTGTAGGAAACATTTCAGATTTGGAAATGGAGTCTCTTCACACGGGCATATGTGTGAAAATGCCACATTATATGTGGAGGTGGGAAGAGGAGGGGAAAAAAAGGGAGGAGACTGGGGGGAACAAAAGGAAGACCTTCATTTAGCTTGGGTGAAAATGCTCATTTTTACACGCTTCCCAGGCAGTGACAGTCTTACCATCATAATTTACTGTGGGACTCCTGCTGGCCTGGCCAAGTGCCAAATGACTACAAAATTATGTAGTTATCTTATCAATTTATCTCTGCTTTGTGCCGTCCCTTTCCATCAGCTGCCATGCTGCATTGATTCTCATTTGGAATCAACCCAAAGGCGATCATCTGTCTGTTGGGTTTGTCCAAGTTTTTGCCCTTTCCTGAGCTGAGAGCTCTGCGGTCTAAATTTTAAGTGTCCCGCCCGCCCCGCCAGGAGGCATGACCCAGCCCGCCAGTCTCTGCGCAGAACAAAGGGCAGGAAGCTGCAGGCACGGCCCTGGCAAAGTGAACCTGAACGTGGAGAAGCCAGGCTAGATGATTCCTCTGCCTGCTGTCAAGGAAAATGAGCCTTTTGTTGTCATTTTAAATTACTCGTGTAGTTCAAGTTCAATAAGCCTTTTGCGGTCCCTGTATAACCACAGTATTCCACGATTTTATTGGCCCTGCAGCTGAAATTTAATCAATTTAAGTCTCTTGGTTCTTGAACAGCCCTCTGGCAAAAATACTGCTCTTCAAGGGACCAGCAGGGTAAGGACCTTGCTGAATGCTAACATGAGATTTCCTTGAGGTCCAAACAGAATTAACTACTTTTTTTTCACCACCTCTGTTATCCCAATCTTTGGGATTCTACTGCTGAAGCTGACTGACTACGTATTAGGGACAAATGAAGTTAGATCCCCTTAGTTCTTCACTGATTCATTCAAAGCCACTCTCCTGGGACGCCTGGGTGGCGCGGTGAGCTAAGCCTCCGACTCTTGATTTCAGCTCAGGTCATGATCTCGGTTGGGGGGGGAGATGGAGCCCCATGGTGGGCCCCACGGTCAGTATGGAGATTCTCTCTCCCCTTCTCTCTGCGCCTCCCACTCATGCTATCTTTTTCTCTCTCTCTCAAAACAAACAAACAAACAAAAAATACTTTCCTATGTGTGGTGAGGGATGAAATGAACCTGGTGTTGTGGACCATGTCCCTGGGAGCTCAGATTCTCCAAGGGAGGTTAAATGCATATACACAGAGAGAAAACCAACATTCCAGAGGCTGTCCATGTGAGAACAAATAAATACTCTGGGAAATAACTTCTGGAAGAGTTGGATCATGCCAATGTTTTTCACATACTTTATATTCTGTAACAATGATTTTAAGTGTAATATTATAGGAAAACGCTAGATACAAAATAGATAAAAATAGCTTTCCTTGAAATATCTTCAGCCTTGCCCTTCAAAGCGTGGATAATTGAGGCACCCTCCCTTTCAGAGTCCAGTACCACTCTGATACGCTCTACGGGTTATAATCCACAAATGTTGTGACTACGTTATGAGTTCTAAGATGGCCAGCATTCTCATTTAACCTGTACTCCTAGGGCAGGGACACAGCAAATAGGAGGCAACTGAACTGTAACGCACACACCCCCATCAGCAGCAGACATTGTTTACTGACCTCAAAACTTTTTTAGTCTGAGCCTAGATTTAACTTGAAAACCCTCATCCCGATGCCTCAGGCAGCTGTAACCAATCTGCCATGTTGGCAAAGGAAAATACATTGACTTGCCTTTCCTATCCTATCATTGAACACAGTTCTGGAAAAGGGTAGGTGCCCAGCAAATGTTAAGTGAAGTGATTTTTCAATAATACACCTTTTATTCACAGGACAGTAAGTAAAACAGAGCCAAAATTTACAAAAGATCTAATGTGATTAGAAATAAACACAAAGCATTTCTATGTCTCTACACTTTCTCTGCCCCTGAGACCTTCCATATCCTTCAGATCCTTCCCGCTAATGCTGAGAATTGGAATCATCTGGCTGCATTGAAGGACGACTGCGTATAGATGCTTGTTCACATAAATGCTCCCAACAGCCATTAAGAAGCTTCTTTGCATAATTAGAAGTGTGCACAACTTTTTTTTTCACTGTTCAATCCCAAATCCTGTCAAAATAACAAAGCAATGGACTTCTATATGCTTTTGGATACAAACAACAGTTAGACATTCATATTACTGTTTGGTTGGAAAAGATGCCTAAGAACTCAGACCCGACCAACACCAATTTATTGAGCAAGTATTGAGTGCCAGGTACTCTGCAGGTGTTTTTTGAACGAATGAAAGAAAGAATAAATTATACCAAGTTGCCTAATATCTGTTCCTTTTTAACAACAACTCATAATTAAATGTGGAAAATATGATTAAACATCTAATGTCTGTAAGGTACTTTTTTACCTCTTTTCTCTTCACTCATGCTACTCTCTTTCTTGGTCTTAGTTGTCCTTTCTCATCTCCTTTACCCACCCAGCATAATGGTTTTCATTCACTGACCATTAATTCAATGTTATCCTCTATGGAATCTTTTAAACCTACGTCTACTAGCAGAATTTGATGTCAACTCATCTGTTCCCTTAATACATTGTTCATATTTCAATAACTGCTCAGATTACCTTTAATTATGGTTAATAATTTATGTTTCCTTTCCCCAGTCAGATCCGTCAGGGTGGGAGCTACATGTTTCTTCTTCTTCTTTTTTTTTTTATTCCTAGCATTGAGAGTTGGCACATGTTATGGCATAGTCTGGGTTTCCCGAAAATCAAAGCCTATGGCAATACCTTATGTGCATTTTTATTGGAAAATTGAATTTCAAGAAGCAAGAGGGAAAGGCATATTGGGACATCGAAAGGAGAAAAGAATTTGTTACAGAGCTGGCTACTACCTGCTAAGAACCGTGACGATTGCTTGATTTTGCAAGACAGTCTTTTGGGAGGTCATCTGAATGATAGTTTTTAGGACAATCTTTCTTTGAGGAAAGAATGGAAAAATTTATATATTATTTTTGTCTACCATTAGTCTACCATTTTGCCCCATATGGCCTGTGTGCTCACTCTTCTGGATTTTGCAAATGTGGAAGCCAACCAAGTTCCTGTAGTATTTAATGCCTGATTATCGTAGAGGAAACTCAGTGCAGGAGGAGACAGGGTTAAACATGGGTATAAGATGGGGCACTGGCAGGTCATGCCTGCTAGAGTGTGTCTGAACCCACCCAGAACTGGTCTACACAACAGTGACTGGACCAAGGGACAAGGACATAGAAGATATGAAAGGTCTCGTAAGTGATGTATGATTCATAGCATGTAAATAATAGTATTTATAATCTGAATATAAGGTAGCCTATGATAATGGTCATAACGGAGGTATATATCATGTGTCGTGGGAGCAATTAGCACAGACAAGAGGACATTAGCAGGACATTTCAGGCAGAAGAATTTCATAAGAAAAATAATGTGATGGTGACTAACATAACGTAATAAAAAATTATATAAAAAAAGAAAGAAAAATAATGTGAAAAGCACATGGAGAGCTCAGGAAGTGGAGAGAAACTCCTTGAACTCAGATTATAGCTTGATTATAGGAGCGAATGAGGTTAGAAAGCTTATAAAAGTCCTTGAATTAATTCATTTGACAAATATTTGACTGAGTACCTACTATGTTATAGACACTTATTTAGGCACTGAAAAAACAGTAATGGACAAATCCTAGGCTAAAGGGTTTGCACTTAATCCAGACAGAAGAGAGCCAGAGACGTTTTTCTTTCAAGCTAGGAAATTAAAACCTGCATACTTTATAAAGCACAAAGCAGTGAAATGGCAATGCCCCTCTCTGTGCTTCACCCAAAAAAGGAATAGGAATCATGTTACACAGAAAATTCTATGCAGAGAGATACTTATTTTCAAATCAGATGTTGATCTGGAAGTGGCTTTTCCTGCCATAGAACATATATAACCCTTCTACTCTCTACTGCTTGCTAGTAAGTGCTCTTCACTGCAGATAATGGACACGAGGTGCAGAACTCCACTTAGCAAATGCGTTGCACAAACAATAAGGGGACAACATTTGAAATAGAGGCGAACATTTAGAAAGATTGCCTGCCGGTAACAAAGAATATTGAAGATATGATTTTCCATAAAGCACATTGATGAAAAAAAAAAAGGTATGTATTTAAAATAAACTTCGAGCATATACAAATGCAAACAGTAATATTGCTCCATACATTCAATATTGACCTTTAAACCAAGAGCTAAGGAATTATAGACCAGATAAAATGAGATGAAAACAGTATAGATTACAGAAAAAGCAAAACAGCAGATATAAAAGGCAGAAGCTACGCTGGACCAGAATACCTAAATAACTCTTACAGCTCAGCACTGAAAAGAACAATTGGTCCAATTTAAAAGTGGGAAGAAGATGTGAACAGACATTTCTCCAAGGAAAATATATTAATGGCCAATACATACAAGGAAAGATGGTCAGCATCCTTAATCATTAGGGAAATGCAAATCAAATCACAGTGAGAAGATTATAATGGTAATAATAATAAAAATGGACAATAGGAGGTGTTGGTGAGAATGTGGAGAGGTCGGCATGCTTATACATTACTGGTGAGAAAGTAAAGTGATGAGGTCATTTTGGAAAACAGTTTGACAGTGCCTCAAAAAGTTGAATGCAGCGTTATCATAAGCTTCCATATTTCCATTCTTAGGTATATATCCAAGAGAATTGAAATCATACATCCACAGAAAAAACCCAGACACCAATGTTCATGGCAGCATTAATCATAGTAGCCAAAGAGTGGAAACAGAAAAGCCAAAAAGTGGTAACTGATAATGCATATGTCCATACAAGAGAATATTGTTCAGCAATAAAAAGGAAAGACGTTTCGATTCATGCTACAACATGGATGAAACTTGACAACATGCTAAGCGAATAAAGCCAGATTCCAAAGGACATATATTGTATGATCATATATACGTGAAATGTGCAGACAGGGCAAATCCAAAGATGGAGATCCTAGCAGCTGGAAGTAGAGTGTGCACACACTGCAATGTATGGCCGGTGGGGGGTGGGGGGGGGCGGATGGGAAGAGCAGCAACAGCATTGATGACAGGGGTCTTTCTGTCCACCTACACATTCGAAAACTCCTGCCTCCGTATGTTTTTATCTCTTAGGTAGGTTATCCATAATGGTTTATTTTTCGAAATCAGTAAACTTTCAAGAGTGAGAATGGGTGTTATCAAAAATCATGTCTGGAAAAGAACCTAAGGCTCTATTCAGTGGTGGCCATCATTACCCCATTTCTTCTTACCTCTCTGACTCAGAATTCTCCTGGCACCCACGTGCAGGCTGTGCACTGCACAAACCCAAGGAGTACTATTCACATTTAAGGCATCATAAATTCATATACTTAGTAATGAAATTTCCTGGTACATGGCAGGAAAGTACTTATTAAAAATAAAATTAGAATACAACTGACCCTTGAACAATGCAGGGAGTTAGGAGTACCGACTCCCCCCACAGGTGAACATCCATGTATAACTTTTGACTTCCCCAAAACTTAACTACTAATAGCCTGCTGTTGATCTGAAGTCTTATCGAGAACACAAAGAGTTGATTAACACGTTTTGTCCATTATATTGTTATATACTGCATTATTAAAATAAAGTAAGCTAGAAAAAAGAAAAATTGAGAAAATCATAATGAAGAGAAAATACATTTATAATACTGTACTGTAGCAAAAAAAAAAAAAAAAAAGAAAAAATCATGTGAACGTGACCCCATAGTTCAAACCCAAGTTATTCAAGCGTCAATGTATTTTGGCAATGTTTTCAACAGAATGGAATAAAGTATCTGTAGAATGGGAAACCTCCTGATTTCCACAAGATGGTATATGGGCTGGCAGAGGTTCTGTCAGTCCCCCCATCTGATTTTGTCACTTGGAAATAGCCTTTTCTTTCTTTTGAATCTGGTTTGGTACTTATTCCAGAACTTCTGGGTTGAGGATGGGTTTGGAGCCCTTCATCACGAGGCTACTGCAAATTCTTTAAAAGCATAATGTGATTGTGAATTCCTAAGAGAAGACAGAGCAGGCCAAGTTTCTGAAACGTAAGTGTACCGGATGCAAAAGGACTTAGGTTTTTCCAGGGGGATATTGAGGGCGTAATGCCTGGAATGGTTTGGATAAAAAGCCTCTTTTGAAATTTTCAGATGACAACACCACGAGCTAAAGCAAAGGCACACCTCCTCTGCCTGCTACCGAGATCCAGGCTGAGGAATTGTGTGTACAGAGTCACATTGGACGAGCAAACACATGGGCTTCAGAAAGAAGCTTTGGAATCAAGCTTCTCAGCAAATAGTGTATTTAACTTACTGCGGGAAAGAATTCCGTGCGCTCTGGGTGTGTGCTTCAGGTCAACTGGGATTAGAGTGGTCAAAAGGACTCCAGAATAACCTACTTTTGTAATAATTACAATGAAATACGAATTCGCATATCCTGGAACTTCTTAAATTTTATCTGTAGCCATTTCACGAGGGCAAGGTAGCAGAACAGAAGCTCAAGACCTCTTTCTGTTTTGGGGTCACTTTCAACATCTACCATGAATAAAATCAACTCCCAGTGAAAAGTGATGTATTTTAAGGGTCTGATGATTGAAAGGCTGATACTGTGGGGTGAGTTTTGAGTTCGCAGATGCAGATTCATAAACAATCTCATGCTATTTCTAATGGTGTCTGGTGATAATTTTGTTCAGAGATACTGAAAATCTGTTAGTAAGACTTGTTTATTTTAAATTGCGAAATAAATGGACACATTTCCCAGAACTCTTTAGATACTAACAATGAGAATGTTTTGGTGGTTTTAAATTATTTCGGACTTGACAGCGCCAAAGCCACTTCCTGAACATGATATCAGATCATTGCTGACCCTTGGGTCCATCCGTTTGTACTAAAATTATCAAACTTGACTACTTAAATAAACTTGAGAAGGTGTTCCATTCACTTATTCTAATGAATTCCTTCCTAAAACAGAAATATTGTAAGTCAATTAGGTGAAGCTACATTAACATGAGTAGTGGTTATTAGGAAAAGCCGTTTTGGATATTTTTTTTTCTGTTACCTTCATTCAGTCATCAAATATTTGTTGGGTGCTTACTAAATGCCAGGCTCTGCTTTTGTTTGCTCCCGTTGTGTTTTATTAAAATTAATGGCTGAGAAGGTGAAGGGTTTGTACCATCAAGTTGCTTCATTTTCCTTCTTTTCCACGAGGCCATATTACACTGTTTTTTCATGATGATGTCAATATACAAAGGAACTATTTTAGTCTGGTCGATTTTGTTTTGTTCTGTTTTTTTTTTTTTTTAAAGATTTTATTTATTTATTCAACAGAGAGAGAGACAGCCAGCGAGAGAGGGAACACAAGCAGGGGGAGTGGGAGAGGAAGAAGCAGGCTCATAGTGGAGGAGCCCGATGTGGGGCTCGATCCCATAACGCTGGGATCACGCCCTGAGCCGAAGGCAGATGCTTAACCGCTGCGCCACCCAGGCACCCCTGTTCTGTTTTGTTTTTTGGTCAAGCAACGCCATTCATTGAGTTAGAATACCAAATCAAAGTCAGGATGAATAAGTATTATGCTGGGATAACTACAAACACAATCCTTCCTATAGATATTCCTGTGACTTATGCCTATGTTTGCGATAATAGATCTGATGAGGAAAACTGGAGACTCGCAAATTCTCCATCTAATGCAGCCCTATAATTTCGGGGTTCAGACGGGTAGGCTTGGACACTTACAAGAAGAGCAGGTGTGAAAGGACAGCAGCCCCCTTAACCTTCTCTCCACCATGCACTTCAGGGGGCCTGGATGGAGCCTGCTCGAGGGGTCCTCATCCACCCCAGAGCAAGACCAAGTTAAAACACATCCCATAATATACTACTACATGAATCACTTAGAACAGCAGGTCTTAACTGGGGGCCTGTGGCTAGAATTCAGGGGTGTTTGTTAACTCGGTTGGAAGGAAATTTATCTTAATTTTTACTAACCTCAAATTGGTATTTAGTAATTCCTTTAATTGCAAGTGTTCTTAAGAAGCCGCAGTAGTTCTAGCAGTATCTATGACTTTGTCACAGATATGTTTATATCACATCATGGTTGTTGCAGATATCCCCGAGGGTGGTTGGCGTTTATCACTACCTCAGAATTATGGCAGGATTAGCTCTGTCTCTAGATCATGTCCTTCAATGTAGTAATGTAAAATTTACGTATATTACTATAGCTCACATTTCCTCCTCCCCCAGCTTCATCAAGGTATAATTGACAAATAAAATTGTAAGATATTTAAAGTGTAAAACATAATGATTCGATATATGTATATATTGTGAAATTAAACTAAGTAACTAAAGTAATTAACACATCCCCACCCCACATATTTACTTCTGTGTGTGTGTGTGTGAGAACATTTAAGTTCTACTCTCAGGAAATTCAATCATACAATACAGGGCTATTAACTATGGCCACCATGTTATACATTAGATCCTTATGTCTTCTTCCTCTTATAACTGATAATTTACACCCATTTATCAGACTCCTTTTCCCCCACCCCTCAGTCCCTGGCAACCATTGTTCTCTGTTTCTATGAGTTAGACTTTTTTCTTTTTTTTTTTTTTTAAAGATTGTATTTATTTATTTGACAGAGATAGAGACAGCCAGCGAGAGAGGGAACACAAGCAGGGGGAGTGGGAGAGGAAGAAGCAGGCTCATAGCGGAGGAGCCTGATGTGGGGCTCGATCCCAGAACGCCGGGATCACGCCCTGAGCTGAAGGCAGACGCTCAACCGCTGTGCCACCCAGGTGCCCCGAGTTAGACTTTTTTCTAAAAGATTCTGTATGTAAGTGATACTATGTAATACTTGACTTTCTCTGTCTGACTTATTTCACTTAACATAATGCACTCTGAGTTTATATCTTAGAAGATAGGAGTCCAGTTTCTTTTTTTTTTTTTTTTTGCCCTATCCAGTTTTCCCAACATCATTTGTTGGAGACTGTTCTTTCCCTATTGGATATTCTTGGCTCCTTTGTCATAAATTAATTGACTGGGTTTATTTCTGAGCTCTCTCTTCTGTTCCATTGATTTATATGTCTGCTTTTATGTCAATACCATACTGTTTTGATTACTACAGGTTTGTAATATAGTTTGAAATTACAAAGTGTAATGCCTCCATCTTTGTTCTTCTTTCTCAAGACTGCATTAGCTAGTTGGAGTCCTTTGTGTCTCCATAAAACTTTAGGATTATTTTTATTTCTGTGAAAAATACCATTTTGATAGGGATTGCATTGAACCTGTAAGTTGTTTGGGTCATATGGACATTTTAACAATATTAATTTTTCCAATCCATGAGCATAGAATATCTTTCCATTTATTTGTATCTTCTTCAATTTCTTTCCTCAATATTTTATAGTTTTCACTGGACAGCTCTTTCACCTCTTTGCTTGACTTATCATATTTTATTCTTTTTGATGCTATTATAAATGGGATTGTCTTCTTAACTGCTACTTCTGATAGTCATGGTTGGTATATAGAAATGCAACTGATTTTTATATATTTATTGTGTATCCTTCAACTTAATTGGAATAATTTATTAGTTCTGACCATTTTTCGTGGCATCTTCAGGGTTTTCTGTATATAATATCATGTTATTGCAAATGGAGGCAGTTTTGTTTCTTCCATTTTGATTTGGGTATCTTTTATTTATCTTTCTTGCTTAATTACTCTGGCTGGGGCTTCCAGTACTATTTGGAGTAAAAGTGGTAAGAGTGGGCACTTCTTTTGTTCCTGATCTTATAGGAAGAACTTTCAGTGTTTCCCCACTGAGTATGTCAGCTGTGGGCTTGCCATATATGGCCTTTCATATGTTGAGGTACATTTCCTCTATAACCCGTTTGTTGAGAGTTTTTATTATGCAAGCATGTTGAATTTTGTCAAATGTTTTTCCTGCATCTACTAAAATGATCATATGATTTTTATCTTTCATGTATCACATTTATTGAGTCACATGTATAAAGCCATCCTAGAGTAGAACTATCCCTAAGATAAATTCCACTGCTTATGGTATAAGATCCTTTTAATGTGCTGTTGAGTTCGGTTTGTTAGTATTTCTCTGAGGGATTTTGGCACTCTCTTGTAGTTTTCTCTTTTGAAGTGTTCTTTCTGACTTTGGTATCACAATTAATGCTGGCCTTGTAAAATGTGTTTGACAGTGTTCCCTCACCTTCTCTTTCTCAGAAGAATTTGAGAAAGATTGATATTAGTTCTTCTTAAAATGTTTGGTAGA
Organism: Ursus maritimus; assembly: GCF_017311325.1. Lineage (NCBI taxonomy): Eukaryota > Metazoa > Chordata > Mammalia > Carnivora > Ursidae > Ursus > Ursus maritimus. Next base: position 44,730,555 of record NW_024424453.1, on the reverse strand, counting down.
ATTCACATCTTATTTCCTTTTATTATCATTTTAATGACTGTATCTCAGTATAATTGGCTGTCTTTCTCATATGTGTATTCTCTTTATTATTTTCATTATTTAAAAATTACTCTTTAGAAGGATTCATTGACCTTATCAGACTGCTGAAAAGGTTCATGCATACTTAAATAAATAAATAAATAAATAAATAAATAAATAAATAAATAAATAAATGCCTCTGCCTTAGAGTAAGACAGAAACCAAAACCATGTGGCTAGAAGTCTAAAAGGAAAAGAGGCCTTGTCTACTTCTACTCCAGCCTGCTGGAATCTCCTGTATGGCTCTCTAATGGACCACACAGGAATCATCATCTAGATAAGCCTTTAAAATGCTGAGTCTAAGTCAGGAGGCCTGGGGTGGTGCCCAGGCATGTGCATTTCTAAGCTTCCAGGTGAAGCTGATCTGCCGGTCCATCCATCATTCCGAGGAGTGAGCTTGTAAGTCTTGGCAAGTTTTATTTTCTTGTCTTTTAAAATGTTAACCTGTTTTCTTTCACTCACCTGGTTCTAAGGTACAAATGGTATCTGTAAAAGCTGATAGCAGTTTATGTCCGCAAATGTTGGACATGGTGATTTCTGGCTGGATGGCCAAATTGCAAGCATTTTTCATCATCAGGAGAACAAATATTTCTAAGAAGCTTTAAAGCAAAAAGCTGTGCCTGTGGCCCAAGTAATTAGCATGAGAATTGTTAGCACCCTCTTCTTTGGGCAGGGAGGGGTGGTGGTCTGGTGGGTTTTCCTGGTGAGGAATTTCAACAAGAATATAAGGCCGGGGGCCCCTGGGTGGCTCAGTTGGTTGAACGTCTGCCTCCGGCTCAGGTCATGATCCTGGGGTCCTGGGATCCAGCCCCACGTAGGGCTTCTTGCTCAGTGGGGAGCCTGCTTCTCCCTCTCCCCACTTGTGCTCTCATGCTCACTGTCTCTGTCTCTTTCTCAAATAAATAATTACATAAAATCCTTAAAAAAAAGAATATAAGACTGGTGTTGTGTAATGGAAAGGGTTTTTTAATCAAACTGGATAACCACAACCCTCCCCCACCCTTAGGAAGGTCACAGGATCACAATAGAGGCTTTAAAATGCTCTGTGTATTGTTCCCAGTTTAGCTAAACATTGACTTGATTAGGCACATGGGTTTTATGTTTCCACATTTCCTATCGTTGGAAACTTTTGTGGAGAGGAAAGATCATTATCAAGGCAATTGACCATTGTCACAGGTTAGTGGTCCCTGGTGGCTTTTTCCAAACTTGTCTCTAAGGCTTTGGTTTCCCAAAGCAAATTGGGAAACAGCTGGTCTATCCAACCCGATCTCCTCATGTTGCATTTACAGTCACACTCACTTTTGGCCTTAGCTAATCACTAATTTGTTCACGCAGCTGTCCTGGAAAAAAGGGCCCCGAGACTCTTCTTCCAGCCTAATCTCTGGACATCTAATTTCTCTGGTTGTTCATTAAAGCTTTTCCAAATCATTCAATAGCCCACTCTCATAGGTAGAAGCAACCTGCCTCAAACACAAAATATGAGGTAAATTCAGAATTAAAAACAAGATGGAATTCAACCCCAGAAATTTAATGATGGCCTGGGCAAGGGTGACTGTTTTCAAGAATTAACATGAATCATCCACAGCTCCTTCTTTCATTCAGTTACCAGATCCTTAGTAACTCAAATCTTTGTTACCACCTCCTCAGCCCAAATGTCATGTCCTGCCACACTCCATGTGAGCCCAAAGTCCTCTCTGTTATATACTCTGATTGTGCCAGAGCCCTGCTAAAATCTTACACGGTCCTCCATGGCCTCCGTGAGGAGTTAAAGGCCCTCCCTTAATGGGGCATCTAATACCCTTGGTAATCTGACTTTTCTGATCATTTCTTCCATTCTACAACTCCAGTCAGCCCAGACTGCTCACCGTTTCCCAGATGCCCTGTGTTCTTACAATCGTTTGTATCTTTGCCCAGACTGTTCCCTTTGCCTGGAATGTCACCCACCCCTTTACCTGCCAAAGCATATCTATATCTCTAAGGGATAGATATCTAAGAGATATCTATATCTCTTAAGGGACCCTTGGCAAAAAGCCTTTGTTCATTTTGGAAAAATTTTCTCGTGCCCGTGTCTTATTTGTAATAGCTCCATGACTTGTACCACGATGCTGGACCAGTGTTCTGTCTATAGGATCACTTTGTTATACGGAGCTGCTAGAGCAGCTGACTTGGGTTTTATTCCCCTTATTCCCATATTCTAGCACAGCGCCTGACACATAGGAGGCACTACATCAATGTCTGTTAAGTGGTTGATCAATTATTTAGCTTATTTATTTTATCTCTCTCTCTTTTTAACTAACCAAAAAAGATAGCTTAGCATAAAATACAAAATATTGGCATGGCCACAGCTCTGTGAAATAAAGGTCTGAGTCATTGTTAACACAATGAAAAGATATAGAAATGTTTGCCTGTAAAAGAACATCTGAGCATTGATTTTTCATTCTCTGTCTGACATGACTAGATAGAAAAATTTCACTTGACCCTCAAACATTATTTTCCCTAAAGATGGCTGGGCTCTATGTGTAGGTAAGCATGTAGACTTTTGGAGAAGGGAATATGCTATTATTATTATTTGGATGGTTTTGCTTATTATTTTTCTCCATAGTCACAGATAACAATCAATTAGATGAGGGATAGACTTACTTGAGACAAAGAAACTTAACTACCCATTCTGGATTTGCAGTGTCTTGCATTTGTCAGAAATGTGCCTTCCTGGGGTGACATCTCATGGAATTTCCATATTTAAGGCCCCTCACTACTCTGAAAGGTCATTGTTTATTTTCCCTTTAATTTCTTCATTCTCAATGCCTCCACTCTTATTAAACCTGAAAGAAGAAAAGAAAACTGAATAAAGAGTATCCCTTCCTATTGCATCTTCAGCTCAGCAGAAAAGCTCAGAAATTTTAGTAAAAAGTGTTTTGATTTGAAACTTCATCCTATTGACTAATCTGCAGACATCTGTATTTGACATGGTGACTTGACCCACACCAAACCCATCTTTTCACATATGACCTTCCAGACTCTTCCAGACACTCCCAGTGTTGCTATTTCTTTCCTTCTCTGCTATTATTTCCACAAACCAATTCTATAGGTTATGTCACTTAACTGTCACAATCAAATCACTATTTGACAGTACTAAAAAGACACCCATACAACAAGAGAACTATGTTACAGTCAACTATTTTAAGGAGTTTTCTCTGGGAAGCGGGTGATTTTGCAAATACCCAAAAGACTTTGAACCTGTAAGGACCCAATGCTAGTTTTGTTATTCAATATGTTTTTTAAAAATGGTACCTGCATATATTCCCACCATGCTTCTTCCGAGGGTTGAATTATTGTCTGTTTGGAAGACAAGAGTGACTATTAAGTTATCACTTACTCATCTCCCTAGGAAAGTAATGCTTGCCTTTATTGCCGTTGACCCCTTCATGGCCCTCCAAAATTTGACCAATATCAAATTTTAATATTCTGTTATATTAAGACCAGAACTAGAGAGGACAGAACAAAAATCCAGGTGGGTGGCATCATTACCGTGAAGGTACTAGAAAGTAAGACTCGTAAAGGAAGATCAAAGCAACTAGAGTTTGATCAAGAGTCAAGGGAGAACAGGAACACCATTCAAAGAAGTAGCTCAACTGACTTCTTGGGAAATTGGAAACTTGGGGTCAGAAAATCATTAACTTATCTAGAATTATTGACACTGAAGAAAAACAGACTTGACAATTTTTCATTTGCCTCAATGGTGATGCTAGGTTAGAGAGGAATGGTAGATCAGCCAGTCTCTGTTTTCACAAAGGATCCAGTGAGAAGAATTTCATCTTGTGCTGCAGTATGAGAGATTAAGGCCAACTCTTGAGATCATTGCAGGACACCGAGGTTTGTAAGCATTGGATTAAGATCATGAACCAAAGCTGTCGAGTTTGCTACCATTTGTGGAGGATTATGCGGGGGAAAAAGGTAAAAAACAAACAAACAAACAAAAAACCTTGACGTTTTGGGAAGAAGTAATATTCTCTTCAGTCTGCATTGATAAAATGAGTCCTATTCACTGATTAGAAGTGGCAAGAAAAGGGGCACGTGGGTGGCTCAGTCGTTAAGCATCTGCCTTCGGCTCAGGGCGTGATCCTGGAGTCCTGGGATTGAGCCCCACATCAGGCTCCTCTGCTGGGAGCCTGCTTCTTCCTCTCCCACTCCCCCTGCTTGTGTTCCCTCTCTCGCTGGCTGTCTCTCTCTCTGTGTTAAATAAATAAATAAAATCTTAAAAAAAAAAGTGGCAAGAAAAGATACAACTGGTGTTCTTATTTGACAATTCTAAGTAGTTGGTGAAAGTTGGTGGTGGGAAGGGAGGGTTCCCAAAGAAACCCAGGCTTTGTGCAGAGTTGGCCAGCTTTTCACATGAGTCAAGAAATACCTAGAAGTTTGGTTGGAAGGACTGTTGAAATTTTATTTGCCTCTGAGAAATTAGTTGAGAGAGAGAGAGAGAAGCAGACAAATTTGGCCCATAAGCCAAAACTCAGTCACCAAAAATGAAGAGAAGATTCTGTATAAGGTATGATGATTACCTCTCCTAAGTGTTCCAAGGCCTAAACCTAAAAGGACTTAAGTCTAGAGAAGTGAGATAATATTATAGGGCTAGCAGATATAGAGAGGCTAAAAGTAAAAGAGAAGATTCTGATAAGGTATGATGATTACCTCTCCTAAGTGTTCCTAGGCCTAAACCTAAAAGGACTTAAGTCTAGAGAAGTGAGGTAACATTATAGGGCTAGCAGATATAGAGAGGCCAAAAGTATTTTGACTGAATTCCTTCAAGATGTTGGGCCACTGGTAAAGTTCCCTTAGACCCGCATGTCTAATACGACACAAAATAGGGAGAAACATGGGATCTCTATTTCTGCACAAAACAGGCAGTGGCTTTAGTACCTTCAGGAATCCAGCACACACACTCTGGCATGTTGAGTGTCCCACTGTCTTCACAACACCAGAGGTGTTTTGTGGAGGTAAGGAGATGGGGGTGGCACTGCCAAGAGGGAGGTGATCATAGCGGGTAGTGATGGCAATCATTCCAGGCTGCTTATCAAGCAGCTGAGGTCTTCATAGCTGACATTGAGGAAGGTCAGAATTTTGGGAGAAGCACAGACGAGACACCCTGGAAGATGCTCCAAATAATTGGAAAATTGTTGCCAAGTTATCAATAAGTAGTATGGGGGTAAAGCAAAAAGTTTCAATTACTCCATCTGTGCACTGGGCTATTGTGGCAGAAGATACATTGATGTATATATACATTATACAAGTTCTAATAATGTCAACTTCATGAAATCTTATGACAGAGACGATCCTTGGGACACTTGGGTGGCTCAGTTGAGGTCAAGCATCTGCCTTCGGCTCAGGTCATGATCTCAGGGTCCTGGGATAGAGCCCTGTGTCAGGCTACTTCTCCCTCTCCCTCTGCCCCTACCCCATCCCTGCTCATGCTCTCTCTTTTCTCTCAAATAAATAAATAAAATCTTTAAAAAAAAAAAAAGAAAGAGATAATCCTGACCAGTTGTAATTGAATTGGAAAAATGGTTGAGTCAGTATTCATGGAGAAGGAAAAATATCAGGCTGGAGGAATCGTTTTTTTATTGTAAATATTATCCACTATCTATGTCTATATATGTCAAGCATTGTATCTTAATATACTGCATTTTAAATGTATTCTCTCCTCTAACCCTCACAAGAACTTTATAAATAATTATTGTATCTGTTATGATCCATTCGGGTATAATTAGAGAAGACCTAGCTAAAACTGGCATGACATTAAGAATGATTATTGTCTCATAATATAAGACTGAGAAGCAGAAGCTGACTGGAGGAAGGGAGGGGCCAGCTCTGGTACACTGATTTAAAAATTTCAGTAAGGACCCAGGGTCTTCCCACCTCTCCATTATGCCATCCTTTATATATCTGCTTCTTCCTCAGCCTTGTCTGTCATAGTTGCAAGATGAACTGTGGTCCCGACATCACCGTATAGGTACAATTACTGGCAAAGAACGGGAGCATTTACTGCCTTGCATCTCAGGTCTCTAAGCAGGTTTTCCCTGAGATCCCACTGTATTTCGTTGGATTGAATCACGTGCTCGGGTGGTAGGGGCAAACAAAGCTGGGAAAGTGAATAATGACATCTTCAATCTGTATTGTGGGAGCAAGTCTCTGCCAACAAAAATGGGGGATTGCGAGGGACAGAGAGGGTCAAAATCTTGCCCCAGGTAACAGACCTCCTAAGTGGCGAAGTGGGGTCTTTGCAACCATGCTGTAGAATGTACGCACTACAGAGAGTCAGTCAGGGATCTAAACGTCTCTTGGAATATCTTGGGGTTCTAAGATGACCAAGTATGGCCTGAGACTGGTGTTTCTACCATTACTTTCTGCTCCCCTAGCTCAGCCGGGCAGACTTATGGAGAAGACAGAGAATGAGTTTGCTGCCTGCCCTACCTTCTCTTCCCGGCTTTCCATTTGACATTGGAATATCTCATTTCCTTTCAGTAAATGCCATTCTAAAACATCATTGCCATTCTAAAAACACATTCTGCATGGTAAGTCCCTCTCAAACATCAAGGAAGCTTCTTTGATTTTAATACTTCTGTAAGTCTCTCAAACGCTACAAGAAGGACATTTTGCTAAAGAACCAAAGAGCGTCAAAAGCTATCAGAAGAACTTCCTTTGTGGTCGCCATTGCAGATTCCTTAAATCCTCATCACTGCTCTTGGAACGTCCCCTTAGTTTTCAAATGCTCCTTTTGAGCACTGATAATTTGCCAAGACATATCTAAGAGCTGAAAGAAAAGGAGATAGAAAATATGGTATCGGTGACATGGTGTGTATCACTGAGTACTGAAGCAAATTCCAAAATCCAGTCTGCGTTTAATTGGTAATATTATACTCACACCTCATCTTTTCCAACATTATTATCATCACAAGGCTGAGCACACTGACACAGTCCAATAACCAGACAAATAAGTCTTCCAGTTCGGTTGGTAGTGCCATGAACACTCTGGCCATGAAATAAAGTATTGACGATCAGTCAAAAGAACCAAATTTTTGTATTTTTTAACTATCAGGCTGTATCTGATACTTTACTTTGTCAAGAAAAGGTACTCTGGCTCAGTAAAGTGAGCATGATAACTCACTGATAACTCTATGACCTTGTACCCATCACCTATCATCTCTGAGGATCAGTGTTCTCGGTTGACAAATGCAAATGTCCATGCATTCACAAGGTTTTTATAAGAATTAAATGAAATAAATGAATAAGAAAATATCAAGTTTTTTTTTTTTTCTGGCAAGAACACAGTAAAACTTACTTTACTTTCCCCAGAACTGTTTTCCTATTTTTAAGATTTAACCATCATTTATTCGTGTATTGTTTTTCATTCACTTATTCATTGGATATTTATTGAACCTCTGTTCTTTCCAAGTTCAAGGCTACTCTCTGGGTATACAAATAACACAGTCAGTGTATCAAAGGTCATTTAGTATCGTTTGGGAACTGGATAAGTAAACCAGGGTTTGCAAATGAGTAGATTAGCAGACTCTTCTTCTCTTTTCTTTTCTTCTTTTCTTTTCTTTTCTTTTCTTTTCTCTTCTTTTCTTTCTTTCTTTCTTTCTTTCTTTCTTTCTTTCTTTCTTTCTTTCTTTCTTTTTTTCATGCACACTTCTTTTTAACATTTTCTATGTGAATGCCTTATGAAGGACACTTGATCTCCAATTAGCCAAAAGCCCACTGTTTTCTCAGTTTTACATCCTGGTTTCATCTCCTATTTCTTTTACTTTTTTAGAGCCTAATGAGGTTTTTGTGTGTGACCTGGATGTAAACAATTATTATGACAGAGTGGAAAGAGTATTAATGGACACAGCTTCAACTTGTTAAAAGAATATCACGATAGTGTTGTTAACTTGAGAGTAAAAAAAATCGTGTGAGTGGTCCCAAATGTAGCTTACCAATGGGATTTACTTTGACTTCCTGACATCTAGGTACAAATGAAATCACGTTCCACCATCTCTGTGAGAAACATCTGCCTCTAGCATGCAGATACAAGAAAACTTGGCTTGAAATCAAATTTTCAAGATGAATAATTCAAATGTAGTATATTTTGAATGCTTTTAACTAGAAAATTCATTAACTGGAAAAGAATTTTAAAACCATTCTAATAAGGGCATTTCAACCATCCAGCAGCTTTTGTTTACATTTTAATTTCATTTTCTTTCATCTGTCGTATATCTTATCTGAACTGCATAGTGATTTTTTTAAGTGGTAAAAAAGGACAGAGTTTGCCGAGGTGTGGGCAGGGTTTGAATAGGAATCTGAACACAAGACAGAAATTCATGCTGATTCTGCATGTAAGGGAGTGTGGTTGTCTGTTCTGGCTTAGATGTCAATGGGGCCAGTTCTGGGTCTGGCAGCTGACTAGCACATCCAGGACAGTGACAGCAATACCGCAAATTACATTTTGAAAGTCCTCTGTTCTTGCTGGAAAGATACTGGGTAAACAGGGGTCCCCTGCATTTCCATACTTGCCAGACCAGCTCCCTGCTTAGCTTTGCCAGACTCCCTATGTCCACTTCTGCCCATCCTCACATAAGAGAATAGGTGATACTTGGAGAAAAAGGGTCAATGGCCAAATACATTATATAAAAATCCTTATTATTATGGGATGTTATCACAGGACTTTGCTATATGTATTTCATTTTCTTTTAAAAGTTAGATAGGCCTTTCTATACTTCTATTTCTGAGAAAGGGCTACATTTCGAAGGTCAGGGGTTCTACCTTGCGTTTCTTATGCTTTTTCTTCTCCAATGCATTAAATATAGTAGATATTCAATAATTTTGGTTTATAAATAAGTTGATGAATGATCAATATAAAATTAACACTGGAAAAAGCAATCAGCAATCATACATTTTTAATTATAGCTGCATCCATAACTATCTTAATGACCTGAAGGAAGTTATTAAAAGCCCAGATTTTTCACTTAAAAAGTAGGGATCGAACAGCAAAAACAGGGAGCACAACATCTGCCCTATTCACCACATAGGGTTGTGGAGATAGACTCAAACAATTGGTGTAAAAGCATAATTACACTAAGAACAGTGTAGAAATGTCATGTGAACTAATAATTTTAATCATTATTGACAAAAAAGTGAATTCCTGTCAGACTGTTGCAGAAAACGAGCAGGAGAATATCCCCTTTCACTGGGGCCACGCCACAGGCATGACATTTATGCAATGACTCCCCCCGTGGTTTGTACTCTCTAGGGGTAGATCATAGAGATGGTCCCCACAGTGGGCTTAGCACTTCCATATATGTTTTAATATGTTTTAAAAGTTGAAAACTCTTCAAGAAGTAGAAGTGGAAGGAAAACTTCCAAACTCATTGTATGAGGCCAGAATTACCTCGACCCCAAAACCAAACAAAGACCCCACCAAAAAGAAGAATTATCAACCAATATCCAGGATGAACATGGATGCAAAAATTCTCACCAAGATATGAACCAATAGGATTCAACGGTACATTTAAAGGATTATTCACCGCGACCGAGTGGGATTTATTCCTGGCCTGTAAGTGTGGTTCAACATCCACAAATCAATCAGTGTGATACACCACATTAAAAAAAGAAAGGGCAAGAACCAGATGATCCTCTCAATAGATGCAGAAAAAGTATTTGACAAGATACAGAATCCTTTCTTAATAAAACTCTTTGCAGTGTAGGAATAGAGGGAACATACCACAATATCATAAAAGCCACATACAAAAAATCCACAGCAAATATCATTCTCAACAGGGAAAAACTGAGAGCTTTTGCCCTAAGGTCAGGAACACAACAGGGATATCCACTCTCACCACTGTTGTTCAACATAGTACTAGAAGTCCTTGCCCCAGCAATCAGACCCCAAAAAGAAGCAAATGGCATCCAAATCAGCAAAGAAGAAGTCAAATTCTCACTCTTCGCAGATAACATGATAGTCTACATGGAAAACCCAAAAGACTCCACCCCAAAATTGCTAGAACTCATACAGGAAGTCAGCAAAGTAGCAGGGTATAAAATCAGTGCGCAGAAATCAGTTGCATTTCTATACACAAACAATGAGACAGAAGAAAGAGAAATTAAGGAGTCGATCCCATTTACAATTGTACCCCAAACCATAAGATACCTAGGAGTAAACCTAACCAAAAAGGTAAAGGATCTGTACTCTGAAAACTATAGAACACTTATGAAAGAAATTGAGGAAGACACAAAGAAATGGAAAAACATTTCATTCTCATGGACTGGAAGAACAAATACTGTTAAAATGTCTATGTTGCCCAGAGCAATCTACACATTCAAAGCAAGTCAGGAAATAATAAATGTTGGCAAGGATGCAGAGAGAAGGGAAACTTCTTACACTGCTGGTGGGAATACAAGCTGGTACAGGCACTCTGGAAAACAATATGGAGGTTCCTCAAAAAGTTAAAAATAGAACTACTCTAGTACCCACTGCTTGCACTGGTAGGTATTTACCCAAATGATACAAATATAGTGATCTGAAAGGGCACCTGCTCCCCAATGTTTAAAGCAGCCATGTCCACAATAGCTAAACTATGGAAAGAGCCCAGATGCCCATGGATAGATGAGTGGGCAAAGAAGATGTCATACACACACACACACACACACACACACACACACTGCGATATTACTCAGCCATGAGGAAAAAAATAAAATCTTACCATTTGCAACAACATGGATGGAACTAGAGGGTATTATGTTAAGTGAAATAAGTCAATCAGAGAAAGACAATTACCATATGATTGAAATCATATGTGGAATTTAAGAAACAAAACAGAGGATCATAGGAGAAGGGAGAGAAAAATAAAATAAGATGAAATCAGAGAGGGAGACAAACCATAAGAGACTCAACTCTAGGAAAGGAACTGAGGGTTGCTGGAGGGAAGGTGGGTGGGGGGAAGGCGTAACTGGGTGATGAGCATTAAGGAGGGCATGTGATGTAATGAGCACTGGGTGTTATATGCAACTGATGAATTACTGAACTCTACCTCTGAAAGTAATAATACACTATGTGTTAATTAATTGAATTTAAATAAAAAAAATAAAAGTTGAAAGCTCAAATTATTCCCGGAGGGATTATCCATAATAACACACAAATATTACTTATGGCCTACAACACAGACGGATCAGGAGGGAAGAAAGCCCCATAGGACAGACAGACCAAAAGTGATATGCCTCAATCCAGGATTACTCTGAGAATGAAAGTGTGCCTCTGAAAACTTACCCTGGAGCCACATGATGAGCCTATCCACTCCTCTTCCACCCGGACTAGTTCTCTGGGTGTCCTACTTTCCTCCCACAAACACAGAGCTTCCACGCTCTGCCTCTCTTTCTCTCCTTTCCTCTCATACTCATTCACTCTTTCCTGTCTTGGGATTTAGGGGTAGGAAAAAGGTGTTGTAAGAGTATAGTACGTTGCCTCTTTCTCTTCACTTTTGGATCATTATTAAAAAGCTATCAGCTAAAATTTCTACACTAGATATGTCAGTTTCCCGGAGCCATCATAGCAAATGAACACCAACTGGGTGGCTTAAAACAACAAAGATTTATTCTCACTTAGTTCTGGTTGTCAGAAGTCCAAAATCAAGTTGTCAGCAGTGTGGCAGTCCTCTGGGGCCCTAGGAGACAATCCTGCCTTTGCCTCTTCCAGCTGCTGGTGGCTTCAGGCATTCTTCAACTTATGGACGAATAATTCAAAACTTTGCCTCTGTCTTTCATGTTTTTCCCCCTCTGTTTATTCTTTATTTCTGGATCTTATTAGGACACTTATTGGATATAGGGCCCATTTGGTAATCCAAGATGATTTCATCTCAAAATCCTTAAGTATGTCTGCAAAGACCATTTTTCTAGAAGTTCATATTCATAGGTCCCAGAGATTAAGATGTGGACAAATTTTTTGATGAGCTACCATTCAACCCTCTACATTGGCCAAAGAACTTACACGTGGATTAGAATTCCTCAGAGTAAAGATAGACCTGCTAACTCCTCTAAGTGTATATAATAGATAAAATGCTCTGAACATACATATGCAGGAAATTCCTAATCTTCTAATGAATATAGATAATTCTTGTCCTAACCCTTCCGATAATCTTATTTAGGGGATATTGTCAATATTCAGACTATAATAAAAATATTTTCTGGGACAATTAGTAAGGTAGAACCTTGAGTCTCCATGAGCCCCATTGGCATTAATTTAAAGAACACAGAGGATTCATTCACTAAAATGAATGAAATTACAGTCCAAGAAACAGGACTGGTTTTCTCTTTTTCAAACTCCATTAAGTGGGCAACATATTTTAGGGAGTAGGAAGGCTGAAAATATTTACACTCAGGTCGACCAGAACTCATATTCTTACTTTGCCACTTACTCAGTGTGGGCCCTCAAGGCAAGTTATTTAACCTCACCGAATCTCAATTTCCTTGGCTGTAAAAGTAATAATATTAATAGATAATATTTATAGAGTGCACACTATGTGCCAGACACTATTTTGAATGATTTCACACATGTTCATTTTAAATCTTCATAACAGCATTATGAAGTAGTGGTGTGAACTTCTAGTTGCCCACCTGATATCTCTCCTTCCTACTTCTCCACTAAAAAAGTTTTAAATGGGTTTATGGCCACCCAGACAGGGGATACATTTCCCAGTCTGTTTTGCAGAAATAGGTGACCATATGACTAAGTTCCCCGCAAAGGAATGAGAGCTGAATTGCTATGTGCAAACTCTGCATCACATCCTTGAAAGATAATTTCTTGCTTTGAATTTTCACCATCACCTTGACACAATTTCCACTATGTGGATGGATAGGAGCAATACTCAATGGAATGGCAGAATTACAAGTTGAAACTTGTGTTGTGGATGGAAACGTGGACCATGATTAGTTAGGACTGCCCAGTTCAAGAATGCTGTGAAAGCTAAGTGAATGTGTATCTTATTTAAGTCATATTTTAGAATATCTTTTTATAGCAATATAACCCATATCCTAATTAATACAGGTGGTATTATCACTCTCATTTTAGGGATGAGAAAACTGGAGTCCAAGTATTTCTGTGACTTGACCAATGTTATACAGCTGACAAGTGGCTTCCAACCCAGTCACACATCAAACACAGTTATTCTAGCTCTTAGTCATATTCCTAACTTATTTGAAGTACTGCTCTAATAATACCTTGAATGTTAGTTAAGATTAAACAAAATAATGTAAATAAATCACCTAATTTACTGTCTTCCCTATCTATATGTCATAAATGTATTCATTCATCTATCTATTACAGATTTATTTATTTATTTATTTATTTATTTATTTATTTATTTATTTATTTGACAGAGAGAGGGAACACAAGCGGGGGAGTGGGAGAGGAAGAAGCAGGCTCCCAGTGGAGCAGGGAGCCCGATGCGGGGCTCAATCCCAGGACTCTGGGATCATGCCCTGGGCCAAAGGCAGACGCTTAATGACTGAGCCACCCAGGTGCCCCCTATTACAGATATTTTTAAGCAGCTCCCATGGGCTGAGCACTAGGAACAACTAATAAACCATGCCTATTCTCAAGGAAATGTTTTAGGGATATTAGATATGTAACAAATCACAATATAGTGTGTTATATGCAACACGTATCAGGCATTATTGTAACATAGAGCCGGTGACTAACTTTATGTAGTAATTGGGAAAAGAATTTTTAAAGGAAGTTTTTCGGATAGATATGAGACACAAAGATATGAACAACTCATGCAAAATATGGAAGCATGAAACAGCCTGGGGAGATGAGGAAGATATGAAAATAATCCAATAGGGTGTGATGCTTAAAATGTGTGTGTGTATGTGTGTGTGTGTGTAGTGGGGAGGGTGAAGAGATAAAGCTGGAGATGCAGAGACGCAAGATATTGAATGGTTTCGTATACCATACTAAGTGGTTTGGCCATTACCTTGTACGTGATAAAAACCCAGTGAAGATTTTCAGATAAAAGAGACATGTTATCAGACTTGTGCTGTTCAGTACTTGGAGAGCAAATTTAGGAGATAGCTTAGTGCAGGATGAGCCTAGAAGCAAAGATCTTGGTAGGGAAACTCCCAACAGTTTAGTCAAGAATGATGAAAACCTGCTCTGGCAGTAGTGGGAAGGCAGTAAGGTGAAGAAGAGTTGAAAAATTATTTGGACCTGGAGTTGAAAAAAATTATGAATTAATTGGATTTAGGGGATCCATTTGAGAATGGAGTATGACTTAGAGTCCTGAATAGGTGACAGGTAATGGTGCTACCATTTAAGATAGGGAATGCAAGAAGAAAGACTGGCGTGGGCTGTTAAGGAGCTCACCAGAGCCTTGAGGTGGAGGAAAGGTTGAGTGAAGAGATTGTAGGGGTAATTAAAGCCACAGCAGTGAATGGCAGAGGGTGTCTGGTTGAAAGACAAAGGACTAAAGAAAGAAAACTAGACAGGATGTGTTAGGAACAAACACAAGAGGAGATTATGGAGAAGAGAGAGAAATGGTCAGAGTTCCTGAAAGAAATCTAGAGACAATATATGTCAAGGACTCAAAATTTGATCAAAGTCTCCAAGTAGGTCAAGGAAATTGTCAACAGCATTCAAGTTTACAAAGAGTTCAAAAAAAGATAAAAACTGAAAAATACTTTGAAATCAAATATTTACCAAGTACTCAATATAAATCAGATTGGCAAGTAACAACATTTTGGTGAATCTTGTTGAAGAAGTGAACTTTGTTTAACCTGGTAAAAGCCAGTTTGCTTTATATTCTATCAGTGGAAAAACATGTTTGCTCATAAAGTTTGTGTTCTTAGGCATGAGATAGAAAATAAATCTTGACAGGTGGCTAAAACCATATCAACTCCTAGACTAGATCACACTATTGCCTTTTTACTTTCCAATTCATCAGATTAGGAGCACTCTCCCATCGATCAGGGCAATGCTACCTGATCCTTTCTTATTTTCATAGTGACAAACTTTAAAAAATTACAAGCTCAGTGTTGAAAGTTAATGTTCAATCTACTCAGGTTGTCTTTTTCAGAATCCAAAACAATTTTGTACATTTATATACACACCAAGTTTTCATGAGTTAACATCTGTTTGGAAAAAAATAACAGATCATCTAAGTACATGATTTCATTTTATACATAATACCTGTCATTTTATATCTCCTCCATTCAAGTAGATAAATACCTAACATGTTTGCTAAATGAAGGAGTGGAATATATATATATAGTGGTGTGTAAAACAATCTTTGCCATAATATACGGGCTCTGGTGCTCTTATTAATGATGCAAATATATATGTGGGTGTGCCCACTTACATATGCTATAAACATTTCTTTGTAATATGATCTGGTTGTGCCTCATAGTGACTACTGTCAGTGGAATGCTTAATCTGTAATAGGAATTAAGTCATTAGCTGAGGATCCAATTTGAAAGGGACTATTCTCACACAAGTAAAGGGAATATACCCTTACCTTTCAGTGGGCAGTGGAAAAAAGGGTTGACCAAGACAAAATACACAGAGACCCAATGAAAATAGAAGAATCGTTCTTTGAATAATAATGATGGTCATCCGTCAGACTCTATAGGAAAGAAAAAAGAAAGCCTGTGAAGATATCAATTTACAGTAATACTATTAAAGCAAACTTCAGCATATGTGCCAATTCAAATAAGTTAGATATAATTATTTAATAAATATTTGTTGAGCACCTATTGTTAGGAAGGTGTCTATTGGTGAAATATATTAAGGTGTCCAGCCTCATGAAGACTAGATTAGTTATCTATCAAATTAGCAAAGGTATTTGATAGATGATGCTTGTGAGTGTGAATGAAAATCACAAATAATTTCTAAGCTAAAAAAATTAAGGAGCAGGCTATTCTGTATGGTGTAAGAGATTTTTTTTTTTACATTTTATTGTGAAATATAAACCACACGCTAAAAGGTAAACAAAATGCAAATGAAGAGTTTAGCAGATTTCTAAATTGAATGCCCATACCATCATCAACTGAACATTACCTGCCTCGCAGAACCAAGAAACTCAACTCCCTCACTTTCTCTTTGAAGTAAACACCATCTTGAATTGCCCATCTCCTCCCTACTTTCCATGATAATTTACTACCTAACATATATCTCCAAACAATATAGTTTAATCTTGTCTATTTTTGAATTTTACATGGATCTAATCATACTGTAAATATTCTTTTGTGCCTTGCTTCTTTTGCATTATACTTGTGAGATTTGTTTGTATTTGTTCATATTCATAGCTGAAATACATTGTGTAAAAAGGTCACAATTATTATATCTGTTCTACTGGTAAAGGACATTTGATTTGTTTCCTGATTGGAAGCTATTGCAAACAGTATTGTCATGCACATTTTATTCACAGATGATGTTGCATATATGCATGATCATCAAATTTGCTAAGTCCTAGAAATGCTTTTTCCAAAGTTGTTTGATGAATTTTCTCCCCCACGAGGAGTGTATGAAGCTACCTATCATATAATATGCAGTACACACATAAACCACTAAGGATATTGATTGGATTGCATCAAATTTACAGACTACTTTGTGGATATTACCTTGTGGAAAACTTCATTTTTGTTTCATATTTACATTGGAGAAAAAATGTATATGACGGGAGTATTTTTATTTCTATTATTGAGATGAACTTGAAGGAAGAAAAGAAAACAAGCACTTAACCATGACATGAAGAAAGCAGCAAGTTTTAATGAAGGAAGTAGAGAAGTATAGGAGTGCCGCAAATGCAGGAGAGAATAAGGAAAGAGATGAAAGAACCCATAGCAAATCTGAAGATGAAAGTTCAGAGGGAACAGAGAGGGAGAAGAGGGAAGGATCCAAAACTGTTCCCCAAGCACATGTAATGCATGTGGGAGAGAACCATAAACCATGGAAGCACGAAGAAGCATCAGAGCATCTCGGCTTTTGAGTCCACTATAAATCGGCTGTCGCACAGCACACTAAACCTTCTATACCCTACCTTGTAGTTATTCAAGTCTGAGAAAGGGAGAAATGCAGCAATGTGAAATCCATAGAAGGAAATCTTTGGGTTACTCAAAATAGTTAGTTCTTTGTGTTCATACCATAAATTCCAACTGATAACCAAAGCCTTATTTTTTGTATAAGACCAAAATTTTATTATTATGATTGTCTCAAAGGACAATTACTTGCTTCATGGCTCTTACACCATATTAACATTTTGGACCCATTAAAAAATGTTTAACAGTGTTGACATAATAAACTGTACAAATTTAAAATGTAAACCTTGACAAGTTTTGACATATGTACATATTAATGAAACCACCAACACAATCAAGACAAAGTGCAAGTTTCCTCATTGGCCCTTAACATACTTCCCTTCTGGCCCTCCTTGCCCCTTCCCCATCCTCAGACAACTGAGGTTATTTATAGTAACTACTTCTGTTACAATAGATTGCTTGGCATTTTCCAAAATTTTCTCTCAGTATGATCCTACAGCATGTGCTCTATTTGTCCAGCTAGTTTCACTCAGTATAAAGATCCATCCTTGTTGTTGAATATCAATACTTCGTTCCTTTTTAGTGACTACTTCTAGTGTATTGTGTATAGTGTACAGATATACCACAATTTTTGTATGCATTCACCTCTTGATAGATGTTTAGGTTTCCAATTTGCATCTACTCAAATAAAACTACTAAGAACATTTGCGTGCAAGTGTAGGCTTTCTATTCTCATGGACAAATACCTAGAAGTGGAATAGCTGGGTTATATGGTACGTGGACGTTTAACTTTTTAAGAAAGCTCCAAGCTGTTTTCTAAAGTGGTTGTACCATCTTACATCCTTATCAGCCGTGTATGAGAACAGCAGTCATTCCACATCCTCACTAACATTTGCTATGATCCATTTCGTCAACTTTAGACATTTCGATAGATGTGTGGCATCTCATATGGTCTTACTTGCATTTGTCTAATGAGCAATGATGTTGAGCATATTTTTATACATTTATGTATGTTTATACAGGTGAAGTGTCTGTTCAAATTGTCTAGTTTTTATTAGGCTGTTTGTTTTTATTGGTAATTTTTGAGAGATATTTATATATTCTGGATACAAGTCCATTGTTAGATATGTGATTTATGAATATGCTCTTTCAGTATGTAATTTCTTTTTCATTACCATAACAGTCTCTTTTGAAGTTTAGGAGTTCTTAGTTTTGATGAAGTGCAATTTATTTATTTATTTTTAATGGATCATGTTTTTGCTGTTGTCGCTAAGAAATCTTTGCCTAACCCAAAGTCACAAAGTCTTTCTTCTTTGTTTTCTTCTGGAAGTTTGATAGTTTTAAGTTTCACGTCTATGCCTATGATCCATTTTGAGTTAATTTCTGTATATAGTTCAAAGTACCAATCAAAGTTCTGTTTTATTTATTTATTTTTTGCATATGGGTATCCAATTATTTAGCACCATTTGTTGAAAACACTATCTCCGCTAAATTTCCTTTGTAACTTCAATGAAAATCAATAGACCATATGCATAATTATAATTCTGAAAAAAAAATATATATATTACATTATTACATCTTGGAGAGTCAGGTAGTATAAGTTCTCCAAATTTTTCTTTTTCAAGGTTGTGTTATTTTGCTCTTCTAGGTCATTACATTTTCATATAATTTTTAGAATCAGCTTGTCAATTTCTACCAAAAAATGCTTATTATGATTTTGATTGAGAATATGTTAGATCTATAGATCAATTTGGAGAATTGACATTCTTAATGATAATGTCTTCTGATCCATGAACATGCATATCTATTTCAGTCTTTCTTAATTTCTCCCAGTGATTTTTCATAGTTTTTAGTGTACAGGTGTTGCACATTTTTTGTCAAACTTATTCCCAAGTATTTAATATTTTGATGTTATTGTAATGGTAATTTTTTTGTTTCAATATCCAATTTGTTGTCATAGAAATGCAGTTGATTATTCATATTGGTATTGTACTCTGCAATATTGCTGAACTCACTATAAATTCTCATAGTGATTTTGCATATTTCATTAAATTTTCTGCATAGATGATCATGCTATCTTGCAAATAAGACAGTTAATTTCTTGCTTTCCAATCTGGGTGCCTTTTATTTTTCTTCCCCTCATCTTCTTCATCTCCCTTACTCTCTTATCCCTCTGGCTAGAACTGCAGTACAATGCAGAATAGAAGTGATGAGAGCAGGCATCCTTTGTTCCTGATCGTAGATGGAAAGCATTCAGTTTTACTACTGAAAAGGATGTTACCTATAGGTATTTTTCACGGATTTTATCAGGTTGAAGAATGTCATTTCCATTCTTAGTTTTCTCTCTCTCTCTCTCTCTCTTTTTTTTTTTTCAATAATGGAATTTGGATTTTGTCAAATACGTTTTGTGGATCTGCTGAAATGATCATGTTTTTCTTTTATAGTCTGATAATATGGTGAATTATATTCAAGTGTTAAATTTACTTTGCATTCCTGGGATTAACCACATCTAGTCATTGTAAAGTTAAGAAACTATCCACAAGACCACCCTCATTCCTGACATCAATTGCAAGTTTGGGGGCTCCAAAACCACCCTCTAGAAGGACTGATGCCTCACTGAAAGCTGTTAGCTGTTAGACTCATGGTTGCAGTTTATTAGAAAGAAAGGATGCACATTAAAATCAGCCAAGGGAAGAGATACAGGGCAGAGACCAGAAAAGTTTCAAGCATGGATCTTCTAGTTGTCTAGCAGTGCAGTAAGGGAACTATTCTACCAGCACCAGTGTGTGGTGGTATGCATGGAGCATTGCCCACTATGGAAGCTCACGCCAGCCTTGGTGTCCAGACTCTTTATTGGGAGCTCTGTCACGTAGCCATAATCAGTTGCTCAAATGGCTGACCTTAGTCTCCAGCCTTTCTAGAGGTTGAACCAGTAGCACACAACCAAAAGCCTCCACCCTAAATCATACTGTCAGATTGTTTGGCATGACCCAAGGCCCCCAGGTAAGCAAAGGCATTATCATCAGGTAGGACATTCTAAGGGCTTAAAGATTATCACCAAGAAATCAAGGGTAAAGACCAAACCTCTCTTTGGGCAAGGGTAAATTCTTTTCTACACAACTGTGATGTATTATACTTTTTATATTGCTAAATTTGATTTGATAAATTGTTGTTAACAATCTTGTATTTATGCTAATGAGTGTTATTAGTCTATATTTTTCTTTTCTTGTAATATCTTTGCCTAATTTGTATATCTGAGTAATATTGCTTACCTCATAAAATGAGTTGGAAAGAATTCTCAACTCCCCAATTTTCTGGAGGAATTTGTGTATAATTGCTATTATTTCTTCTTTAAATGTTTGGAAGAATTCTCCAGTAAAGCCATCTGGGCCTGGAGTTTTCTTTGTGGGAAGATTTTTAAATACAAGTTCAATTCATTAATAGACATAGAGCTATTCAGATTATCTATGTCATCTTAATTGAGCATACCAGTTTGTCTTTCAAGGAATTCATCCATTTTATCTAAGTTGTTGAATGTATTGGCATAAAGTTTTTTTTTATAATATTCCTTTATTATCTTTCAATAGTTAGTAATTCTACCTCTCTCATTCCTGGAACCAATGAGTTATGTATTCTGTCTTTTTTCCTAAACAGTTTGGCTAGAAATTTTACAAATTTTATTGATGTTCTCAGAGAAACTACTTTTGGTTTCATTGATTTACTTTACTGTTTTTTCTGTTTCCTGTCTCAGTGATATCTTCCCTGATATTTATTATTTCCTTTCTTTTCTTTACTTTGCATCTATGTTTTTTATTATTCCAGTTTCCTAAGATAGAAAAATGAGGTCATTGATTTGACACTTTCTTACTTTCAAATATAGGAATTTAGTGTTGTAAATTTCTATTACTGCTTTCACTGCAGCCCACACATTTTGAAATGCCTTGTTTTTAATTTTGTTTAGGTCACTTATCTTCTAATTTCATTTTTAATCTCTTATTTGACTTATGGGTTATTTAAAAATGTGTTATTTAGTTTCAAAATATTTGAGGATTATCCAGAGATCCTCTATTATTATTTCTAACTTAATTCTATTGTGGTTAAAGAGTATACTTGTATAATATACTTTTACTGATATCTTTTTATGGTCCAGAATATGGCCTGTCATTAAATATTTGATGCATACCTGCAAAGAATGTGTATTCTGTGATTTTGAGGCTGGAGTGGTCTATAAATATTAAATAGATCATGATGGTTGAGAGTTTTGTTAACATCCATACTCATACTGATTTTTTGGCTTGTACTGTCACTAATTGGGAAAACGTTTTTGAAATCTTGAACTATAATTGTGGATTTATCTATTCCTCTTTTAAGTTTTGTCAGTTTTTGTTAATGTATTTTGAAGCTTTGTTATTAGTTACATAAACATCTAAGACTTTTATGTTCTTGACGAATTATGTTCTCTTTATTTTGTCTCTCCTGCTTTTTTAAATTAACGTTAGCATGGTCTATTTTCCCCCATGCTTTTACCATAGAAGTACTACATCTATCCTTTTAAAGTGAGGTTCGTATGGCAGCCTATAGTTGGATCTTGATTTATATCCAGTCTGACCACCTCTAATTTTAGTTGAAATATGTAGACCATTTATATTTAGTGTGATTATCAAACAGACGTGTTACAATATATCAACTTTTTGTTTTGTTTTGTTTTCTTTTGGTCCCACCTATTCTTTGTTAATTTTTTAAAAATCTGACTTCTTTTGGATTAATTATGATTCTAGTTCATCTGTGGCTTATTGGTTTTAGCTTGTGTTATTTGAGTGTTTGCTTCAGGATTTATGAATTTCCCTCCTTAACTTATCAGGGTTAATCTTTAAGTAATATTATGCCACTTCTCCTTTTGCACTAGAACCTTTTATATTCATTTCTCCTTTCCTTGGTTTTGTGCTATTGTCAGAAATTTTACTTTTACAAATACTGTAAACCTTATAATACATTATTATTTTGTTTTCAACCATTAATTATCTTTTACATAAATATAAATAGCAACAAAAAATTATTTAATTTACCTGCATAGTTATCATTTATGTATTCTTTAGCATAGATCCAAATTTCTGTCTGATACCACTTTTCTTCTGCTTGAAGAACTTCCTCTAGCGTTTTTTTTTAAATAATTCAGGTCTGTTAGAAATGAATTCTTTCAGCTTTGGTGCATTTAAGAAAGTATTTTAGATTCATTTTTTTTTTTTTGCAAGATAGTTTTGGTTGGTTAAGAATTCAAGGTAGACTTTTTCTTAGTACTTTAAAAATGTTGCTAAAATAAAGTTGTCTATCTTGCATTGTCTTCAACAAGAAATCTGCTGTCATCCTTATCTTTTTTTTCTTTCTGTATATAATGTTTCTTTGTTTCACAGCAACTTTTAATATTTTCTCTTTTGCACTGGCTTTAAGCAAATAAATTATTATATACCTTGCTGCAATTTTCTTCATATTTGTTGTCGTTTGAGTTCATTGAGATTTTTGGATCCATGGATTTACATTTTTGTAACATTACTCAGTCTCTGTCTTCAAATATTTTGTCTATTTCCCTTCCACTGTGAACTACAATTACATGTGTATCAGGCTGCTGAAGTTGTCCTACAGCTCACTAATACTCTTCATTCTTTTTACAGTATTTTTTCCCTTTTCCTTTCCTTTTGTTTCTATTGCTAGGCTTTCATGTTCACTAAACCTCTCTTCTGTAATTTATAATATGCCCTTGATGTAATTTTTTGTAAAGCAGTACACATGACAATCAAGATGATGGTGTTAATGATATCATCTGTGTATCTAGTGAATAGAAAACTGGAAAGAGCTATACATGCCACATGTTTCACCATTGGTTGTGGTATAGGAGAGAATCATCACGTTGCAGTGGGGTGCGGCGGAGTAGAGCACACAAAATTCTCCTCTGCTTTCCAACTGTTTGTATACTTGGGACACACAAAAGACAGACCTTGAGTGAGATTGCATGGTACCACTCCTAGCTAATCTTTGCATCTCCAGGATTTAGCCCAGGGAAAGCAGCACACTTCATCTTCAGTGAGCATTTGTGGGACTGTGTATGATGAAAATTTGAACTGTAAAAAGATCTATCAGGATCTTATATTAGGAAACTCATGGTCTATGTAAGGAAGACCAAACTACTCATGGAGTTACAATAGAATGACTTCATGCTCTAATACACATAATAAGGAAGCAGAGTACAAGCACACAGGACAGAGAAGCTCCACATGCGAAAACTTTAGAAAACCCTCCTTAGGGACAGTGTTAATGGAACTGGCCCTTGAAGGAATAAATTTTCCCAGTGATGGAAGCGAAGGACACAACACGTTGGAAGAACTGACCATAAGTACAGACAGAGATGCCAAAGTCAAACAAGTGTGTGGCAAAAAAGAGCTGAATTTTTAAGGGAACTGGAGGTATTGAACCAGGAAATAAGGTTGAATAAGAAATCTGAGCCAAACTGAGAAGTCTTTATTTTTTTCTCCCCAAATTGAGAAGCCTTATATGCAATGCTGGGAAGCTTGGACTTTGTCCTTGCTCAGTGGTTGCAAGCAGAGACATGGCATGATTCAATTTGCATTTCAGATAGATAAAGCTGGTGACAGTGTGGAAAATGGATGTGAAGGGAAAACGATTAGTTAGGAGGCAGTTGCAATGCAATATGTCACTTGTGCTAAGGAGTGATAGTGGGGATGGAGAGGGAAAGGCAGATTCGGAGAGATTTTGGAAGTGGTGCAATTGACAGAGGTTAAAGGAGATGGGGGATTATTGACAATCCTCAGCCTTCTAGTTTGGGCAATGGACTGAATGGGGAATTAGGTTGGGGATCCAGACACATTTCCAACATCAAGTCCTTAAGACCTCTTTGCCAACACTAAGACAGCATTCGACTGACCCCATTTGATGCAATCTGCTTTCCTTTCCTCCCTTAAACATCTACTATTCACCACCACATACCCTCAAAACTGACTAGGAAGCAAGACCTAGTTTCCCACATTCTCTTTCTCTTCACTACACTCAGGAGAGGAGAGTAAGCATCATTTCTCTTTAAGGAATGTACTGCTAACCACTGGTTAAAAAATAAATAAATAAAAAGTGGAGCTAAGTTTCTCTCATTTTGGAAAACCACAAAGTTCTAAAAATTCTTGTTCCTGGTAGATATTTCATGACTTCTGTCCCTGATGGTGTTTATGAGTCCTGCTGAACTCTTGCAGTCTTCCCTTATCATGAGGGTGCCATTCACTAAGTTTTTTCCCTGACACAACTTGTCTGGGTTGTGATGACCCATTTCTCACTTCAGTTTCCATCCCCGTCTGACCAGCCTCATTAATGTGATGGAATAGAGGAGAAGATGGGGATTGCCTCTGCATTTGCTCCTGGCTGTCTCCAGTGACCAATTAGCATCTCAGGCAACCACAACCTAGGAGTCCTAGGCCCCGGGAACCACAGCTTTTCATGGGTACGGTGGGAAAAAATGAATGAATTGCTGAGAAGGAGGAGGGAGGAGAAGAAAAGTTGTTCTTTGGCAATTTTTTATTCCATAAGCGTCATAACAATTAGCGAATGTTTTTGATAGGCAGCTAGAAATAGGGGTTATTACTGCAATTGCTTCCATGATGGTGTGAATTTAAATAAGTAATATTGTGAGAACTGCCTCTGATTCTCAGAAGCGTTCTATCAAGAATGGGAAATATAAGGCTCTCTTAAAATGCATTTTCTTAAAGAAAGTCATCCAGAAGAAACCTGAACCAAACATCTGAAGATGGGAGGTAGAGCCCTAGCATCTTGGTTTCTTAATCTGACTATGAGAGGTTTTGCTGTTAGTTAAACACTTGCCCAGTTCTGAAATTCTCTTCATTTTCCTCTTGTGCTTCATTAAAAACTAAAGTGATAGAAATTAGTAGCTACTGCATGGCCATCGGAATTAAGTTGCACCACACATTTTCTAGGGATACCCTTTTTCCTTTTCAGCTCTAATTTGAACTTCAATTTGATCTCCACATACCCCGCTCCCTTGTTTTTAATTTTAGAGATGAGCTCTGTTTCTCTTCTGGAAGTTTAGGGCTCTGTGGTGATTATTTATACAGCAGCCCTATGAGAGGTTTTGCTGTTAGTTAAACACTTGCCCAGTTCTGAAATTCTCTTCATTTTCCTCTTGTGCTTCATTAAAAACTAAAGTGATAGAAATTAGTAGCTACTGCATGGCCATCGGAATTAAGTTGCACCACACATTTTCTAGGGATACCCTTTTTCCTTTTCAGCTCTAATTTGAACTTCAATTTGATCTCCACATACCCCGCTCCCTTGTTTTTAATTTTAGAGATGAGCTCTGTTTCTCTTCTGGAAGTTTAGGGCTCTGTGGTGATTATTTATACAGCAGCCAACAGGTGGCGCTGCAGGCCCGTGCAACTTAACTCGATGTGCCTGGACTTCTCTGCTTGTTTCTGGCAATAGAATATAGGCTCCTCTGTATTTTTCAATTCAAAATACAAAGGGTCCAGTGAAATAGCCTAATAGTTCCCCAATTTGTATAAACCCAAGGATCAATAATATATGGTAGCTGCTTGCAAATGAATCTGACTGTGGTAGGCAAGACATTCCCACAGGAATACACTACCAGAAAAGTTGGAGCCCTACAGTGCTGGTGTATATCGAAAGGGAGAGATCTGTGAGCATGAAAAGGCAGCAGTTCAGCCCAGGAATGTACAGCATGATTCCATGGGTGTCATGATGGCAACCAGGAAAGGTGTTACAACTATGTAGGTATCACCTTTCAGCTGAATTTGCGAGGTTACCATTTTTAATCAAAGAATCCTAATATTTTCATCCAGTAGTGTCCTCGGTGACAACTGAATCCAAACAAACTCGTGTTACAGATGGGGAAGCAGAGACCTAGAAATGTTGTGTGACCTCCAGGAAACCACGACTATTTAATAGCAGATCCCAAATTATAACTGAGGTTTGGCTCAAGTCCACACAGTCTCTGGAGAACATCAGCTGGTTCAGGGTAATTTCTGGACTCAGGCATATCCTCAAGCCTCAATTTCCCCATTCACTGAAATCTGTCTATCTGCTATCCATCTGTCTATCTATTATCTATCTATCTATCTATCTATCTATCTATCTATCTATCTATCCATCCATCTATCTTTGTAATGTACCTGTCTCGTGCATTTCATGTTTACTAGGATAGTTTATGAGCATTGGAAACTCTTTCTCTGTGGTTGCCAGAATAAGAAGTCAGCTTGGTTTATAATTTGGTGAAACAACCTGGCAGACATCCTCTTATGACATACTCTGGACCTCTTGGACAACTTGTACCAAATAAAGAACTTGCCTAGAATTCCTTTATTCAAGATCAATAAACTAACAAAGAGTGCAGCTGTTTCTGCCTTTCATCCACGGAGGAGCCGAGAGTGGTGAGGGAGGAGGGTGAGCACACATCTGCTTTTCGTCTCTGTGTCATTAAGAATAGGGCCTCTTGAGGGAACTGCTGGGCTTTTCCTTACTACCTTGGATCTGTAGCCCTGACTTCCAAAAGAGACTGGTTCTGACCGCCCGCCCACCTCTGACGTTCAGCCTTGCCAACGCCTTTGTCCGTGGAGAGAGGGTAGCAAAGATTATCTTTACTCCAATGAATATGTCTGTTTTCTACATTGTTCTCGGTCAAAATGGCTTAAGCAGCTGCCCGGGGATGTTAGGAGCATGGACTGAAGCTCTGGAGTAGTGGTTTATTTCTCCTCCTTCTCCCATCCATCCCAGAAAAAGTGACCGAGTGAACATTCCTGCAAGATGTCATTTAGAAAGAGAGAATATTGCTCTGCTAAGTGCTAATTCATAACGATAATAGCTGATATTACATATCAGGTGTATTTCTCCACTTCTTACTGCAACCTTGATGACAGGCATTATTATTTTTTTTTCCAGCTGAGAATTTCGGAGATCTGAATAGACTCACTTAAGTTAACTGAACTCAGGAAGTTATCGTCTTACCGAGTAGTCAGCGTGCTAGCTGTTGGTGCCTCGTACAACGACAATGGCAGGCCTAGGATTCAATCTCAAGTGTGTTTGACTCTAAAGCTGGTACTCTTTGCTCGTGAGCTGACACAAATATAGAACCGTAGCCTGGAAGCATAGTGGTCTAGATGAATAGGAAGTGTTTTAATGTTAAGCCCAGCTGTCTTAGGCTAACCCAGAACTCTTTAAGATGTATTATTTCATTAATAACTTTCTCTTTCGGTAAATCTGCTGTGTTCTTAGGAAAGACATCTATAACAATTTAAATATGTAAAAGAAATACAGTGCACAGCCCCATTGTTGCAGCAGAGAAGCTTTTCAAAATCAGACATCTGGGCCTATGAAATCTGAGTGGTGAGCCAGCTTTATGGCTTGGGGCACTGGGCACGGTGCGAAGTCAGACACTTGAAATTGGAATCCCAGCTTTTTCTTCTCTATGGAGAATCATTTTTCTATATTTGTTCCTGAAATCACAAGTAAGAATCCAGAGCAGCCCTACTCTTCATCATCCCCGTCTTGAGCACCTGGGGAAAGTATCATGCAGATGTGAATGTTTATATTGCAAAAAGAAAAATGGTGATTATTTTCCAACTCAGATGTGAATTTCCACTGGGGTGATGTAGTTTCAAGATAGTTCTCTGTTTCCTTACGAGATAAATTCTGTAACAGTCAAGAATGTTAATGGCTCCATGTAATTGAAAACTCCTATTAGCTTAAGCTGTGAGGGGTTTATTTTTCTCATGTGGCCATAGGGATAGATATAAGCAGTTGCTGGTATTGGTTTAGTGGCTTAAAGGTGTCAGTGCTGACATTCGGGACTCTCTCAGCCTTGGCTGCAGATTTGAGTGGAAGATGGCTGCCCAAGCATTAGACAAAGTTCTGCATTCAAGGCAGGAAGAAGAGGGAGGGGAGGCGTGACTTATGTGTGTCCTTTGTATTCGTGGAGGAAAACCTTTTCAAAAAATGTGACAGCCGACTTCTGCTTATCTCTCTTGGGCCGTAACTGAGTCACATGGCTACCCTCAGGTGCAAGGTAGGCTGGGAAAGTGAGATTTTAGCTTTTGTGGCATTTAGGTGAAAGGGGGCATTGTGAGAAAATCTGCTGCACTCCCCACCATGTGGGCGATGACCCTGGCGGTGCATGCCTGCAAATACAAACAGATTACTCGCAGTTCTGGATTCAGGAGCTCTTAAAGAATGTGCGATATGGGCAAGTTAGCATTCATGCATGTTAGGCAACAAATACTTGTTAGACACTAGGCATACAGTCTCCTGACACAGAGGTTAAACTCTGCTACTTAGTAATGTCCCTCCACCCAGACCTGCACTCCTTGACCGCCTTGTTGATGACATCAGTAGCCTGGAGCTGGACAAGTCAAGAGGACAGGGAAGGAAGGTGCATGTGTGTAGTGAAGACAGGAGCCTGCTCAATACCCTTCTCAATCATGGGACTCCTTCTGCCTTTCGCAGCAAATGCCCTAAACTCCGGTAGAGAGAAAAGACATTTCAACCTCTTCTCCGGCTCCGCTGCTCACCTCTTTCCTAGTTCCTTGCAATTAACTAGCATAATTGTTCAGAACGTGGAATATTAAGGGGCCATGATTTCTAGCAGGGAAGGAAAATATACCTTAATGGGGTCCTGCGAAGGAAGTGCAGGTGCCTCTTTACCCCCTGGTGTAGAAGGCTGTGTGTGGAACTTTCAGCAAGATATTTAGTGTAGACATGACCAGATTGTTCTCCTGTGTATTTAATTTCCTTTCTCTGTATGACCATCCAAATAGTATAGAAGCTCAGGATGTCGATTTAGAAAGAGACAGACCTTCAACCTAAATTGTAGGTACCAACCCAGCTTTTAACATGGAGCTGTCCACTATGGGTGTTAGATTCTTGCACAACTCTCAATAAAGGAGCTTGGGTCTCTTTCTTGTATCATTCATATGGACATAGCTCCTTTGGGAATCCCATAAGGAGGAAGTTGATACAGAAGCAGGATTAGGGATTCCTGGGTCTCTTAGAAAATGTCAATATAGCCCCAAGCCCACATTCTCATCCAAAGTAAATTTGTACAGAGGACAAAAATAGGAGAATGTTGAGATCGGAGAACTTGGCAGTTTCCTGTCCCCCCATGGTGCCTCTGCCCACCACTTTCTTTGCTTCTCTCCAGAGGATGGGAGTAGTGACTCTGACCAGTCAGAGTTTCAACACCTTGATTAGATCACAACTGCCGACGGGCAGTCTCTGTGTTCTCAAACAAAACAAGCAAAACAAAACACAAAAAACTCAGGGTCCAGGCTGCTTCTGCCTAATTTCCTCCTCAAGTAGAAAAGATACAAATGTCAGTGAGGGTTCTCCTTAGGAGGGTTTGCAAACTCCAATTCTCTCCTCCGATACTATGTATCTGAGTGGATAAATGAACTTAATTCTTACTGTTTTCCTGCCTGCCTTTCTTTTTCTTTCCTCTTTCTTTCTTTCTTTCTTTCTTTCTTTCTTTCTTTCTTTCTTTCTTTCTTTCCTTTCCTTTCCTTTCCTTTTCTCTTTTCTCTTTTCTTTTCTTTTCTTTTCTTTTCTTTTTTTCTTTTCTTTCTTTTCTTTCCAGAATGGCTTAAGCTTCATGCTCTAAGCACGACATTAGACGTGGAGCCCAGCACTGGTCCATCAAGGGCGTAGGCAGCTATTAATAAAATTGTGTTTCTCATTTCACTTCTGTCCCTTGTGTTCACAAGATTCAACTGTCCCTCATGCCTGATTACAGTTCCACGAAAATCTCGTCACTCTGACTACAATATGGTGATAATAACATCAACTACTATTTACTGAATTCCTTTAGTGGGCAAAAAACTGTGTTAAGTGACTTACTGTTTTTCTTAATTACATGGCAAGAATCATCCCCCCCCCCCGCCCCCATCCCACAACACGGCATTCTCTTCTTGTGGTTTGAGAGGTGTTTGACAGCACACAAGTGAAAGGAATTCGGTGAACTTAGGGGTTCCTGGGAAGGCCCAGGGACAGATATGCAAATAGGTGTATAATGACTCCTGAATTGTGCCTTCAAAGCTCCTCACAGTCTGGCTTTCATTTGTTCACCAAAACTAAAAATCCTGCACTGTCAAATCTAGACCTTCCTCCCCTCATTGTTCTTCACAAATGTCACCAGAGATGCCCCCCAGTTACACTCTTATTCCTTTCTAATTGCCTTGCTGCTTTTGCCTATTTTTTTAATATCCTGCTCAGTCTGAGAACGTCTGTGTCAGTATCACTTGCGTAAGACTTTTAGATCACCTGTGTCAACAGGACGTAGAGGTTTTTTCCAGGAAAATTTTGCCCAGGAAAGATAAAACTGTAAACTAATAAATAACTTCACTGTTTGCTTGAGGAAATTCCTACAGATCAATTTATCAGAGACAACAGTCTTCTCACCCAGGCAAACAACTTGCTTAGCAAACAAAACTGTGCCTATCAACACATTCTTCAAGGGTATTGCCTGACTGACAACCAGTTATGAAATAGTAGCATAAATGGTCCCCAGTTCTAGTCAGTTACCCACCTTGAAAGGCCCACCTTAGACCACTTAAGTCCAGACCCCAGAGTGCTGCAAATATCCTACTACTGACTTTCCCTTCTGAGCTGCTTTTGAAATCCTACAAAGGTGAGCTCCTCTCCAGCAACAATAGATTCAAATAAGCTTAGTTTTACTTTACTAGCAGATTTCTGATGATATTTTGAGGAAGGCAACACCACAATTGTATGCATTGGAGTCTATATGACCGACGGGGAAGGGCTATATATCAGAAGCCCACGTGAATGAGGACCAAGCTTTTCCTTAGAATTTGTAGTAAGGGAAGAAGGATTTTCTCATGACATGCAGTTCACAGTAATGAAGCCTTTATCAGCAGAGGAGAAGAATAATTCTAATTTCTGAAAAACTCCCCAAGCCTATGTCAAGAAGGAAGATTTTATTTATTTATTTGTCAGAGAGAGAGAGAGTGCACAAGCAGGGGGAGCAGCAGGCAGGGAGAGAAGCAGGCTCCCCGCTGAGCAAAGAGCCAGAGGCGGGACTCGATCCCAGGAGCCTGAGCCAAAGGCAGACGCTTAAACAACTGTACAACACAGGTGTCCCAAGACAAGAAATATTTTCTTGCTGCATCTCGGATGGGTCTGGGACAGACTTACTAAAACCTACTGAGGCAGCTGGCCTCGGAAGAGAAGAGAGAAAAACGATGTTTCCCCTGGCCCTGAGAGTGGGGGACCTGAGGAGGCCTCGTGGTCAGTGCAAAGAGGGGCAGGGTGAGCTGCGGGCGCTGGCAGCTGGAGACCAGATGCGAAGACCTGCCACCTCTGTGGGCATCAGCATAGATGACAACCACAGGCCGGACGCCCCATCTCGAAACTGTTACTGCTGGGCACAACTGTGCCCTATGGAAAGGAGATGCAAACCTAATTAAAAAAAAAAAAAAGTGGGGAAGGGGAATGGAACAGAACATTTAACTGTGAATGGACAGAATTGACCAAATTTTTTTAAAGATTTTATTTATTTATTTTTGTGTGTGAGAGAGAGCACAAGCAGGGGAGTGGCAGGCGGAGAGGGAGAAGCAGGCTCCCCACTGAGCAGAGAGCCCCACACGAGGCTCGATCCCAGGACCCTCAGATCATGACCTGAGCCAAAGGCAGGCACTTCACCAACTGAGACACCCAGGCGCCCCTGAATTGACTAAATTTAAGTTTGGGTCACTAAGGGCAATGTGGGTCAATGAGATGTTGATTTCCTCTGTAGAATATGAAAACTACAGAAAAATAATTTTGCATTTCTTGTAAACTTAAATGAATGGCCTCGCATTTAATACCTACAATAGAAGGAAGGAAAAAAAAAGCTGAAGGGCTGCTCCTGAAAAGCTCGGTCAGCAGGTTAGTTTGAGGACTTCTCAAGCCGACTGCAGTACTTGCCCGGCTACAGGGAAATGTCATCCGGCTGGGACACCGGCAGCCGTCGCCGGCGCAACTGTACCAGGCAGGAGCCTGTGGACAGCTCCCCGTATCTGAGAGTGGATGCAAGATGTCTCACAGATGTGGAAATGTGTGTGAGCTCATGGAAGACACTAGAAGGCAGCCTCTGAAGACACTCAGAGTGGATAGAAAAGGGGAGAGGTGGAATTTGGAGTCACTTTATGAGTCAAGGAAGGCACAAGTCAGATTGAGCTGCATAATTCCTATAAACGTGACCCTTGTCTGTTCTAAAAACGTGAGGCCTGGGGAATCTGGGTGAATAGTATGTCTTCTTTGCAAAGATAAGTGAGTCGTGATAGCCATACAGTGGAGTTCCCCTCGGGAATAGAAAAGGAAAAAAAATATTGATATGGGAAACATATCAGCTGGATTTTGAAATCTTTATGCTGAGTCAAAGAGGCTTGACTCTCTCCTCCCTCCCCCTAAAAAAGAGAAGGCTGTATGAGTCTATATAAAATCCTTAAAAATGTCAACTAATCTATATAAATTCCAGAAAAAGCAAACGAAGTAGATTCATGAGTGCTTCACGGGGAAGGAAGGGAGGGATAGATGCCAAAGTGGGCGAGGAAAGCTTCAGGGCTGACGCAGGTGTGGGATTGTGCCATTGGTTCCATAGACGCAGACATGTGACAAAAGGCGTCAGATTTGACACGTGAGACATTTCTGATTTATTGCGCACCAATCATCATCAATAAAGTTCTTTAAAATTTCTTTTTTTTGCACTTCGGTTGTCCTTACGGTTCAGTACCCTCTGCCTATTTCTGACTGTTTTATGTAGTCCCATCGAATGTGACCCCTGAGACCAAGATTTGATGTCCGTGTTGCTTCCGGAGGTCTTTATTTATTTATTGGAAAACCAGAAATAGGGGTGCCTGGGTGGCGCAGTCACTAAGCATCTGCCTTTGGCTCAGGGCGTGATCCCGGCGTTCTGGGATCGAGCCCCACATCAGGCTCCTCTGCTGGGAGCCTGCTTCTTCCTCTCCCACTCCCCCTGCTTGTGTTCCCTCTCTCGCTGGCTGTCTCTCCCTGTCAAATAAATAAATAAAATCTTAAAAAAAAAGAAAGAAAGGAAAACTGGAAATAGTCTTCCAATTTTGATTCTAATAAAGGAAAAGAAAGGGATAGCACTAATAACAATTAAATGATAAGTGGAAGTCCTGGCCTGAGTAACCAGGATGGTCAATCATGTCCAGCGAGGTGAGAGGCTGGGCGGGCCATCACGGAGAATATCAGGAAAGGCTTCAGTGGGGACCTTCTCTTCTGGGGAATGTGTAGGACCAGGTTATGCTGAAAGGACAAATGTCAAGGGAACACCTTTGAAAATAAATATCCCAAATCTCGGGCATTGTTGTTCTCTCAAAATAACCTTTGCTTATCTATTTATAACTCGGTAACAGGAACCAAGCTCCTCATGCCTTAGCACAGGGCAGTTAATCTGAATGTCACATGGAAATGAAACTTAATCAACCCAGTCCGGTTTCCTAGTTTATGAACATAGCAGAAAGATCGTATGTGAAGCCTGCCATCAGATAGAGTAATTATCTACTTTCTTTGTTGTTTGTATTTTGAAATGTATCACTTAGGTAAGGTTACATATACCATATATGTTTAACTTAAACAGTAATGGTAAAATGAACACTGTGAACCAATCCCCCAGCTTAAGAAAACACAGCCTTACAGATCTTTGGGTATCTGTACTTGATTGGTTCCTCCTACTCTCTCCTTTTGGTGATAATTAATATCCTGAATGTCATTAATCATTCTCATGTTTTTCCTCATAGCTTTTTATTTATGCAGGTTCCTGTACACAATATATCATTTCATTTCAACCTTTTTAAAAACATTTCTAAAAGTAGTAAATCATAGTGATTATATTTTTTCTATCCTTTTTCATACGGTATTATGTATTTGAGATTCATTTTTACTGATAAGTATAACTATAGCTTTCACTGCTTTAAATAGTTCATAAACTACAGCCTATTTATTCATATTAAGTCTATAGAGATTTAGGCTGGTTCCATCGTTTTGTTTTGTTTTTTGGTCATAGAAAATGCTATTAGGCATAGTTTCACATGTCTTTTTGTAAAGCATGCCAAGGTTATGTCGAGAGGGAGAATTGCTGGGGTTATAGGATCTGCATATGTTCAAATGTACCAGATTATGTTACAAGCTTTTCCAAAGAGATTTTCTCATTTTTGTTCCTATCGCCAATGTACAATATTTCGTATTGGGTCACTATCTTGTCAACACTTCGTATAATTAGACTTTACTCCTTGCCAATCCAGTGATTTAATTTGGTGTATTGTTCTGGTTTTAATTTTGCATTTTCCAATTACAAATAAAATTTAGCACCTTTTTAAAAATTGGTCTTATGTGTTATCTTTTCTGTGAAATGTTTGTTTCTATCTTTTGCCCATTTTGTAGTAACTGTCTTTTATTGATTTTAAGGGCCCATCATATATTTTTAATTATAAAGCTTTGCCAATTCTATTTCTTTGCAAATATCTTCTTATACCTTGTGGCTTGTGGGTTTGTTTTTAGCTTTTTGGTTGTTGTTTTTGTTTTTTATTAAGCTGTCAATTTTAATGTAGTTGAATTGATCAATCTTCCTTAAATGTTATGCTTTTTGCATCCTTTGATAAAACCTTCTCTCCCCTAAGGTCATAAATTTTTCGTCTATGTTTCTGTCTGTAAATTTAAAGTTTGCCTTTCATGTTTAAGTAGTTAACTCATTTGGAATTAATTTTTGAGTATTAATTAATTAATTATATGAGACATAAACCCAATTTCTTTTTTATTTGTTTGTTTTGGAAAACCCATTGTCTCAACATAATTAATTAACATTTTATCCTTTCCCCAGTCATCCACAATCTTAGATCTACCATATATTTAGTTAACTTATATGTATTAGTACGTTTGGGCGCTTTCTGTTTCTTTAGTTTATTATTTGCCCATCCTTGCACTGATATCAAGTTATCTTAATTTAGATTAATAGTGAGTTTTTATTTCTGGTCAGTCTTGTCATCCCACATTTTTTCTCCCACCTTCCTATTCTCCATTCATCCTATTTCTACACTTCAAAATAATTCTTGCTTTAAGAAACTTTATTTCTTGAGGAAGCCATTACCAATATATATCCCCATTTCCCAAGAAAAGGGATTATTTCTCAACTCTGAGAGACCACAGCCTTAGAAGAAATTATCTTATATTATTGTGAGTTATTTCACTAGCACCAATAAATCTTAAGAACCACTTTCATCTATAAGATAGCATTATGCTCCCAAGAGTAATTAACTCATTGTAGACCACATCTAAGACTTCATAAATCAAGAACACTTGGCCTAGAATTCCTTGGTGAGTTTATATGACACATATTCTGCTTTAATGGCGGACAGCCAACAAAGAATGGTGCTTCTTCCTACAAAAACATATGCCTGATTATGAAGAGATTGGGCTGGTTCACGAACACGAATTGGGTCTGGAAAATAGTGTTTGTGACTCTGCCTCCCAGGATGGTCTTTAAGGACATGTCAAGTTATTTGTTTTTTCACTTCTTCATCCTTACGTAGTGATTCATTCCATATGAAATTATGTGAAGAAAAGGAGAAAATTGAAGTTGAGATTGAAGTCATCCAGTCGGGTTCAGGTATCAAAAGAGAGACTTATTTCGCTACCAAGCACTGAAAGGCTTGGATCCATTACAGTGATGAATTTAACTATTCTTCAGTTTCTGGTGCTTTCAGACTTGAAAGGCTCATCTGTTCAGCAATAGACAATAGATTTCTCTTTGAGGAACTGATACGCATTTAACTTATTCACAAAGACTGATGTATCAATACAGAATGCCAATCTATTAATTGACATTGTCACAGGGTTTATAATATTTGCCAAACCAGGTCTGGAAGTTCTCTGTGAGCATGGAATACATTCAATCAATTATTAAATAAGAATGATTGAAAATCTAGTATGAACCAAGTATGATTGTAAGAATTTAGCTGATAATTCAAAAGCTTAATGATGCCAGGTGTAACAGTCATCTACTACTAAGTAACAAAGCACCCCAAACTTAGTGGTTTAAAACATTCATGACCATTTATTTTGTTCACAAATTTGTAATTTGGGAAGGACTCAGCAGGGACTGTATGTCTATGTTCTGCATGGTATCAGCTCAGCTGGAACAGCCTGAATGCTGGAAGAGATTTGATGCCTGGAGGCTGGACTCATCTGCAGGTTCATTCACCCACATGTCTGACAGCTGATGCTGGCTTTCTATCGTGACAGCAGCTGCGGTTTTTGGCCGAGACACCTGTAGGTGGTCCCTTCACGTGGTTGTTTGGCTTTCTCATAGTATGATGGCTCTGTTCCAAGAAAGAAGAATTATCCAAGAGTAAAAAGGCAGAAATGCATGTCTTTTTTATGCAGTAACCTTGAAAGTCACACACATCCCTTGCACCATGCTCTATTGGGCAAAGCGCTTGAGAAGGTCTTCCCACGTTCAAGGGGAGGGAATATAGACCTCATCACTCTTTGGGATGTAAAAAGAACATGTAAGATGGAATATTGGTAGCAGTCCTCTTTGTAAAATACAATTTGCTACATCAGTCTGTTAGAATCTAATGCATCCCTCTCTCCACATTGATATATAACTGCTACATGGGTAAACAGATGACATTCTTTGTCCCATTTGGGGAAAACCCCAAAAGAGTCATTAATTTTTAATGGCTAAACTTGACATTACTGAATTGGATCTTTGGATGTTACTCACATTTGAAAAAATAGACTGACTAATGTAAAGGGGCAGTGGGTACATGTATCAGTCCCAACTCTGCCATTATCTGTGAGTCCTTCGACAATGTTAACTTCTGAATCACAGTTGTCAAAATACCATTTCTCTTCCTCTAAAATCAAATGACTTACATATACATGTTGATGATTGAGTAGCTTGTTCATTTGATACAGTTCCTTTCTACTTTCTTTTAAGGAAATATTTACTTAGGGGAAGGCTGGTAAGAAGGATGGTGTCAGAACTGCCGGGAGATGTAAATTTTAAAATCTGTGATCCGTTGCAGATCTGAAAACCCTCAAATGGTGTTTCAGTGTCCTTGTATTAGCATTTGGAGAATAAACTGATTCCCTGTTAGCCAGCTGAAGAACAGATTGAAAGAGATCTGGATCATACCCATGTTTACTAAAAACATCTCCTCTTAGAGTGAATGAGAACATGAAGATAATTTAAAGAAATCAGCAGGTTCTCTTATGAATTATTCTAAAAAGAAATGTCTTTATAGAGTCTCCTTGGCCTTTGGGGAACTTTGAATTTCGGTTCAATAGATCTTATAGACAGGGTCCTGGTAAAAGGAGAAGGTCACTTACTTTTAGGGCAGGTTTTCTCAATCTCAGGATTATTGGCAATTTGGGCCAGATGATTCTTTGTTGCAAGAGGCTGTTCTGCGTATTGTAAGCTCCTTAATATTTCCGCCCTGAACCCACTAGGTGCCAGTTGCATCCTCTTCCCATCTTGTGACAACCAAAAATGTCTTCAGGTGTTACCAAATGTCTGCCACAAAAGCATCCCTCATGGAAAATCACTGCTTTAGTATGTCATGCTGGGACTTCACAGATTTGCTCTGCTTATTCATTTTAATAGGTAATGTAGCTTTTGCAAATGTGGTGAGTCCTGTGCATTGTGACTGTTTAACACTGTAGAACAGTGGTTTTCCTAAGTCATGGGCTCAGTCCTCAACATTCTGACTTAACTGGTGCGGGATGTTTCCTAGGCAGGGTTTTGTTGTTCTTATTGTTATTCTTGTTTGTTGACTTGTTTTTAGCTCCCAAGGTGGTTCTAATATTCCACCATGGATAAGAAACACTGGTTTAGAAAAAAGCAAGCATCTTACTTTAAGCCCACCTAGGTTTGTGGGCATACGCCTGCCATCAAAGTACTGAGCAAGGGCAAGCTTCGACAGAATTCCAATTCTTTTCACATGAGCAAAAGTCATTGCTGGCCAGTCTTAGGAGTCATCTGCCTCTGTCCCCATCAGGAAAGGGTGCAATTAGAAAGACTTCTCTATGAATTCAGAGATCAATCCTAGACCTGGGGCGAAAACTGGAAAGAGAACTTTATATTTAATCTGATAAAAAGAACCAATGGAGGGGCGCCTGGGTGGCACAGCGGTTAAGCGTCTGCCTTCGGCTCAGGGCGTGATCCCGGCGTTATGGGATCGAGCCCCACATCAGGCTCCTCCGCTATGAGCCTGCTTCTTCCTCTCCCACTCCCCCTGCTTGTGTTCCCTCTCTCACTGGCTGTCTCTATCTCTGTCAAATAAATAAATAAAATCTTTAAAAAAAAAAACAATGGAGGAATTGAAATGCATAACAAATAAATGATAAAGATAAATTCTGATGATGGTTGTTCTTTGTGGGAGAAGATGTTATTACTGACAGTGATATTGATATCTACTGTTATAGGCAAAGTTATAAAGGCAGATGTGATGTGTGCTTAGTAACAGGGATTACTTTCAATGGGGCTATTAATAACACTGTGAATTTGTATGCCCATTATTATTATGTAAGACTAAGATGGATTTGATAAGAAGTGGCCTGGGAAAACCTCCCAGGTTTCCCAGTGTTTAAACTTTCAAAACAAGGGTTTTATTTGCCATAGATACTTGTACTGATTTTTCAAGTGCACATCAGCAAAAGGACATGTTATTTTTACCATGATAAAAGCTAACCTGATGCCAGTTCTCCAACCAAGTGGAAATCTCTAAGAACTGGCTGGATTCTGACTCCCAGAGGCCACTAAGTAGGGGGAAATTTTGACATTTAGAATTCCAGAAATCTTTTGGCCAAGAAGAGGAATGTTGAACAAAAATTATGGAAGTAAGTGGATCACAGTGGCAGGAACAGCAGCATTTCAGCATTATTTCTTGAGAATAATAAGTTGGTTCATATTTACGTTTAGGTTGTCTGAAGTTCAAGGGGATAAAGCTAAGCAGGTTATTCCATATTTTCCCCAATACTCTGCCCATCCTCTCATGGCACTGGTCCCCACCACAGTAACGGCAGCATCAGACTTTTTCAGAAAAGCCTGAAATTCACAAATTCCTCAAAGAAACAGAAAATTTGTGTGATACCAAGTAAGCAGAAACACCTCACCCTTTTCCACACTTACCGAAGGTTAAACATGATTCAAACACCGCCATCTTCCCTCACAAGAAAAATAAGCATCTGTGTGTGTGTTCCAGTGGGGAAGACACAAGTCACAAGAAGATGATCCCTGAAGTCAGGAATCTAAAATCATTTCCATTATCATAAATAGTATACTTAAATTATCAAAGATTCAGTGACATGAAAGAATGGAGATAAAAGTTGTATTGGGTTCAAGTTTCTCCTCCAGAAACTTGAGCAATCTTGCAATTTTTTGTATCAAACTCAAGGCTCAAGGGATCCTCTATCTACTGAGGAAAGAAATCCTTCACATCTGATCCTCTTGTCTCTGAGGGGGAGGTTCTCTACTCTGCATCAAATTGTTTTTGCTACATTGCTCTTCTCACTGACCTGAGATGGAGAAAAGTGTGTGATCCTTCCACACTGTGGTCTGGGAAGCAAAATACCCATTATCTTTCTCCTGCCTTGGCTCTGGTTGTCCAAGTGCTATTATATAATTAGCTTCATCTGGGTGATCATAAGTCACTAAAGTGGGATTAGCAGGACCCTCACCGATGTGTTGTTTCTAAGGGTACTGTGTTCCTAGGCCTAAAAGGAGTATCTTTAAATTCGAAGGGCTATGCATCCAGGTATACTGAGAGTTTAAACTCCTGATTACAGTAAATGTGTTCCAAGGAATTTTTGTTACAGCGTGTGGTTCCAC
Organism: Ursus maritimus; assembly: GCF_017311325.1. NCBI lineage: Eukaryota > Metazoa > Chordata > Mammalia > Carnivora > Ursidae > Ursus > Ursus maritimus. The sequence continues at coordinate 44,690,487 of NW_024424453.1, read as the reverse complement.
TGTCCTAATCATAACGTTAAAATATGCTTCAGAGGGCAATCAGTGTCATTTCTAATCGGGCATTTTAATATAATTATCATTACTAATATTCCTATGGTCATTTCTGGATACAAAGTATTTTTAGAGATATCTGATCCTTGTAGTCACATGTGAGGGAGCAGGGATAGATATCATGATAAGTGACATCTGTGGCTTTTGCCGCTTGGGAGCCCTTTACCCCAGAATAAGGAAGGTATCACAGGGGAAAATCGAAGCCAAGAGATGGAGAGACTGATATGATTTGTTTACCCATATCCAGTGGTGCCTGAAGGGCTGCTTACTTGGATACTCTTTAAATTAGATGAGACTGTAAAGTCCTCTTCTGCTGAATCCAAGTTACATTGGATTTCTGTGTCTTGCAACCCAAAGTATCATGACTAATACATCATTATCCCTACTTCAAATATAAAAAGAAAACAAAGTCAGAAAGGTGAGTAATTTAAACAGTGCCATAAAGACAGAGGAAGGGACAAGACTTGAATCTACCGATTCTTGTGTTGTTGGTTTTTTTTTTTTTTTTTCTTTTTACATGGACGGAATGGAGCTAATAATATCGGATACCGTCCGATAAAGATGTAACACATCTGTTCAGGAAGTTCTCCCATTAATCAGCCACCAAGTATTTCCTGAGCTTCCTCCCGTGCTGATAAGCATTTTTGCTAAATTTAAGTTAGGCTACCTGCTCTCATATCACACAATCCAATTAGGAATAAAGCCTATGCCAAAGAAGCCATTAGTCTGCAAAGGGACAGTGCAAGGATAAGTGCTCAAGGATGGTGTAGACCATTTCAAAAATGAGATTTGTGGGAAGGGGCTGGTGTATGCCAGGACTCTTGTTTGTAAGCGACAAACACTCAACCCTAATTAGCATAAAGAAAAGAGTTGCTTCCATTATACTCCCGGCAGGGTGGGAGTCAAGCTAGCCTCCAGAATGACTCTGTGTCTTAATCTCAGTTATCTCTTCTCTTTGCTTCTAGTTCTAGTCTCTTCTACTGCAGATTGCCTTTCTCTGCAAAGCAGAGTGACATTTTCTAGCTAGTCTCTGGCAACGAGAAGGGGTTTATCTGCACAGCTTGTGACCAAGAAAGAAAAGGCCCATCATTGTAGTTTACAATTCCTAGGGAAGAGATTGTTGGTGGGCTAATCATTGCGATGAGGGGCATGTGCAAGTATGTATGTTTCCAGCTGAGTCAAGTGTTATTCACTGTGTTCATGGAGCTGGATATTATTAGTTCCCACTGACAACAGAGTGATGGGGCGCAGAAGGTGGGAAAACAAGGACTTCCCAAAAAGGGAAGAGTGGTGGGTTTATAGAAGAGAAGAGAGGGAATGCCTTGGAGAGGACCAAGACAGGTGTTAAAGGAGGCAGAGAATTTGGATATGTTAAAAAAAAAAAAAGTGGGGGGGACTAGCTGGTAGCTTTACAATCAATGTTCTGTGGTCTAGAAAAATACAGAATCATAACCAAAGGGAAAGGAAGGATGGAACCTGGAGAGAGAGCCTTGTGGGAAGCAAAAGTTTCCTATAGAGAAGTGCCGGCTGTTACTAACTCCCCCATGGAAGAACGACCAAACGTGCTGTTGAGTTCAAGTCAACAGTTCTTCATGTCTGAACCACACAGCAAATGAATAGATTGAAATGGCATTTACCTTTCACAGCCATAAAGTTATAGAATATTGTTTTATTTCTGTACTTTGGGAGATATTAAGTTACTTTTGCCTAGGAAAGATCTTTGCCTTTCCCCACCTAAACTCAAGCCAAGCCCAGTTTTTAATCTCCCAGCTACCAGGAACATCATGGCCACCTCGATGGTGTCGGCAAGGAGCGAGGATTGTATTCTTTATGTTTCATTTTTAGTTTGAAAATTTGGAATTGATGCACAGCCTTGTTTTTAGTCTAACCCTCAGTTCCCAAGAAGTAATCCTAGTGGGTAAGAAATTCATTTAGGAAGCCAAGTGAGAACGCTTGTTGACATTTGCTTACCGTCGGGGGCAGGGAGGAAGGGAATATGTTGTGGAAGTCGTATGAGTGCCATTAATACATTATAGGTTAAATGGCATCTTGCAGGCTGGTTTTGGCATCTCAGCACTTTGTAAAATACTGCTTCTATGAGAAAATGAAATTTGAGTTGCCTATTAGCTGAACTACAATTCCCAAAGTAGGGGGCTGCCTGTAGTAGATGATGAGGTTGCCAAAAGGGGGCTGTTGATGAAGGAGCCTCTGGCTCAGGCAGAAGGGTTTGATGCAGGGGAAAAGGAGGGTTCACTGGCAGATATGACAGAACGAGATCAGTAGTATGTGTCCCTGAAACAGAGCAAGTCACCAAGACAGCTGTCTGGAGAAGCTGGTGTCAGAATCCGCAGCACCCAAGCAGTGGCCGTTACTCATACAGCTTCTTTTAGGGGGAGGGAGATAAATGTACAGGAACTTCCTAGGATTCTTCACAAAGGCCATCAGAGGTCTCTTTGAGGAAACAAAGACCCTTTATTTCTCTGTGGCATGATAAAGTCATGTTCTCTAGCTTATGGATAGTAAGTCTGTACTTGAAAACAGATAGCCTTCCCCTTGAGCGGGGAAAAACACAAGCATAAACAAGCTTTCTGTTGGGGTCAGGCTTCAGTCAAAAGCTTTAAAATCTCAGCGGACGTTTGTGCATGCAGAAGTAGAAACAGTGGCAGTTTGAGATGAAGCCTATCTGCTTAGTACAATCCTGCAGGAAATGGTTATTGATAATTCTTGTATCCCTTAAAATTATTTCCTACCAGTTCTTGAAGAATAATGGAGGCACCTGAAGCAAGAGAGGTCCTTATCCCTTCAGAAATGTTTCTTTCATAATTAATTATGGATAAGGGTCTCTTTCCTATAACTTCTAAAGGGCACTGGATTTTATTGCAAGGCCCCAGATCTGTTTACCTCAGAGTTCCTACAGTAACCATGCTTTATTATTCTGAAATCAGCATGTCAATAATTGAATCTTGAAGTTGTGCATTTGTATGAATTTCCTACTGCTGTTGTAACAAATTACTGTAAAAGTAATTACTTAAAACAATACCGATTTATTACCTTATAGTTCAGGAGGTCAGAATTCTGAAGTGTGTCTGCAGGGCTACACTCCTGGAGGCACTGGGGAAGGGTCCAATTCCTTCTCATTTCCAGTTTCTAGAGAATGTCTATATGCGTTGGTTCATGGCCTTTTCCTCTGTTTTCAAAGCCAGCAGAGTAGCATCTTAAAATCTCTCCCTCTGACCCCTGCTTCTGTTGTTCTATCTCTTTCTCTGACTCTGATGCTCTTTGACTGACTCTGCTGCCTCTTTCCCTTATAGGGACCGTAGTGGTTACATTGGGGCCAGCAATGATCCAGGATAATCACCCCATCTCAAGATCCTTAATCACATCTGCGAAATCTACTTATCCCAGTGAAGGGATACTGGCTAAAGAGTAGATAAATTCTCATATTTGTGATTTAAAACAAGCCATGTGATTTAAAAAATATCGTGGTATTCAGAGGGTGAAGCACACCCATGAGCTGTTGTTTTGGGGTCATGACTTCAAAGAGAGGGTGGAGAGGGAGGAGGGTGTTTGGAGGCATCAGTTCTGTTATGCTGTGTTTTCCTAGCTGAGAAGGAATAAGAAAGAGACTCCTTTGTCTTCTTCCTTCCTTGGAAGGTCCCCAACATCCCCCTTGCTTTTCTCCATCCCTATGCAACACAGCTGTACATTTAGAGCTATTTCTTTGGACATTTTCAATCAGCTCTTAAAATTCACAAGGGCAGGAATCAGTTGGGTTTCTACTTTTATGACTAAAAGTATGTGCCAAATTTTTTAAGAGACACAAACTTGGCAGTCTGTAAGCCAGTATAATTCCACAGTGAAAGAAGGGAATGTATTAACTAACAGAAATGGGAACAAAAATGCCCACACCTCTGTGCACACTGGTGTTTGATCATCCATGGGAGACTGACTACTTGATGTTGGAAATTCACAGCCTGGGTCCGTGGTGGGCCTCTACAGTGCCTCACCATGGTTTCCTGCCCCAGGATCTGCACAGTCAGGAGGTAAGTGTGATGATTGTTTGTTTAATATATTTTGCCTAAGGAACATTGAAAAGGTTCAGTCTTAGTGCTAACAGGAGCTCAATGCTGCCTCTATAACTGTCTGACCTTGAGCAAGATTCTGCAATCGTGCACCTGCTTTCCTATTTGCAGAAAAGGGAAATGCCCACCGACAGGGCCTCTGGAGCCCTTTGATATGCTTACAGTTAAATTGCCAGTATTTGTGTTGCTATAACAATAAATAGAATCATCTTAGAGTCTCAAAATCCTGTGTCAGGTGTTATAGCAACAAATATTAACCAAGAATTGGTTTTCATAGCTAGTTTCCACCTGCATAGGTAGATAGTTTTTTTTAAAAATAAGTTTCATGATTTGTTGGTGAAACCCAGTATCTCTGGAAAGCGTGATGAAGACAACGAAACTATCACTCAGTAGCATTAGAGAATTAAAACTCCCGATGAGGGCTTATAGGTAATTATGTCATTGAGTTCCCCTCACCTGAAATCACCTAATGAAATAAACAAAAGTAAAAATAAATTTTTAATAAACAAAAAGAAGGCCAACATTCAACTATGGTCATAACCCAATGTTGTAAATATCATAAAGTTTGGCCAAGGAAAGAAAGAGAAGACTCTGAATTGATTCAGCATTGTTCCTAACCTCCACTCAAAACCGTACTAGTGAGCCAAACAAACCTTGGAAATGTCATGATTGCCCCAAAGTTGGAAATAAAGAGGATATGAGGCAATATCCATATATTTTCCCTATTGTGATCTGAGGAATAGCAAAGGAAGTGGAAATACCTACTGGATAGAGATAGGATAAAATGAGAAAACAGATAATCACAGTGAACTCTGACGTAAGTGCAGACTCTGCAATTCCCTGATCAGCTGGTAGAATAATCTGAATCTTAAGATAACTGCCAACCATGGAAATAAGAGACTTTTTTACTTCCAGCACCACTACTACAAGGCAGAAAGTTAGTAACTTTCATTAAAGGAGACTGATTCCAGCTGATCTTACCTTGCCCCATATTTCAAGATAGGAAAAATGAATCGAACCTAAAACCTCATCCTCAAACTGTAGATTAAAGGGAAGACAGACATGTCTTGGATAAGGCGGGAGTAAGGGAGATCCAAGAAAACCCAAGCACACTACATAAAAAAAATAAGACAGCTGGAGAGTAGAGCCTGCATTAAGCAGGAATGAGATAAAGAGTCATCTTAGAGCAACTGTAGATGTATTTAGCAGAAAAATGGAAGGAAGGGGAAAACAGGAAAAGAAGGAATAGATAGATGAAGAAACCTTTCTAGAAGGAAAAAGATCCAAAAAACTGAAATAAGTTTTCATCAATATTTTATGGTTTGGAATCAATAACATGAATTCCACAAAGACCCAGTTAACAAAACAGTGGAATGATATAAGAATGGAGATTGTGAAACTGAGGCAACAAATTGAGAAGAAGAAGGATTCCATTGTAGACACAATAAATTAATTGAACATAATGAAATACAACAAACATGATTAACCATAGAATAATAAACTTTAAGTCTTGAGATAATCAAAAAGGAAATGTCAGAATGATCAAACCAATTCTAGAAAGAAAATATTGTGGAATATGGAGAACCTGATTGAGCACAAGGAAAATGGCTACCCCTGAATGTTCCTGATAAGGTAAGAAACATGATAAATGAAACAGAAAGGTGTACGAAGAAATGCCTTGAAAAGGAGAACTTGCCCTGCAAGTTGAGAAAAAAAAATGGTTTCAGAAGAAAAAACCAGATTCACAGCAATTGACATTCAAGCAAACCTGGCTAAGTTTTTAAAATTTATTGAAAATGAGAAATTCTTCAGGCATACAGATAGCGAAAGGGGGAGATGTTAGCCTGGCTTTAAGTTTTCCACATCAGCGTTCAAAGCTAGAATACAGGAGTGAGGTCTATACAATTCCTAGAGAAAAAAAATGTGACCCACAAATACTATGCCCAATCAAGTTGTCATTATAGGATAAAGGTCATATATATTTTCAAATATGTAGGAATTAGGGCACCTGGGTGGCTCAGTCAGTTAACCGTCTGCCTTCAGCTCAGGTCATGGTCCTCAGATCGAGTCCCACATGGGGCTCCCTGCTCAGCGGGGAGTCTGTTTCCTTCCTCTACCCATTTCCCCACTCATGCACTCTGTCTCTCTTTCTCTCACACATAAATAAATAAGTAAAATCTTAAAAAAAAAAGGAAGAACTATATCCATGCAGTACTCACAAATTCTTCATGAAATACAAGTACTTTGTGAGTTTTCAATAGCTAAGAGGATTTTTTTTTATAACGAGTTGGAAATGCAGAAGATGAAACAAAAAGACTGTTGGTGAACAGTAAATACATAAAGAATGGATCTAAGAAACAGTGGAAATTATTATCAGAGAACAGACTACATATGTGCACACATGCACATAGCAAAATCTAAGTGCTCAGAAGAGGAATCAGGAGTAATTAGAGGAGCCTAGTCACATCATCATTTGTAGTGAGGAATTTTAAAATAGAAACACATTTTAAAAATACAAAAATGACATCAAAGTCTTAATTGTCCTTATAATCTTTTTTATAATCTTCTGCTACATTAGCTACAGTGTGATTGCATCATTTAATTTATAGATGACTATAGAAATTAACATCTTTGTAAGAACGCACTCCGTTAGACCACTGCCTAGGGGTTGTAGGAGCGAAAGTTAGTCAATAGGACTTCAACACAAAATGCCAAATTGGGAAGTCAGGTGACCATTCTTTCCTACAAGTTTTCAAAAAATAGAATACCTGCGGCTCTGATTAAGTAAAATGTAGATTCTTTTTTTTTTCAAGATTTTATTTATTTATTTAACAGAGATAGAGACAGCCAGCGAGAGAGGGAACACAGCAGGGGGAGTGGGAGAGGAAGAAGCAGGCTCATAGTGGAGGAGCCTGACGTGGGGCTCGATCCCTTAACGCCCTGAGCCGAAGGCAGACGCTCAACCGCTGTGCCACCCAGGCGCCCCTGATTAAGTAAAATGTAGATTCTAATCCAAAAGATATTTATTGAACATCCTCTATGATCAGCTATTACAGTTCTATGCTAGATGCTGTCATCCATAGTGTTCGGTTTAATAAAACAACAAACCACTTACAAAGTTATAGAGACTATATTAAAACAGAAATAACTCTTGTAAGTAGCTAGGAGCACTTCATAATTTTTCATCCTTTCTTTTACATCTATTGGATGGTTTCAATGACTTGACATATGCACACAGATTTTCCTTTTTTTTTCTTTCCTTTAGTCTAGTTTAGAAAGTCTCAAGTAAAATGTTCATAAGAATTAGTGAAGCAGGATTTATACATGAAAACAAGTATCCTGTGTGAGTGATTTCAAAATCTTTAGGAAAAACGATTGCTCGATGCACTGGTTTTAGAATCAGTTGCAAGGTAAAATATAGTATCACTAAAAATTCAAATCATTAATTAAAATGTAATTTATATACTATTAATCCATTTACATAGATTGGAATCTGTTCACCTTGTTTGCAATCTATCAAGCTAGGGATTCATCCAAATAGTCGGAGAAATGGGTAGAATGACCCTCGCCTCAAGGCTAAAGTTGTTATTTCTGAGTGGTATAAAGTGAGATGATTTTTAAAAAATTTTACTCTCTTTTTTGTTGGAATGTTCTATGACGACCATGCATTGTCATGACGTGAACTGTGTCCCCCCCTACAAATTTATATGTTGAAACCCTAACCCCCAATGTGGCTGTATTTGAAGATAGACCCTTTAAAAATCAATTAAGGTTCAATGAAGTAATAAGAATGGACTCCAATCCAATAGGATTGGCATCCTATAAGAAGAGGAAGAGACCCAAGGAGCGTGTGCTCACAGGAGAAAGATCATACAAGGAAGCAAGAAGGCAGCCATGGGCAAGTCAAGGGGAGACTTCAGAAGAAACCAACCTTGCCGGTACCTTGATCATGTACTTCCAGATTCTAGAACTGTGGGAAAATACATTTCTGTTGTTTAAGTCACCCAATGGGTGGTACTTTGTTATGGCAGCCCGAAAGGACTAATACAAAAAGCTCATTTTACAAAAGCTCCTTCTCTCTCTCTCTCTCTGTGTGTGTCTCTCTATATATCTGTCTCTCTGCCTCTGTCTCTGTCTCTGTAACTGTCTCTCTCTCTCTCTCTCTTTCACATACACACACACACACACACACACACACACACAGTTGATAAAATGCCTGAAGGCCTTTTGAGAAAAAATGCTCTGCAAATGTGAAGATACAATCACGCTAAAGCCCTAAAGAGTCTGTAAGGGACTTCACTTTACCCACACTTACCAAGATTGCAAAACTGGTCTCAAAGTTTCTTAAGAACAGGCTCTCTCCTGAGAGCATTCTGAACTGTCAATCCCCAGGCAGGGCACAGATCACCAAAAGAGCTATTCCTTTTACAATGGGTTGGCACTTCAGCCATTGGTCCTTTCGGGACTCAGAGTACAGTGATTTACTTCTTATTTTTCAAGTTTAAAAATGTTTGGGCTGTGCGAAGGTGATGGTTCAACTTCATACTGAAGGGCTTTCCCCTAGTATCCTGAGAACATAAACCCTAGGCGACGCTATTTCTCCAGTTGGCTATTTTATCCTGGAGAAGAGACACAATGAACAGAATTTAACTCTTGAATGAATCCAGTATGTTCCAAAGTCTGTTTCCACTGGCTGCTCCAAAAATACATGGTTTTAAGGTCAAATGCATTTGAAAAATATTGTCTATTAATTATTTACAAATGGATTCCTCAGGATCTTTGGACATAATTACAGGGGTCTGGGAGTTCTCCATACAATTTTTTTAACTGTATATTTTTATTTTTTTATTTTAATAAACATCAACAAATTCACATTTTCTAGATTATGTATGTGACCTCCTTATAGAAACTTTGTCACAAGATTTCAGGGCCAATGTTTCCATTCGTGTTTATTAATTCAGGCCTTTGCCAGGGTTGCACGATACTTTGGGATCAAAACAAATCACATTTGGGGCGCCTGGGTGGCACAGCGGTGAAGCGTCTGCCTTCGGCTCAGGGCGTGATCCCAGCGTTGTGGGATCGAGCCCCACATCGGGCTCCTCCACTATGAGACTGCTTCTTCCTCTCCCACTCCCCCTGCTTGCATTCCCTCTCTCGCTGGCTGTCTCTCTCTCTGTCAAATAAATAAGATCTTTTAAAAAAAACAAATCACATTTAACGGCATTTCCATAACAGGAAATGGTCAGAGAATTGAGACATTACAAGACACATGATAGCAGGTGATGCTACCTCAGATGAATCTGCCTGCAGCAAAGTGTACCATACTCACCCTGAGAGATTTGGTGGCAGCTCCTCATTTTAGTTTGCCATGTTTGATTGGTTTATTAGCAATGTAAATATGGACTTCTTAATATTCCATATGCCACAGAGCAATAGTATTAAATACGCCAAGAACAATTTTCTGTTCCCATTTTTAGCCATAATTGGATTGGATACCCAGGAAAGAGCTAAGTAGTTAAGGCCTTGCATTTTGGGAATTACCTTGTCAATTTTCTCTTATAATATCATTTATCTTTTTAAGATCTCTGTTATTTCTATAGCTCACACGTGCCTTCATTTGCTCTCGCAATCTTCTTTTCTTTTTTTCTTTTCTGGGCGTTATAAACATTGAACAAGAACCGTGGACATGTGATAGACTTGCAGCCCTTTGAAACCTCTGTGCTTCAGAAAAGAAAGGTGAAATTTTAGAAAGAACAGTTATCTGGCTGTTGTTTTGTGCTCCTGTTTCTGAGAGTTGCTCAATTCTTTGAATGCTATGGGGCTCAAAAGCTAATTTAATGAAATTGTAGGCAGGGACACCATCTGTACCCATTCAAGGTTAGCTTGATTCCTTTTTAGCATCTCTTTCTATTGGTAATTTCTTTTTAATCAGCACCTAGAGAAAGTATATTGAATATCTTCTGCTGGGATAAATGGTCTACCACATTTCTTGGCATTCTAGGATACATAGATCAACCAAAAGTGTTTTATCCATCTTTGTAGTTGCTCTGAAAGTCTTCTAAGATCTTTCTCAAAACAGCTTCTCATCTATGTGAACGAGCTGTTCTCTTTGACTGAAAATATGGGCCCCAGTCTTCCATTTATTTTTCACTCTCTGTCCTTTTGGGCCAGGAGTTGGCAAACGTTTTCTCTGAGTGGCCAGATAGTAAATATTTCCCAGTTTGTGAATCGTATGTCCTGATTCACAGTTAACGCTGATGTTGTAGCAGAAATGTGGACATAGATACATAAGTGAACGAGTATGACTGTGTTCCAATAAACCTTTGTTTACAAAAAAGGAGTGGAGGGAGATTTGGCTAAAGGGCCGGAGTTTTCAATCCCTTTTCTAAATTTAAGAATATAATGAAGAAATTGCTAATATTGCAGATGAAACCTAATGTGTCTGTAGCTATTTCATTATCAATAACACAAAAAACTGAGTAAATATTCTTCCAGTATTTGAAATCTATTATTCAATTTGGCAAAAAACTCACTCACATTATTGACGAATAATAGAGATTCTGGGTAGAAGGAAGCAATCAAAACCCCAGAACCCCTGGGGCCTTCCGAGAAACAAAGCATTGTGGGTATTCAGAAAGATCACTTTAAAAAGTGAAGCAGAAACCTAAGGAATTGTGGAAAAGGGACTTAGAGGAAGTTGGGGAACAGACTTAATAACTCTGTAAAGTGTACAAAGTCAGACGGAAATCAGAGCATTTGTTTCCTAAAAGGCAGGTAATCTAAGAGGTTTGTGTGCTTTGATCTAGGATTTTTCAAAGATACTGAAACACGAAATGAAACTGCTTCTGAGAAATATGGCTGTCTCATCTTTGTGGCAATGACGAAGAGGAGTTTGGGGTATGGGGACAATCCTCCAACTCAGCATAGCACCGCCCCCGCAACCTGGCCTCACTTCACCTTTTCTCCAACACATAACATTTTTATTGGCTTCATAAATAATTCAGGAGTTCTGGGGAAATACTGCTTATAAGAATGAATTGTTATATGTGAAAACTACTATATTGAACCATGTGAAATTTTCTTTTTTATAGGCCCAAACATTTTTAGTGGAAATTTGGCAATTTCACATGGTCTAACTTACTGTAAGTTAGGGAATTATTTTTATTATTCAGAATTCACATAAGTTTACAACTCGGACTATCTAAGATAGTGACAGGTAAGGGTGTTAGCTAATACATGTTAGCTTTAATTTGGAGACTGAGCTTGTTCCTAAGGGGGAAAAATATGTATTTGCAACGTGGAGAGCCCAGAACTTTACGTTTCTTTCTCTGAGTGCTTTTAAGTAGCCACAGAGCAAAAATAACCATTGGGAAAGAAAAATTGGATGAACTCAAGTAAGATTTTTAAGATTCAAAATCAATCCAAAGGCAAGGAATATTTTAGGGATAAAGACAATTCTTACAAGTGATGTGAGATAAACAAACGATGGTGTAATGCAAAATATTACTGTTAAAATCTGGACATATCATTTCCACATGGACTCAGAGCCAAGGGGGAAAAAATGTAGTTTCAAGGTAGCAGGGCTCTGAAAAGTGTATCAGTGAAGTGTCTTAGTCATTTGGGCTGCTATAACAAGTAGCATACAATGGGTGGCTTAAGCAAGAAAATTTATTTCTCACAGTTCTGGAGGCTTCCAGAAGTCTCAGATCGGATGTGGGGATGATGAGGTTCTACTGAGAGCCCACTTTTTGGTTTACAAAGGGCCTCCTCTTTGCTGAGTCCTCCTATGGTCAAGAGAAGGAGCTCTGGCCTCTTCATCCCTTTATTAGGGCACTAATCCCATCAAGGAAGCTCCACCCACATGACCTTATCTAAACCTAATTATTTCTCCAAGGCCCACCATCCATACCACATAACGTCAGTGAGTGTCTTTGGTTTCATGTATAGGGAGACTGAAGGCTCATAGTGGAATGATTATCTTTATATATCAGATAAGGCCGCAGTCAATCTCTGTAACTTTTGCATGCAGTGGGGAGGGGTGGACAGGAGTGGTACTGCTTCCTAAAAAAAGCAGAGATATCAAAGAAAAGTAATCATCTTAGAATAAAACATTAACATCAATCCTTATGGGTCAGAATAGAAGTGGGTAAGATTTCTTTAAAAAAGAGAATGGTTTTCAGCCCTGGAGAACTCTGACAGAAGGTCTTATATCCATCGGAAAAGAAAGATGTGCAGTTAAAAAAGAGGTTCTTTTGTTTTGTTTTGTTTTTTTTCACTCTGGTGGCCGATACAAGATGCATAGATATAAATGTTTGCTGTCCACTTAAGCATCGCCCAAGAGAAAGGATTCCTTGAAATATCAACCTTCTTCCCAGTGGCAAGCTGCCTAAAAATATCAACCATCCAAAGCTTCGAATCCTGGAGCCAACCTCAAGCTGTACAAATTACTTGCTCACTGGCCATTTCCTGATCGTAATTTGGCACTAGGGATGGTGTAAGTTTAGGGAGAAGAATTTCTGAACTTGACTATCCCATCCCTTCTGCAATTAGAATCCAAATTTTAATTTAATCTATCGATATTTTTGTTCTATGTATACTGTTATGTTTTATATGTTCATTTTGGTTAATGCGAGTCTACCCCAAGTGAACCAACCCATAGTTGGCGTAACTTCTAAAATTATAAGTCTTTTTTTTTAATGTTTTTTTATTACATTATGTTAGTCACCATACAGTACATCCCTGGTTTCTGATGCAAGGTTCGATGATTCATTAGTTGTGTATAACACCCAGTGCACCATGCAATATGTGCCCTCCTTACTACCCATCACCAGTCTATCCCATTCCCCCACCCCCTCCCCTCTGAAGCCCTCAGTTTGAAGCTAGACTCTGAACTATGGGAACATTAACATGGCTTTACTCTCTGAAGTTTTCTAGAATGATTTCAGGCTTGGCTTTTCTAAGAAAACTAATCTTTAAGCCAAGCAAACAAACAAGCAAGCAAATATGAAACAGACATAGAGTTGCCCACTTTTATTTTTCTTGGTAAAAACATTATGAGCAAAATAAAAGATACAAAATAAAAGATACAAAAACATCTACATCGCACACACACAACAATGCATGTTAACATGAAAGAAAGTAGGACATCATCTTGGAACCAAGGAGAGTCTCAAGAAAATACTACTGACTACCTTACACCTTCATCTAAAAAACAGAAACCAAGGTATATTCATAAAAATCAAAGATAGAACAATTTCAACATAAAAATATATTTTATGATATGGCATTACATAGAAGCTTTTTTCGTTTGTTCGAATATAGTTAACACACAATGTTACATTAGTTTCAGGTGTATGACACAGTGATTTGACAAGTTCATACATTATGCTGTGCTCCCACAACTGTAGGTACCATCTGTCATCATACAATGCTATCACAATACCATTAACTACATCCCCTATGTGGTGTCTTTTATTCCCTTGGCTTAATCCTTCTATAACTGGAAGCCAGTGTCTCCCACTTCCCTTCACTCATTTTGCCAACCCCACCACCATACTCCCCTTTGGCAACAATCAGTTTGTTCTCTGGGTTTATAGGTCTGATTCCACTCTTTGTTTGTTTATTCTTTGTTTTGTTTTGTTTTTTTAGATTCCATAAATGAGTGAAATTATATGGTATTTGTCTTTTTTTATTTTGACATATTTCACTTAGCATAATACATTCTAGGTCCATCCATGTTGTCACAAATGGCACCATATCATCTTTTTTGTGGCTGCATAATATTCCTCTGTGTGTGTGTGTGTGTGTGTGTGTGTGTGTGTGTGTTTATATTTATAGGCATTCCAATGTGTATACACATACCACATCTTCCTTATTCATTTATCTATTGATGGACACTTAGGTTGCCTCCATATCTTGGCTGTTGTATAGCCAAGAAATGCATATATCATTTTGAATTAGCATCTTCATTTTCTTTGGTTAAATACCTAGTAGTAGAATTATTGGATCATATGGTAGTTCTATTTTTGTTTTTCTGAGAAACCTCTGTACTGTTTTCCACAGTGGCTGCACCAATTTACATTCCCGCCAACAGTTTGTAAGGGTTCCATTTTTCTCCATATCCTCACCAACACTTATGGTTTCTTGTCTCTTTTTTTTTTTTTTTTGGCCATTCTGACAGGTGTAAGGTGACATTTCATTGTGGTTTTTGACTTGCATTTTCCTGATGATTAGTGATGTTGAACATTTTTTCATGTGTCTCTTGGCCATCTGTGTGTCTTCTGTGGAAAAATGTCTATTCAGGTACTCTACCCATTTTTAAATTGAGTTGTTTGTTTTTTTGTGTTTAGTTATAGAAGTTCTTAATATAGTTTGGGTATTAGCCCCTTATTACATATATTATTTTATAGAAATCTTTTTTAAAACAAAGATGTTGATTTGTATGTTCGTATTTGACCATATAAAATAAAGTGGAGTTTGACTATCCAGTCTATTCATGTAATTTGTCTTTATTACAATCACTGCTAAAAATCCCACCTCACAAATTATAAGTTGACAAATTGAAATCAACACACCTAATATGAATTCACTCAATTTGGTAAATTTGGATGAAATGAGAAAAGTTGAAAAATAGTGATCCCCAACCTTCTAGCTCCTTCCTGAGCCATTTTCACAGCCTTGGACTGAGGCCACTGTGGGGGCAGGGCTGCCTCTCACTAACAAGGTGACCTGTGCTGAAATCCTAAGTATAGAATCAGAGGAAGGGAGATTTCCCAGATATGGGAATGGTAGGGAGGGAAGACAACATATGTTCCATGAAGAAAAATTATCCAAAGTTTGGAAATAAAACAAAAAGATTATTGTGACTTGTAATGTCACGCTAGAACATTAAACCTGCCTAAGGATCATTTGATTCTCCAGAGGAATGTAGCTTACCACTACTATTAATTAGGGCATATACATATTATAACTGTAAAATTACAGTTCTGTAAAAAATGTTAATTTTAGAAAATGAAAGCAAATTATTTCTATCTCATAGGTATGCAAAAGAGTTTTTTTCCTGATAGCAATGCAAATGACTCTGTCTATTAGAGAAGATAACCACAGAAGCTGTTTATTGTGTTGTGTGACATTAATCAGCTTAGTATTTAACATATAAATATTTCTTGAACATTTTTTTTTCATTCAATGACTATACATTTATTTTCTCTTTTGAAGTAACACATGAATTCATTTCCTTTCATCTGCTTTTGAACTGGCTTTGTCATCCTGCTGGTTCCCTCATTAAAACTTTGACACATGTTCTTTATCTATTTGTATAATTGTGTGGGTTTTTAAAAACATTCTGAAAATTATATTTTTGAGAGTCACAATAGGTGTGTACCTCTCTTGATGACAATTCAACCTGGAGCTATGAAGGAGGTTGGGGCCACAAGCACTCAACACAGGAAAAAATGACTTGATCTGAGCAGGATGACATAAATTAATTTTAAAAAATCATCTTGGCATTGAACTTGGAGCTATTTTTCCAGAGGACAGCTTGCGCCCATATGAACCATTACTACATTTTCAATTTTTTCAGTAACCCAGACACCTAATTGTGCGTTATTTTTATCTCCTCCATCTCCCTGTTATCCTCTCTTTCTAGGTTTACTTATTTCTCTCCCATGTATTCTGTTTTCATGCTCCCTGCCATTTGCTTTCTGCTTAGGCTTCCTTCTCTTTACCTCTATCCAACTTCAAATTATTTCCAAAACTACTCCCAGATCCATCTTTTGAAAGCATAGCTGGAATTAGGTCACTATTCTACCAAAAATAGAAAAAAATCGTTGATGAATCACCCACTATGTATAAAATAAAGCATACAGTTCTCAGATAAATGACATCCATCTTTCCAAATTATCTTCTTCATCATTCTCATGGTTGAATGTTGTACCAAATCAAACTTCTTACTTTTCTCAAATATACCATGGACTTCCATAACTCTGCCCACATGGGAGGTACACCTGTGCTGTGGGAAGAACAAGGGCTTTGGCATCAGACAGGCTTTGGTTAGAACACTAGCTCCTCTAAGTGGACAGACCTTGAGAAATTTGCTTGACTTCTCTAGATGTCAGTTTTCTAATCTATAATCTGGATATAATATCTCCCAGATTGTGGTGAGGATTAAAATGTGTCACTGTTTCATTCATACATTTATTCATGTAGTTATTAGTTAGTTAATTCAACAAATAGAGAATGGGCAACCCGCTGTGTTGTAATGTACAAAGCCCTAGAGTTACAAAGTCCAATGAACCAAAGTCCCTGTAGTTAGGTTCAAGAGATGTATAATTATCTTTAAAATAGTTTAGCATGGGAAGAATAATATCCTATGAGTGTTAGTTGGAAAAAGTTCCAACCCAGGTGCAAATTGCATTCTACTCAAGAATGCTTACGCCAAGGTTGCTCAGCTAATGGGCTAATCTGCTAGCCTATTACCAGAAGCCATTATTATTAAAGTTCATCTGTTATCTTTACCTCAACCAACACCAAAGGTTTTTTCAATTACCATGGTGACTATCAGTAATGAGTTTCTATGTATGAAATTAGTGTGTTGGGAATTGGTTTGCATTGATGAAATTAAAGGTATTCGGGATCTATGGATTGGCTATTTAGTAGAACTATTCCCCAGGCTTGCGTGAAGAGGATATGGGAATACAGTAATGTGTGTATCCTTGATACTGAGGAATGATATCAAAAGTTCAATGGTTCTGTGAAATTGGAGGATTCTAGTTGCCAGATGCCCACTGATAAGGTAGCATCATCCTGAGTCTGGCACGTTGGCAGGGCTCCTCAGTTGAATCTTCCCCAAACAAGGTGAGAACACCTAAAATGACTAAAAGGTGAGCCTTTAGAATGGTTTATGTGGATTATTTTTGTGATTACTTATTTATCAATAATTTATCAATAGACATCTAGTTAATAACCATCTGCCTATTACAATATTGTGAGTGAAGATGGGGAAATCATGTAGCTAAATCTCACCCATTTCAAACTTTCAGATGTTCACGTTTATTTGCCAAAAAGCACCCAAAACATGTGCACTTAAGAAATAGGCTGGATCATTTTGTATCATCAGTATACTCATGGTCAAGAGGAGGAGACATAAATAAGCCAGTAATCACAGTGAAGTATTACAGGGAGACATGAGAGCGTAGGTAAGGAATATTTGAATCAGAGAAGGAAGGGTCTTGTTATGAATCAATGCAACCCGGTTTGGTTATTCATAATTATTAAGTTCTTCTTTAGTAAATATTTGTAGCCTCCAATAGGCAAAGCAGGAGAAGGCTATAGGGGTTTTTTTGTGTGTACAATTTCATTACCAACTGTCATATTAAAAAGATAGCAAGTCTGAAACTCAACTCTGCCAAACATTTGACCATTAAATAAAAACGCAGCAGAAAAACCGGTCACACAGATGTTTTGCAAGTTCTATGAAGTCCCGGTTCTCCATCCTTTCAGGTCTTCTGACAATCTCCTTCATGGGAAGGAGTCAGTCAATGACATTTCAATACTGGAATTTGGCCAACCTTGATCTGTTCAGGCAACAGAATTCCCTGAAAAATGGTGACATATATGATAATGCCTGTAAGGCCTCATAGAGTATAATTTGCAAGGTCAGAGGTGTCTGTGTAATATTTCTAATCAGTCTGCATATTTAGAACACCGTGTTTTTTCACTGATGAAAAATAATTTTTAACATCCTTTAAGCAAATTAACAATCCCCAACCTCCATGGTATTGATCTGAGATAAGTAGTTGATAACAGCAGTCCCTAAAATGTAGGTTTCTGAATAGAGCCTTTAAATGCTAGCCACCCACCCCTTGAGAGTCTGTTCTTCTAATGAAAGCACTTCAATTGATAAATAACCATGCCTAGTTAGATGAAGCTAACAAATTAATATGGCGCCAATTGTGATTAAGTATTTAAAATAAAATATGGACAATATAACAAAGTTGGAAGACAGAAAAAGTAGTGGGCAGCATTTTAAGAGGGGGCTTCACTCAAATGAGTTTTAAGTGCCAAAAAAATCACTTGGAAATACTTGCTGTAGTGACTAGAACTTTGCGGAGGGCATTTAATAAATGTTGCTTTCCCTGAATTTCTTCTCTGCTCATGTCTGTTCTTTCAGTCCAACACATCCTTCCCATTCCTACTGTTCCAAATCCTATCCATCTCTGACAGTCCAGCACAGATGTCATTCCTTCAGCTGAGGCCCTATGATGCCCATCAGCTCAGCTACCTCAATCCCTACCTCCCCGCTTCTCTCCCAGAGCCAGAAGTGACCCCTCCTCTACTGTGGGCCCACAGTGCATGCTTACTTCATATCAGAGGTGTTGGTCAGGCCCTTTTCAGATAAGGACCTAATGTCATATTTTTCAGATACCTTCCCTGTACTGGGTGCTCTACAGATGTCTGTAGAGTAAACAAATAGATGTACAAGGAATGATTTTAACCCTGACAGCTTCTTCTCCTTCAGCATCTTTCCCTGTGTCTTTCAAACTTTCCAACCAAATCCTTTTAAGGGAAGAGAGGAGTGCAAAAGAAACTTGGACGCATACTTGAAAATAGCTTCACACAAGCGAAGATGATTTTTGCATCTTTTCTCTGAAAAAAGTCATGCTAGTTTTGCATTCTCTTTAATATTTTGAAATAAAAATTCTTAATGGCACCAAGTTAGACTACATTAAAAGAGAAGAAAAACGGGGTGATACTCCATGTTTATTCTGTAGTTGCATACGCCTGGGGAAACAAGAACCGGGTTTGTGAAACATGAGTTGAGGTGGTCCCTGTTTAAATATCATGGTTCTTCTGACATCATCTTTTAATATCAGTTGAGGAACAATTTAAAATTAAAGTTCCAGGCTGGGCCTTTGAAATTCTAATTCAGGATGTCCCAAGGAGGCCCCAATTAGCACTTCTGGTACGTAATTTAAGTGATTCTGATCGTTTATGTTTTTACATAAGTCTCTCTGCAAAGGGAGACTTCTAGTCAATTAACACTCAAATTACCAGACATAGAGAGATTGATACTTTCCTACCTGTCATGCTCTTTGAAAAACAGAGCCCTACGGTGTAATTTTGCTCTGAGCTTTAAATAATTTTGTACTGATGTACTGACTCAGGCTTCTTGGAAACACATGGGTCTTAAAACTTAGATAAAATAAAACACTTACTCTCGGCTCATGTAGATTACAAATCGTATGGCTCAAATTTCTCTAGAACTGTTAAATAATTGTCCACTTAAGTTACTTTCTTTTTGCTTTTTATGATGGAAAAAAGACTCCAAGAAGTTGTGTCATTTGCCCAGTGTTGCACTCTGGGTCTGGGGGTACAATACACACAGGACAGAGAACTAATCTTATTCATCTGGGAGTCCCCTCCTCACATTCTCACCTAAGGATTGGCATGTATACCATTTCAATGACTCACTGACCTAGAAGCTACCCTTCTGTGGCCAGTCAAGCTCCTTTATCCCCTGCATGTCATTCAACCTTGGTTTTGACCCAGTAAATCCCATAGGGTCTTATTGGGATTGTGGCAAGATTTCTACTTAAAATCATCCTGAGATCACCAGCTCGTTTCTTGACTGTCAGAAACTGAAGAATTGCCATCCTTCTGCCCAGGTTTGAAAGCACACGTGAGCTAAAGCTGCACCTTCTCTTGCTTATTACAAATCTCTTGAATCACTCGGCAGGCAAAGCCATGGGGAAGAATCAAGGAGAGGCTTTTGTTCCATTTATAGAACAATATGGGCTTCCTCTAGGGCCAAAGTCACACCTGTCTCTTCACTTAATAAAAATGGCTTATGACCAAAGAGTCAATTGTGCCCCCAAAATGCATTGTAATTTCACATGTTTTCTCCATCATGTTGAAAAGTAAGTAAAGAGGGACATAATTAGCCTTATAAGATAAGTAACAACGCAAGGCATAAAGAGATCAAGAGATTTGCAAATGTTACTTAGTATATTCCAAGACAATGATTAGACTGTGAATATTCTACCTCCCTATCCACTATTCTTTGCATTATTTGTGATCTTTCTCCTTCTATATCTCTGCCTATTTTCAAAAAATGTTTGTGAATTTTGCAGTAAAAACACAAAGAGAATAAGGCAGATTTTTAAAGAGCTTACAATCCTGTGGAGAGAGGAGAAACATGCAAAGAACTTGCAACACCATGGTTGTTTCAACTGAGCGATACCATTGGCTTTGGGCTTCCTGGTTATGGTGAAGTTAGGTCAAGGAGCCCTCATAAAAATGGAGACAGGAAGCCCTGAAGGGGGAGCTCTTGTGCTCAAGGCAGACTGCATAACCAACAGGAAGAAGATAATTCTTATCTTGACAAGGGCAGAAGGACACTTTTCTCATAGGAATTTTATCTCCTGCTTTTAAGAAAAAGAAAGATCTCTCCCAGCCCCAATAGCAACTGCAAACCACTGCTTGCAGCCAACAGAAATCATCATAACCTCAAACTTCTGTTCTTCTCCAGTGAATTTTTGTATGAAACAACACTTTTTAATTTCCTCCTGAAACCTAATAAAGATCACTTTCCCTTTGTCTTTTGGACTCACCTATGGTTTGCCGTAATATGCTTGTCCCCTATTGCAATTCCTCTGCTATTCCTAATAAACTCATCTTGCTAGTAAAATAATTGACTTTTATTTTTAAGATTCACGTTATCAACATGAAAAGGAACCAAGATGAATTACAGATGTCTAATTGTCTGATAAAATCAGCTATATTGTTTTTCAGAAAACAGTATAAACATATTGTCTAAATTCTAAGATGAATTGATAATGAGGGTCCTCAGTAAAATAAAAATAAAGTAAAATTTAAAAAAATATATCTTCACTAGTGATAATGCAGAAAAAGCAAAAATGATCATATGACCATGTTTTCATACCATCCTTATAGAAATATGGGGCATATTATTAAGTTGCAGTTCAATAAAGAGCCTTCTATAAGATTGGATTATTGTTCCAACACTTAATTCCCACATTTGCTACGCAGCTCTGCCCACGAGAGGTGTTTCCTTCTTGACCCCTTGAATCTGGGCTAGGTCATGGACTTTCTTTTGCCAAAGGGATTTTAATAAGTGGAATAAAAGCCAATAACTTGAAATACTCTTCTATAGTTGGAACTTCTGTAGTTGCTCTGTTGTGTCTCTATTATCAGATGGAGACTACATACCCTGGCCATTCTGAAGGTTCTAGGAGGATGAGAAACTCATTCAGACCAAACTTCCAGCAAGAAAAGCTGCCACAGCGATGTCCAGCCAAGTCAATTGTCCACCACCACACTGCTAACCCACAGGGCCTTGACAATAAGGGGTCCTTTTCAAGCCACTGAATTTTAGAGTGGTTTGTTATATATAGTGCTCTTTGCTGAAGATACAATTTCTGGGCAATACAATTTACCCTTTTTAGGTATACCATTCTATGAATTCTGAAAAATGCATACTGGCATGAAACCACCACCACAATCAAGACAAAACGTTTTCATCACCCCAAAAATTCCTTCATTACTCTTGGTAGTCCTTCCCCTCCACCACTCCCAGCCCATGTGGATCACTGATCTGTTCTGTCTCTATAGTTTTGCCTTTTCCAGATTTCATATAAATAGAATCGTGGAGTATGTAGCATTTTGTGTCCTTCTCTTCTTAGCATAAAGAATTTGAGGTTAGTCCACACTGTTGCATGCATCAGTAATTTGTCCTTCTTATTACTGAGTAGTATGCCAATATATGGCTGTACCAGTTCATCCGTTCACAGCTGATGGACATTGAATTATTTCTGATTTTGGTGTTTATGAATAAAAGCACTACAAACATTCATATAGAAGTTTTGATATAGACATATACTTTTATTTAACTTCAAGTAAATACCAAGGGGTAGACCACTGAGTTATATGAAAGTATACATTACAAGAAATGCCAAACTGTTTCCCCAAATTGCTATCCCATTTTGTATCATCTCCAGGATTGCATGAGAGTTCCAGGTGCTCCACATTCTCACCAGGACTTGATGTTGCCAGATTTTATAATTTTTAGTCATTTAAATTAATGTGCTGTGGCATCTAATTATAATTTGAGCAACATTTTTTGTCCCAATGCTTAAGTGATGCAAAAGAATTAAACCAATATGATCCAGGTACAATGTTTCCTGGTGCTCCGGACTTCACAGTTACTACTGCTATTTAAATAAAACTAGCAAAGTGACTCTATGCTGTAATTATTTCTGATTCAGTCTGTCAGAAACATTTGAAAACCTGTTAGGACTTCCAGAATGTCCAGTGGTACTTCCTATAGCCTGACAATGCATCGGCCCTTTGAAATGCAGCAAGTACTGTAGATAATATAATTGTTCTTTCTCTTTTTCCACTTGTTTTGTTTTTCTAGCTGTAACTCACTCCTGTCTGTTTCACTGATTGTCCTTTTTTTTTTCTTTCTTAAAACAAACTATAGTTTTTTCACCACTTTTCCGTTCTAAATAGGAATAAAATCCCAGCAAGAATCAAACCTCTAGGACCGGAGGTATAAAACCCGAGGTGGGGGGAAGGGAAGTCTTTTATGTTCTAGTGTTTAATTTCTCCTTCACAGTTCCAGGGAAATGAGGTTTCAGAAAGGTTGTCTTTTCATTTAAAACGGTTGCAAAGGGAAGGTAGATAGCGTTTCAATAAACTCCCTTCAGCACTCAGTATTTTAAATGAAAACTCTAATTACCCACCATAAGGTACCATTTAGCATATCTGTTTTAATTATTGTCAATTTTAAAGGAAATCAACCTAGGAAAAAATTAAGTGGCATATACATATTACCAATTAGTTTCTGGTTTAGTAGGTGCAAAAGTCAGGTCGCCAGTACCTGGAATCACAACTGTGCAGGGACTTCTTTCTGCGAAAAGGCGCCGCAGACCTACGATCGTTTCCCTTTTGCTCGCTCGCTCTTTTTCTCTCTCCTTTTTCACATGATAGACTCCAATCAGCCTCGCCATACTTTAATATAGTATTGGTCTGACCTTAAGCAAACTTTCTTTCCACCAGTCTTGATGACTCTTTCATATCCTAAAGTTTATCTCTCGGGAACGTTTAATGGCATGCTTCCGGTAGGGCTGTCCCAAGGAAGAAAAGACTTACGAGAAACAAAAACTGTGTTCAAATATTGTAATCCCTTTGATGAATAGGAAGGAAACTGATAATTTTCTAGAAGGAAGGACTAGGAATGACAAGGGGACACTGTTAAGTCAGATTTGCTTCATGAGACAGAACTGCCTTCATCATTACAGCTACTGATCACCTCAGAAGAAATGGCTTCCCTGGGTTCAGTAATGTCTAGGCAAAGTCTGAAATCATATCATGGGAATGAGATCCAGGAGGTAATTCTTAGCTCTCGGCCCTATGGTTCTGTGACTTGTATGTTTGGGCTATAGAAGCAACCTAAGATTATGTGTCCTCAGTTGTCTTTTTAAAATGACTCCACCTTCCTTACACCCCATGATCAATCCTTCTGTCTCCTGTCTCTCTTTGTCTCCCTCTTTCTTGCCCTCTGTTTGGCACAAGTTGGAGAGGGAGAGGATAGGAGCACAGAGTGCTGTATTATCCAGTAAATGTTGGTCTTTTTCCAGTATATTTTGTTTTTGTTTCTGTTTTTTGGTTGTTATTGTGAGTGACAGAAGCCCAATTTGAACTGGTTATGCCCTTCCTCCTGTCCTAGAAAGGGAACTTCTTAATTCTTGTAAACAAACTGCGGAAAGGGCATGGAAATGGCTGGCTTAGTGACCAATAAAACTCAGAACAGAAACACCACTTAGCACTCTCCATCTCTTGTCTTTGCTTCTGTCTGTGCTGGGTTCATCTCTCCTATTGATAATCAGCTTTCTCCACAGAGTAGGTCACATGGCTTCTGAAAGCATCTGGATTTATAACTCATAGCCCTACCCTTAAGAGAGAGACTGACCATCTTTCCTTTGTACCCATTCACAAAATTCAAAGGAAGAACTTGTATTGATAATGTATCTCCTGTGGCCTGAGGGACAAGAGAGTTCCCATTCTTGGCAACCCCGCTGAACCATAAGGGAAGATAGAGCATTTAATGCCCACTGCAGACTTGAGTTTCTTTATATAAAAAACAGTTAGAGCACTTCTTATATGGAAGGGACTGTTGTAAGTGCTTTGCAAATATTAATTCATTTACTCCTCATACCAATCCTACAATATCCTATTATTATTTTCATTTTTGAGAAATAGCACAGCTTGCTCGGTACTCGCAGAGGACATGGCACCCAGACCTACTTTCTCACTCTTTTTCCCATCTCTCCTTCCTTTTTCTTCATGAACTTTTACCCTCTTACTGTGTACTTTCCCCTATAACACCCAGCATGGCAGTCTTTTTGCCCATTTCGCTGTTTTTCTTCCCCAATTGACAGAAGAATAATCTCTATCTGGCTGCGATGTCAAGTGCTAAATATATTGGGATTCCTTAAAGAAGCAATCCGTTTTCTTTTCTCAAATGTATCACATGCAGTTAAGTGGCACTGACTTGTGCCCTCACTGACCAAATTTCACAGAGATGGCCTGTCAGAGGCTAGGGAACCTTTTGAGAAATGGGTATCTTCTCTATGGAAATATCCCAATTACCATTTCCTATGGGAAACCCAGCATCACCCCAGAGATCTGTGGCTATCAGCAACAGTAACCAAGCTGAAGGGACATCCATCTTCATTCCCAGTGGGGACACCACCATTTTCTCTAACGTGTTCATCTTGAGCGATAGAAAACTCTAACTAAATAAACGAAAAAAGATGGCAGAAAATAATCCACAGTGACTTATGCATCTTTCTCCATCCATAAATAACTTTATATTTCACTTCTGGCAGCTGAGCTGAGCCAGAAGGTAATGAGCCATTGTGGAAAACCCATCTGTTGCTCATAAGGGGAAAGGCCGGATTTATTGAGGAAGAATCTGGAGCGTAAGTCCTGTTATTGTTAATGGGAGTTGCACATCTAATTGGTCATGCTGAAAATATGCCCTATTATATTCTTTCACTGGCCAGATGGGTGTGCTCAGCTGCAATGCTGAGAAGAAAAATGTACCTAAAGAATTTGAGAGTGGGAGTGGACACCACAGCCGGTAGGGAACTGACAGTTCTAATGAGGATAGATAGTACTTGTCCATGGGCCTGATTTAAAGATGTTTTCAAAAGAACTCAAAAGGCCCAATACAGGTATTTCTACATGGGGTCACATAGTCCGGTCCCCTGGAGTGGATAGTGTTGAATCATTTCAGCTAGGCCCCACCAGCCCCATAATTTGAAACACATCTACCTCTCATTCCTTTGCAACTTTGCCCACTGGTACTTAATAATTGCTTTGAGACTTTCTTAAATGGTGCTGCATAATGGCAATTGAAAGCCATTAGTGTCCTCTTTACTATGGTGGTGGGAAGAAAGACTGAGAAATCACAGGCAGGTTTTGCTTTATACATTAAATTTCCCCCAATCGTGTTTAAATCAGATTTGGGGCAATAAGTCTTCTGACAGAGATGAGGCACTGTATCTTGACCACAGTTTCCGGTGCATTGCAAGTGTTTAATAAATGTTGAACGAAGAAGAAGGTAAACTAACAACAAAAAGTAAAATCTTAGCACATTATGGCTGTAAGGGATCTGAGAGATTTTGTTAGAGTACACTAACTACTCTAATTAACAATCCCTAATTCTCAGTAACTTAATAAAGGTTTAGTGCTTTCTTGTCTTGTTCCAACATCGTAGATGTGGAGAAGCGCCACCTGGTGGGGGAAAGTGCAAAATGCTGCACGCTGTTATTCTCCATCTTGTTATACTATCGACTTCCACATGTGGCCTCCAAATTCACCACAAAAGAAGAAAAGCGAAGAGGATGGACTCCAACCAAGCCTTGGGTGAGCCGCCTCACTGCCAACCTTGGACTGGCCCAAACTCAGTCGTCTGGTCTGAAGCAATAGAGCAGAAGCTGGAAAATCTAGTCTTCCTTATGCCCAGAGGGAAAATGAGTGGGATTTGGTGAATGCACGGAATTGTCACAGTCCCTGAGACTCTTTGATCCTTCATTTTGCAGATGGGGAAACTGAAGGTCTGAGACTGGGTGATGTTCAGCAAGTCACATGGTGGTTTGGAGACAATCTGGAAGAGAACTCTAATTTCCTGGTCTCTGACATCATTGTTTGGGAGAGAGAGTGGAGCGAGAAAGGATGGAGAAGAAGAAAGAGGGAGGGAGACAGTTCACAAAGAGCGCTAGACAGGACTTGAACATCTAAATCCTTGTTCCTGGCTCTGTCATCAGGCTGGGTAGTCACTTACTCCTTGATTTCCCCTGCTACAAAGTGAGCAATTTGAACAGATGATTGTTCAAGTCCTTCAAGCACCAACAAACTCAACTTCTATCGAGACATTACAAAGAAGAAAGAACACTTCCGAGAAAAGCAAGACTGTCAAAGACAAGCAAGTCAGTGTGAGGTGAGGGGTGGCATAAAGCAGGAGAACGAGGTAGGGGAGTCTTATGGACGTCACGGCCTATGAAGACTGCAGACAGGCCTGTCAGCCTGCAGTGACCTGAGATCATGAGCACCTTTCTGGAGTCCATTTTTGCTCCCCATTGCATCTCTCCTACCACCCCAAGCTGGTTGCTGTCCTGTCAGAGCCCCCTGGTATGAGCTCCCACTGCCTCACTGTCACAGGTTTGAAAGCAGCCAGACCAGAGGCAGGGCCAGACCAGGGGCTGACAGTGTGCAGCTGGACAGCCTCCCTTCTCAGGAACTCATCTCTCACGCCCACCTTCAAGTGTGCGAGCTGTAACGGGAGAGAGATTAAGGCGACGCTACAGGAGACTTCATTAGCTGCTCTAGGCCAGCCAAGCCTGGGAGACTGTCCCCATGCAGGGTGATAACAGGCCTCTGCAACAAAGCTGCCAGCAGCAGCCTCAAATCCCTTTTCAATTCTGCCCACTTTGGCTCGCTCAAAGGGTAAAGGGATCAATTTCTGAAATCAGCCTTTCCCTTAAACATGACCAAGTGGCAGCCAAAGCATAAACAGAGGTAATCCTTCAAGGAGCGGCACTTCAGGCTCACCAAGCGCTTTCATCTCAGGATTCTAAAGTCCTTTTCAATCATGAATCGCTTTCTCTAAGCCCCCTGCTCTCAGAGCCAGGCAGAAGCCATGTGGAGGCTGTGCACTGGAGCGGGGGTGGATGGGAGGTGGGGGGTGGGCAGGGCTCTCAAAGGCGCCAGGGAGCTCCACTGCATTTCCATCTTCCACCAGGTTTCCATAAATATCATGAGCAGGACTAAAACATGAAACAATGGGTATCAAATTGAGACAGTGTTTTTCAGACCTGGAGAGGGAGCAATCATGAGCTAGGAAATCTAGAATTACAAATTTCACGCACCTGGACCCCTCTGGTGGTGGTGCCTTGGCTGGATCAAATGCTTAGTATCTCTTGGGTCTCTTTGCCTTCATTTTTTACTGGCTTAATGTGGCAACATTTTCTAATCATTATGAGAAACCCAGATACTCTGATCTCGGACTGGACAAACGGGTTTATGTTTGTGGAAGGTAGAAATTTGTAGCTACAAAATTAGGCATGGTAGGCATCATCGTAATTTCTTAGCAATCAACTTAAATCAGTCTTCGGCCTTCATCTCCTGGTACTTGCTGATTCACAGTGAGATGCACATTGACAGAGTTTACTCGGTTCCTCCAGGACTGCTGACTGCTGCTTCTATTCACGGTGATATTGGCTGATTTCAGAGACCTCACTTCTGCGGGTTCTCTAAGCCCATCAGGCAGTGCCCTCTGAGGCCTCACTGTCTCCCCAGGACTGCTCCCTGCAGAGGGGGTGGTATGTCTTCTCTGCTTACAGTAGTCATACCTTCTAACCCCTTCCCAGCCTGGAAAAAATCTTTCTTCTTTCCTTTATTATCTTCGAAGCCATTCCATAATTTCCCTTCCTCCTTCACATTTCATTATCTCTTGCTCAGCAAATTCTAAGGAAAGGAAATGAAAAGTCCCCAGCTCCTGGTTTGAAAAGGAGAAATGAAAATGGTAGAATGTCTTAAAATTATTTTAATAAAGCATCATCCTGGGTGCCTTAGTGGGTGAAGTGGCCAACTCTTGATTTCAGCTCAGCTCATGATCTCAGGGTTGTGCAATTGAGCCCCACATCGGGCTCCATGCTGGGTGTGGAGCCTGCTTAAGAGCCCCTCTCTCCCTCTCCCTCTGCCCCTTCCCCACCCAGGCACATGCACATGGGCTTTCTCTCTCTCTGTAAAAATAAAATAAAATGAAATGAAATAAAATAAAATACAACAAAGCATCATCCTAGATGTTGTCACTAAGAAAACCAAAGCCACCAGCCTGTCAAATTAGAAAGGAAACAAAGCTCAGCCAAGAAGATGGCCAGAAGTAGACCATGAATAAGACCTACGAATCTGTGATGCATCTTCTTCTAACTGTTGTTTGGTGTAAACAAGGTCGATACATCCTGTGATTTACTAAAAACTGCTTGTGGCTTGAGTGTTTTCAGGGGAACTTTCTGAAAGACTGTGTAAATATTTCCTTGGTTCTATGCTAGTTAAAGATTTAGGGGTCATATAGTTAAACCAGCCCATCCCTCATCTGAAATACTTAGTCAACTTCCACCATGAACCAGAACTTTCTCTTGCGGAAACTCATTCAGATAATGGTTTTGGGACCGAGTCTAAGCTTCCTCTGGTTGATCACAATTCCATCCTCTAGTCCAGGGTCATGCAAGTTGTTGAGAAGGAAATTAACCTCTGCAAGTTTTCCATTATGTGCCAGACATTTTTAGGGCTCTTTTTATATGTGTTTTGTACAAATTCTGAAAGGTAGCAATTATTGTCTCCATCATAGAAACACAGAAAGGGATTCAAGGTGGTGGAGTAATTTGCCAAAAGTCAGCTATTGAAGGAAACAGCAGTGATCTGGTTCTAAAGCAATGGCCTTCCCACCACACCATGTTGACTGCCATTTTACACATAGCCACCCACAAGAATGTTATTTCTAAGATCACTGCCATATCCCCACTAAACTATTAGTCCCCACTAATCCAGGTTAATTGTTCTTTCACCATTGTTCTGTTAACAATAGCAGCAGGCACCATTTATTGATGGCCTTATTATGGTCAAGATCCCTGGTCAGTACTTTACATGGGTCATCTCATTTAAATAGCTCAAGAAGGCTATGGGACAGGCACCTACTTTACAGTCCTACGGTCCTTTACCACTATGTGGATGAGGGCATATGGTTTGGTGTTTATGAGCACTGGATCTGGAGTCAGACCACTGAAGATTCAAAGTCAGCTCTTCCAGTGCAAAGTTTTATATATATATATATATATATATATATATATATATACCCATTTCTGGTCCATATAGGGATCAAACCCACAACCTTGGTGTTAATAACATTACTCTCTAACCAACCGAGCTAACTCACGAGCTGATCAAACTCAGCTTTTTCAGCTATAGCCTTGGGAGAGTTAGTTTCTCTAAGCTTTGGTTTCTTGTGTGGGAAAGTGTAAGCATAATAACAGTAACCACCTTTGGGGTTATTGGGAGGTTTAGATGCCATCATCCCTGGAGAATGTCTGGTATATCATAATAAATGTTAGTGACTCTTATTGAGCATCTCAAGATCTCTCCCCACCACGGCTGATAACTCATAAAGCTACTCAATTTTGTTAACAACTATTTTACAATAAGACACCAAAAATTAAATACAGTATAACAGAAGCAATTTGACCAATATAAAAAAGGAGCTATTCTAGGTTTTCAGAACATGCAATTATACTTTAGAAACATATAGAAGTCACAGTTAGCTGGGGCTTCCTCGTGAAAAATTTAGGAATACAGGGAGCCAATGAAACGTGGCCAGAGCTCCTAGGTTTGTGCCCTTACCCAGTTTGTGAGTAAACTAAGGTCTTGCTTACACCTCTTTGGCAGATGGTTGCCCACTTCCCCTGAGGAAGTCCACTCCTGGAGGGACTGCCTTTGCAACTTCAAGTGTCTGCACATTTTTTAATTGTTTATTTCTCCTGTAAGGGCAGGTTCAACCCAGCACGTTGCTACTTTGTGAGCAAGGATGATGAAGGCTCTGCAGTTTTACCACAGTAGGGTAGAATGTATTAGTAAAAATCATTAAGTTAAAGTTATCTTTCTCCATCATTTTTTTAAGGCACTGACATGTTTCATTTTGGGGAAGGATCTTCCTTCATCATCCTTGGCCCCAAATTCCCAGCCCTAATAGAGATGATGAACCCAAACTATGATAATGCAAGCCAATAGGTATCATTGGCAGCACTTTGAAGTCAAACTTCAGCTTTACATTTCTAATATAGAGTCATACACAGAGACTGCACAATAGCATTACTCCTACCTTACAATGGGAATTGTTCAACTACAAAATTAGGACATCTGAGGACAAAATCCTCTGAATGACTAATACACTCCCTTTCCTGTGTCCTTGCCAGACTTCCGGAGGAAACACTAACTGTAATGCAATGAGTTTCAGAAAGTTTGTTTTTTTCTCTTTTTTTTTCCTTTTCCTTTTTCTTCTTAATAAAGGCTTTCCTCAGTTGGAAGCAAAATGTCAGGAAGTGAGATGATCACTGTGAACCTCTTGGTTTTTTCCAGTGAAAAACATTTTAATAAACAGCAGTTAAAATCAATCAAAATAAACAACTACATATACGATGTATAAATCTCAGTAAATTACTGTTGAGCAAAAGAAGACCCAAACAAATAGCCATAGTATGAGTTCATCTGTACAGTGCTTAAAACAGAGGATGCTGATCTATGGTTAGAAATCAGGGTAGTAGTTACCTTTGGGGAGATAGTGCCTAGAAGAGAGCGCAAGAGTTTCTGGGATGCTGGTTACATTCTGTTTATTGATCAGGGAATTGGTTACATGAGTGTGTACAATATGAGAAGTTATTAAGCTAAAATGATCTGTGCACTTTCCCGTATGTTAGGCTTTAGTGAAAAGTTTACTTAAAGTCAAGAAATCAAAAACACTAGAAATTTACTCACACAAAGTTATGCAAACAGAAGAGTTTGTTAAATATTGTGGAAATTTCCAGAAAAATTAGGTATGATAAGGGGTCAGAATTTTCGCTAAGGAAAGCAAAGCCATCATATTCAGATGGAGAGCCAGAGGAAAATGACATTTTTCTATTTCCCCTTCTCTGTCTTCAATTTTTGGAAAATGATACCTTTTTGAACTAAGCAGGAATTTATAGAATTTCAATATGAAAAAGCATATACTCTTCACTCACTACTCACCAAAACACCATAAGTATCCATCCCCATCTTAAAGATAAGCCAGGTCATAAAATCAATTTTGTAAGGCTGACACATCTTTCTCTTAGAAAAGGAAGCAGGAGTGATTGTATGTTTAGTTGTAACCTACCAGGATTTCATTTTTAGGCCCACATATGTTATCCTAAAAGCAGATGCCTTTGTACATGTTTTTCTCCAAGGGAGTTTGGCATATTGGAGAGGATACCAATTTTCCCTTCCCACATCATAAAGAGCTCCCTTGAATTGTTCCTCTGGGAAACCTTCTCCTACCTTGAGGTCGAATGTAGGAGGCTTTCCTTTGAGCTTCCAGGGTGCCCTAAGCTAACTCTGTCATTGGATTTAGCATATTTCAGCTTGTCTGTTTACATATTTATCTTGCACCGGGTCATGTGTGCAATATCACCAAAGCTGAGGTCGATGTGGTATTGCTCTGCCCCTGTGACCCTCAGTCCACCTCAACACCCACCTGTAGCTACAGGGAACAGGGACCGTACACCCTGACAGTTTCCCTCTTTGAATGCCTAAATGTTGCATGTTTCTGTCTGAGGGTTTTCTCCAAGGTTGAAGGCATTTGCTCAGCCATATGGGGCAGATTCAATATGCTGAGGACTTAATGCTTCCCAACCAGCAGAGGCTGGATATTGATGGATAAATGCCCCAGTGTCTGGTTATCTACTTCTGCATAACAACCACCTCAAACTTTAGAGACATATAACAATGTTGATCTTAACTGGGGGCTCACCAATTCTGGGAGTCGGGGATTTGGAAGAAGCAGAGTGAGGGTATCTTGTCTCTGCTTCATGACATTTGGGCCCCATTTGGGAAGACGCAAAAGCTCAAGCAATAATGACTGGGGTGAGAATCATCGGAAGGCTTGCACACTCACTTTCCTGGCTGTTAGTACTGGCTGTGCCTTTGTCCTCAGCTGGCTCTGGCTGGTATGTGTTGCCCCACGTAGTTTCTCTATGAGGGCTAGTTTGGGCTTCCTCACAACATGGAGGCTGAGTTCTAAGCACAAGCATCCTGAGGGAAACAGGAGAAGCTGTATTGCTCTTTATGTCCCAGCCTCTGAAGTCATATAGCACCACTTCCACCAAAGTCATAGGTCCACCCACATTTGAGGAGAGGAAACATAAACCCAAGCTCTTAAATGAAAGAGCCTCAAGGTCACATTACAAGAAAAGCACACAGAAAAGGAAGGTCTTGTCATGGGTATATTTGGAAGAAGAATATGCCACACCCAGTGTCTTTGTCCCTCACTGGGACAATTCCGAGGTATGTTCTCCATGATTCTTTCAAGTGTCCCCAGTAGACTGACTCTCAGCTTCCCATAGCAGTGACCCGTTCATAAATACACACATGGCTGGCTTTTCCAGTGTTCTTGTCTCACTTTCCCTGTTCCTCCACTTGTACTTCCTGGGGTCACCTGCCAATTATTGCTTGCATCCAAGTCTTTGTCAATGGACTGTTTCTGGGAAAACTGAAATAAGAGAAATCGAATCATTTTATTCTGTAAAGCTGGAGTCTAACACAGTGGCTACAACATAGTGCTTAATAAAAGCAAACTAGATGAATAAATATGCTCACTTCATGGACTGAGATAGAGCTCTAAGGAAAACATTGGCAGAGCAGCTATTTTTAGAGCTAAAAATATCGCTCATATTGACACGATTTTCTTCCGTCCACAAGCCCAAAGTTGCTAAGTTCTCTGAGCATCATTGAAGCATCTATCAGGGTTTGGGAAGTAGGATCATAATGGGTCCATATAATTTGACTACTACTCTTTACCATCTTATTCCAACCCAACCATCACCACCCCCGCTGCCCATGTGGACTTCCTCATCACTCTGTGTAGGCTCCATCACCTCCACTTCACTCCTCACCCTATGTGAATGTTCTTCTCACCATGGTTAGGTTTTGACATCCTGCTCTGGGCAGCTATGGCTCCACTGACACAAAGATGCCAACTTTTTGCTTTTAATGGCTTTCAGACTAAATTATTCAAGAAGGAACAAAAACGGAAGGGACTGGAAAGAACAAAGAGGAAAAGAGTCTTTATTATTGGAAGTGATAAAACCTCAAGGAATTGACTCATGTGAAATAAGAGATAGGAAACTATGACCCATGAAATGTTGATTTATAAGCTTACTGTAAGAATTATAACTATCCCGGGGGACCAGTGACATGTATTCTGGCATGATTGGCACATACTATTCTTGTTGTCAAACTTCACAGGAAACCAAATCATAATCAGACATCACATTAGTGATTCATCATGGGAAATATCAGCCACAGGCTTGGAAATACTTAAAATTCTTTGGTCATCCCACTCTGTTGATGTGGACAAAGCCGTACGCAGGAATCAAAGAGGTGATTGGTGAGCTTCACATTAGAACAAGAGAGATTAGATTAGTGGCTCTCAACCCTGGCTGCCCTGGGAATACTGATGCCTAGGCCTGCCCCAGAGCCATCAACTCAAAATCTCAGGGGGTGGGGGGGGTGGGGGGAGGGAGGAATACATTTTTTTTTAACTTCCTAGGTGATCATAATGAGCGGGCAAGGCTACAAACTATTGAGATAAACGTCTCAAATGTTGAACTACTAATTAGCATCAGTTTATGATACTTCAATGCATCAGCTCATTTGGGGGAATCTGAAATACCTGAATTTAGCTAAGGCTCCTTTTCTTTTCCACCATGCCAGGAAATTCACTGCTAGAGCTTTTTTTCTGATAATCTCATTCTTCTAGACTTCCTTATCTGATGACCACCCCTTACCTAATATAACCTTTTTCTTAGGTATCGCTGATCCATTCGGTCAGGCTATATTCAGAAAGACTTCACATATCTGGCTCAGAAACAATGTGTGGAGTTGTGTATCAACAGTTACCACGTGGGCAGCTTCTATGTTCCTAGCATGTAAGAAGCATTTTTTTATATTTACCTGATTTCAGATCACTACAGCCCTATAAAGTAAGTAAATGTGTTCCCAATTTGCTGATGAGGTTGAAAGAGATTGAGCAACTTGTCCCAGGTTATTGAACAACCCATTTTGACCTCCAAATCCTATGTTCCTTCTGCCTCTCGTATTTTAAGTTTCAAAAGCCAATTACATTTTTTCTCATTTTTAT
This sequence comes from Ursus maritimus, assembly GCF_017311325.1. Classification (NCBI taxonomy): domain Eukaryota; kingdom Metazoa; phylum Chordata; class Mammalia; order Carnivora; family Ursidae; genus Ursus; species Ursus maritimus. Next base: position 44,655,837 of record NW_024424453.1, on the reverse strand, counting down.
ATTTTCTTGGAGAAAGTTCCATAATTGTAACATTTGAATGCTAACAACAATCACAGAAATATAATTCACTAAAAACTGGAATTTAATATGAGTCAGGGCAATTCTGGATGCCTGCCAAAGGGACCCAGTAACAGTGATTGAGAAGCCAAAGGGAAGCATTCATAAACAAGATTCATGTGCAGACCCAGATGGACTCCTGCAAGAGTGAAGCACAATATGGTAAATTGGAAGGAAAAACAGAGGCAATCTTCTAAATGTGGTTTCTTTGCACTATAAACATGCATCCTTGAGCAGCTTGAGTACAAAGGCTGAAAAGAAAATCGTTTGGCCTAGGACTTGGCATTTGAATTTTTCCCTTAAGTCACATCCAGATATATGAAAGTAATAAATTTAAATATTACTTGAAAATGTCTACTTATGTAATCCTCAGTAGTTCTCAAGTTAAATGTTATTATTAATATCTTTCCAAGAGCCAGCGACTGCTTTTTTTTTTCTTTGTTTCTTCTAGTAATGTGAGTCACCTATAACCTGAAATGCATGGCAAATAGGACAGAGAAGAGAAAGAAAGGGAGAAAAAGAGATACAGCAGGCAAGAAAAACTAAGAAACAGACCTTGGGCCTAGGTGGTTGTCGAAGCATTACTTGTTACAGAGGAGAATGCATCTCAGAAATGGGCTATACCTCAGCATGAATTTTGCTGTTCCAAGAAGATGGAACCCCTAACAGGTCATTAATGACCATGGCATTTTCCTTTCATTGTTTATGGGGGGGGGGGGAGGGCAATGAAAGCAATTTAAAGTGAATAACCAAGATTCCTTTTATCAGTCTAAGAAAGGATTATGTAAAATTCTGAATTTGCTTTGCGCTTTATCACTTGAAACTTTTCTAAGCCTTGATTTGTGAATCCAACTTGCTTTTCAGTTCTAGGATCAGGTATTAAAGGAAAATAACAAACCACTTGGGGATGACTTAGGTAAAGAAGTTTCCAGGATGGCTTTATGAGTATTTTAATTAATTCATAGATGCAGTAATTAGTCATCATGACCTTGGGATAACAGACTAACCCTGAAGTCACTCCGGAAGATTAGAATACCCTAAGCTTTGTTCTTTCCTTTTTTATTTCTCTCTCCAAGGATTGGCATCTCAGAGGTGCAGTCTGCCAGGCAGTGGTCTTCAAAAACGTTTGGTCATATATTTCTGTTGATAAAAAAATCAAGTTTGTCAATATATCCCCAATAATAATAGTTATGCAGTACCGTAGTAATACAATAAATATATCTTAAAATATAGACAGAATACTAAAATGGTAAACACACGAGACAAAAACAATAAATAAAAGTTCTATTATTTTCATTTTGTACTCCACTTTAGAGGTCATTTCTTATACTTTAATGTGTATGCAAATCACTTGGGATATTGTTAAAATGCAGGTTTTATCCAGTACGCCAAGGAAGTGGTCTGAGAACTTTTATTTAATAAGCAAGCAGGTGATGTTGATGCTGTTGATCCATAGACCACATTTTTAGTAGCAAGAGGCAGAATCAAATACCACATTTCATAAATTATTTTTTCCTGTTCAGTGCATTTCAGAAAATTTAAGAGCACATTCTTGGCCTATGAAACCTACCAAAGAACTCATAATCATACCTCTGGCTTTGTTTGAAAGATGATGTCCTCAAATAGGCCTGTTCTTCTTCCAACCCTCTGGAAGTAAATCTGTCTCCCCACAAAATCTGGGTGTTTTAGACTGATGTCCTGTTGGATAAACTCTTTTGGCTCTGTTCTTTCTGCCCATAGTTTCCCTCCTGCATACAGTGCCTCGAGCTCGTGTTTGGTAACAAACTCCTGTTGACTTAGTACCAACAAAACTGGGACTACGGTGAGGTCCTTGGGCTAAATAAACATGTAGCATACATATATACATACATAAAGGAGGTATCAAAAAACTCAGTAATCAAAATAGATAATATTATAAATCAACATTTAAATATTAAATTGGCAAACTAAGGCTGACCATTTTTTTCGGTCAATAAAGTTTCCCTGGTCCCAATATTCTTCCTTGCCTACCCCGTTAGGCACTGCACATGGCAGGACCTGCGGGCTCTATCAGATACTTCCTAAATATCTTCTTCTAGGTAATTGTTAAAAGCAGCCTTCAATAAATGAACAATTAAAAAATTAAATCACAGTACACAATATTTGGAGAAAAATCAAATATTTATAACATCAATACTCTGAGTTATTAAAAGGTGAGGAATATTTAAGCATTTGATGTCTTTTAATGGAATTAGCATGAAGGATTGAATAAAGGCTCCATTGATAAAAACATTACCCTAGTTCCAATCTTGAATGTTGCCTAAAATCTATTCCATAATTTCTCTGCTATGAGTGGAATGCAAGAGGTACCAGATTTGTTGGTATTTATACCTAAGGGGGAAAATTATTCTTAAATACCTACAAAGAAAGAATGCCTTCAACTTCAGTGTTTTGAGATATCTCCAACTATAAGTGAATGACCATAAAATCCACTCGATCTTCTATACTGGAAACTTCGATGCTGTCTTTGATTTTCCTTTTTCTTCATTTGTCTACATTTAGTTGGTTGCTAAGTTGTTTCTGCTCTATTCCTCCATGGCCTGTTGGCTCTGCTTTTTATCCTGTCCAGTCCTTCTGCCTCTCATCCCTCATCTTCTGCTGCCTGCACTTCTCTTCTCTTCTTCCAAAATCTAGGTTCCTCCAATCCCAACTCATTCTCCACATTGCCACCAAGTAAACCTTCTAAAATGAAGATCTAGTCATTTCATTTTACAGCTTTTTAAATTTCAGACAGCTTCCTGCTATGGGCAAATTGCAAGGCATTCAGTCTGGTTAGTCTGATCTTAGATGATTTTCCACACATGAACCACAGCCACTTTGTACTATGTCTGCTGAGATAATTGAGAAATATATACTCTTTTCCTCTGGGAATCATGGATCTTAAGGAATATATAGGCCTGGAGCCGTTTAGTGCGTTTTGTTTTTATGTAAAGGCAGCCTAACTTGGAATAAAACCAGAGGAAAAAAAGGTGGACCAATAGTTGAAAATGAAAATGGAGATAGGTAGAAGAGAGGAGAGAGAGAAAAAGTGACAGGGGGAGGTAAAGGAGAGGAGTATTTGAGACTTGGAGACATGCCTGAACTAGTCCACCTCTAGATATATATCTTGATATCTTTACATAAGACAGTAAATTCCTTCTCTTTAGACTAGTTTGAGTTGGGCTTCTGAGGTTTGCAACTAAAAAGACCCCTGGCCAGTACAATAAACGTGATAAAATGGAATTCTAGTGTTGTTCATTACCATAAAATTCATATATGTGGTTTTTCTGGTTTCTGGTTGAGTTTTATCAAAATAAAGAGCAGACAACAAACATTCTTGGGAGGCAGGAGAACAAAATAACTACAGATAGGTAAATAGTATTTATTCCTATGAAGATTTTTCATATTCTGATTTGCCAACTCTTTAGAACTGTCTAAAACCAACTAGATTCCTATACTTACAAATATATAGCATCCAACATATGTGCGTTATGTATACTCAGCACAATTGAGAATGAAACAAAAGAATATGCATTTTTCAGAGCTGGTGACTCTTCTTGCTCTACTGGTCCAATATTATTCAGGAGGGAAAAAAGAAAAAGACAAGAAAGAATTTATCTTCATTATTGTTTTTCTACTTGCATCTCTGCTGAGTGGCACTGTGACCTTCCTCCCACAGATGCTCACAAGCCGCCAGACTCGCAACATCTGTTACTGGTACCACTTTGAAAATTCAGAAACTCAACGTACAGCTGGACTTTGCATTTATTACGGTCACAAATGGAATCTCCAAAGCCAATGGGATTTATCATCTCAAATGACTCAACTGAAAGAAATACATGACCTTAGGCCATTTGCTCCAGCCTGAACTACAGGGGAGTCCGGGATGACCTTTGCCTTTTGACTCCTCACACTTGCTGGCCACAGCAAATGCACTTGTGGAAATCAAAGTAGCCATTTAAACAATACATTTCTCTTTATCTTAATTATTTTACTCTTTTATGCCTCAGAACGAATTGTTTTAAAACTATACCTTGTCCTCTGAAAGATGCTTTCCAAATATAACCTGCGAATTGACCACAGCTCACTTACTAACAAAGACCACGGTGTGTACTCTTCAAATCTCCAAAACACTAAGCTGAGAGAAGATGTTGGACCAAATGCTCCTGTATAGGACCTTGATTGCATTTACAAACTTTCTATCATTGCTAACATTTCATCAAGAAAGGAAATAAAGTGCTTTCACTTGGGGCAGCTACAACTCAAACCAAAAATCCTTAGAAGTAATACATGTTTCCTTTCATGAACAGAACATTTTTTCCCCATCAGCAAGTGGGTAATGCAGGCAATGTGTTGGCGGCTCTGACACCATTGAGGCAGGGACTTTGGCGGCAGCTGTCAGCAAGCGAGGCTGTGGCCATGCTGAGGGTCACCCTCTACAGGTCTTCTTCTCTTAATTTCGCTCCCATCCCTCTCATTAAGATGAGAAGTCTCACCTCCCGACGTGTGGCTTTCTCAGCAGCTTGCTGGCCTATTCACTAGTTGGGTTGATTTATGATTTAATTTTATGGATGATATCACACAATTATCTCCAGATGGAATAATGAAGATGAAGAGCTGCCAGCCAACATTAGGAATGAAGCAGATTCATCCAGCACCAGCCATTTCTGTGCTGTAATTATTTTTTGTTTTGACTTCATAAATTCGTCCAGAGACACTGGGTGTTTCTTTCCAGCAGGGCCTCATTTGTCTAATTCAAATGAGATGATCTCACCCTGGTCCCCATATTTCTCCATATTTCTCTTATCACTCTGCACCCAACAGGGAGACTCATAAATGATGATTTGTGGAGCTAAAGATATACAAAATCGAATCTGCCCAATTTCTGATGCACTCACGGAGTCATCGTGATGAATGGCAAATCTTACAGCTTTGATTTAGGCAAGCACGTGATGAGGGGAAGAGGCAGAGGACAAGCAGAGTTAGGTTCCCTCATCACTGAAATCACCTAAACAAAACTTACCAAGTCAAAGCCAGAAATATGAAGCCAGCTATAATTACTGTGTCTATTGTACTCACTGAGCCTCCCATTGCTACGTGATCCTATAATATCAAAGGAACTTTTTTTTAATCCTACACTGCAGAATTTTGAGGAGTCAATTCAGCCAGGTGCTCCCCATCTTCCTTGTTTGTTTCCAAGCATAAGAAAATCCCATGCTTCATTCTAGCCAAAAAGCATCACCATAGCCCATAAAAGCCCTTAACTACGATGGTCCCAGAGTTGGGTATTGGTACTCACAAAAATACTAACACAGAATTATAACTGCAAAAATATTCCTAAAGCTCTAGATCCATGCTCATCTGGTTGGTTATTTGTTTGTTTATTTATTCAACAAATATTTATTTTTATACCCGACTATGTTCAGGCTTGTGGTTCATATTAAGTTTTTCTTTAGCCAAAGGATAATGGAAATCTGTTACAGGGTCTGAAGTAGGGATGGTGCAAGGAGTGTGAAATGATGGCATAATTACATGGGTTATTGAGAAAAGACTGGAGAGGGAGTGGTTCTCTAAGGGTGGGTCCCTGGTTAACTGGTATTTTGACAAGGCTTTCAGTTAATTATGAGTAGTACTGAAGTCACTGGAGTGTGGCAAGAGTGGTGTTTTTAGATTTCAGGTGAATGTCCTTTTTTACCAACATAATTGTCTTTGTTTTAGGTTGAGAGTATGGCAAAACCTTAAAATTGATCAAAGAATGCTTTCATTCAGTTTTTTTTTTAATAGTAAAGAATCCACCCCCCAAAAAAATTCCTGTAGGAGGGTAAAAAAAGCCAAAGACTGTCCCCACCTGACACCTCATTATTATACCAAAATCAGGGAAATCTATAGTATTTAACTGAAAGATTTTATTAAGAAAAAATGTCTTTGGAAAAGTGTCTTAAAACAATCATCAGGACTATTATGAACATGTCCTCACCTGAAATAACACAAATGTTATTGATTGAACGTATTGCATTAAAATGTCTTCAATATGCATTAGTTTAAGAGCTATTTCAAATGCAGCATAATATAGGACATGGTCATGAGCTTTGAAGGTAAATAGATGGGTTCATATTACAGATAATGTATATGTTATTTGGGGAACTTTGGGGAAACTACTTGACAACTTTATGCTTCCAATTGTGAATGTGATGACAGCAATTGTTGTAGTTTTTTTAATTGTGAAATAAGCACTTAGCATAGCATATAATGATAGTTCAATAAATAGTAGTTCTCCCCCATTATTCATTTAAAAATGACCCTAAATCACATGGTACTATATTTCCTTCCATGAATGGCTCCTTAATGTTGTGTTAGTGTGGTGTCACAGGTAGGATCGCCCAAGAGCAGAAGTAAGGCAGAGGTTGGGGAGCAGGATATTTACTAGAGATCAACACCTATGAATGGCCGAGGGCAGAAGGAGGACAGGGAAGAGGATGAAATTGAACTGTAATGAAGGTGGGGTGGAGATTTGGATAACCTGGCAAGGAACTCAACAATAAATATTACCCACCAGAGTTGTCCTGTGGTCAAAATGGCTAGATCTTTACACCCCAATATCACTAAGTCACTGAATCTGGGAATGTCCTAGAAATTGTGTGACCTTGGGTAAGACAGCTTTCTGCAACAGAGCTAGGCCCTATAGTTTGAAGTCAGCTAGAGGCTTCTGCTTAGTGTGTTCTCTTCAGTTGGAAAGCAACCTTCCTTGAAGTGAGACATGGTCCATGCATCTCCACATCCACACCTGTGGTTTCAAATCATGCCTTTACTACTTACTACTTATGTAACTTACAGTGATAATAATAATAGCCAGTTTCTGGTAAGCTTTACTGTGTTCCAGGCACTATTTCCAAGTGTTTTTATATCTCTTACATTCACAACCCTGGGAGGTAGGTCCTATCACTATTCCTATTTTACAAGAGGAAACTGAAGCACAGAGGAGTTAAGTCACTTGCCACGAGGTCACATAGAAAATGGCAGAACCAGATTCCAAATTCATCTAATTTACTTTATAGCTTGCAATCAATTATAGGTCTCTAAATCTAGTTGCCTTATCTGTAAAACAAAATTGATAGCGAGGATTAAGTGAGATAATTAATGCAAAGCATCTAGCACGGTGTCTCAATTAGAGATACTGTAACTATCAAAATGAAAGTTGTGAATTAGAAACTTTAAGGCCTGCAGTCTCAACAGGAAAGATATTGTCACCAGGGGAGAAAAAAAATTGGCTCTTGGGGGACATTTAATTTTGTTTTTGATATTAGGTGAAAAACATTCAGTTTTTCACCATTATGTTAGTTAGCTATGTATTTTTCAATTACTAATTCAGTGTCTTTATGTTTTGTGGTCTATTCAGATATTCTCTTTCTTCTTGAGTCAGTTTCGGTAGTTTGTGGTTTTTTCTCTGAATATGGCCATTCACCTAGGCTATTTAATTTGTTAGCCTGTAATTGTTCATAGTATGAGTCTTTCTCTCTCTCTCTCTCTTTTTTTTTTGTCAATGTAGCTGAAGGTTTATCAATTTTGTTAATCTTCAAAAAAACAACTTTTGGTTTCATTGAATTTGATCATTGATATCCTATTCTCTATTTCATTAAATTCCACAGTAATCCTTGTTATTTCCTTCTTCCTGTTTGCTTGGGTTTCCTTTGTTCTGTTTTTATGTTAAGGTGAAAATTTAGGTTACTGATTTGAGAAGACTGGACAGCTCCTCCCCCCCCAACTTCCTCCTCCTCCTCCTCCTCTTCTCCTTGTCCTTACCCTTGCCCTCCCCCCTCCCCTTCCCTTTCTTCCTCTTCTCCTTCTCCTTCCCCTTCTTCCTGTTCTCCTTCTCCTTGCCTTCCTTCTCCTCCTCCTTCTCCTCCTTCCTCCTCTTCTCACCATCCTCCTCCCCATCCTTCTCCTCCTCCTCCTTCTTCTTCTTCATTTTTAATGTAGGCATTTGCACATATAATTATCCTTCTAAGCACTGCTTTAGCTGCATCTTATATGTTTGGTATGTTATATTTAATTTTCATTCACCTCAAAGTATTTTCTAGTTTTCTTTGTAATATTTTTTGACCCATTAATTACTTCAGTATGGTCCAAAAAAAAAAAAAAACCAACCAAAACAGTATGGTTTAATTTCCACATATTCATAAATTTCCCCAATTATTTTTGTTACCGATTTTTAATTTCAATCTGCTATGGGTGGAAAATAAATGCATAATTTCAAACCTTGTAAAATTATTGAGACTTCTATTATGACCAATGATATAGTCTATACAGGAGTATGTTCATATGCATGGGAAAAGAAGTAGTATTCTGCTATTGTGGGTAGAGTGCTCTACACACATCTATTGGGTTCTAGTGTTGCAAGTCTTTTATTTCCTTATTGATCTCCCTTCAATTCTATCAGTTTTTCCTTGATGTATTTTGGGGCTCCCTTATTAGATTCATATGTGCTTATAATTATTATGTCTTTCTAACAGAATGACCCTTTTAGCATTATTAAATGTTCTTTGTGTCCAGTAATAATTTTTGCCTTAAAGTTGATTTGCCTGACTTTATTATAACTACTCCAACTCTCTTTTGGATATTGTTTGCATGATACATCATTTTTTCATTCTTTTATTTTTAACTTATTTGTGTCTTTAAATCCAAAGTGTGTTTCCTGTTTCCAGTCATGTTTTTTTGTTGTTGTTTTGTTTTTTTTTTTTAATCCATTCTGCCAATCTGTGCCTTTTGATTGGAGGAGTATTTAAGATTTACATTTGCCATTTGCTATTTATTTTCTGAATGCTTTATATCCTTTTCGTTCCTTTTTTTTTCTACTTTCTGCCTTCTTTTCAATTAAATAGCTTCATAGTTACCCTGGAGATCACAATGAGCTCCTTATAAAAATTTAGTTTGAATTAATAGTAACTTAATTTCAATAGTATACAAAAATTTTGCTCAAATATATTTTCATTTCTTTATCTTTTTTGTGCTGTTATTGCCATACAAATAATACATTTTAGGCCCATTAATACAGTTTTATAATTATTGCTTTATTCAGTTGTTTTTTAAAATACAATAGGAGAATCAAAAAGTTACCATGTTGTCTCTTATATCTACCAATATATTTACCTTTACTTGTGTTCTTTTTTCACTGGTGTTGATTCAAATCACTATCTAGTGTCTTTTTATCTAAACCTGAAAAACTTCCCTTAATATTTTTTACAGGGCAGGTCTACTGTGATGAATATTTTGTTTTTATTGATTTCAGAATGTGTTAATTTCTCCTTTGTTTATTTGAGGGATAGTTTTGCTGTATATAGAATCCTTGGTTGACAGTCTTTTTCTTTCAATACTTTGAATATGCATCCCATTGCATTTCTGTATCCTCGATTTCTGATGAGAAGTCAATTGCTAATCTTACTGAAGATCCCTTGTATGCAATGCATTGCTTCTCCCCTGCTGCTTTTAAGAGTCTCTCTTCTTGGCTTACAATAGTTTATTATAATGCTTCTAGATGTCAGTCTCTTTGGATTTATCTTACTACACATTCGTTGGGCGTCTTGCTTATACAGATGAATGTTTCTCATCAAATTTGGGGATTTTCAGTCATTCCGTCTCCAAATATTCTTTCTGTTCATTTCTTTCTCTCTTCATCTTATAAGATTCATATTTTGCACATGTTGGTACACTTGTTGATGTCCTACAGGTCTCTTAGGCTCTGTTCATTTTTATTCTTTTTTCCTTATGTTCTTAAATGAGCTCTGGCTGGATATTATTTATCTTGCAGATCCTTTTTTCTAGTCCAGCTTTGTGGAGTTTTGCATCATACATACACATTTAGGTATACAGCCACAGACATAAGGAGACCACTATTGCCAACTTCTGCAGTTCTCTTTCTCCATAATTCACTCTCCTATGCATTCTGTCCCCCAAATTCTAATTGCCTTGGTTTCTGCTAATTCTGATTTCTGCCTCTTCAATTCAGTGAGACTTGTGTGCTGTATTTGGGTTTACTGTTTCCTGCACCATTTTCCAGAAAGTATCTCTAATCCCAGAGCCAAGACAATCATTGGTTTCATGTTGTTTCTTTACTTTATAAAGGAATCACAGTCTGTATTGCCTGTTTGCCAATATCTGAAAAACAATGATTCGCTTTCTTCCCCCACCCCTGAATTTTCTAGTTATTTATGGTGACAGACCAAGTTTGGTATCAGTTAGTTTACCATGGCTAAAAGTGGAATTCTGAGTCTCTTTTGGACTACTGTCTCATGCTTGCTAAGTCATTAAAGCTCATGGCCCTTTCTTTCCAACTTATAGGAGGATGGTCTCCTTCTGCTGGGGTGGGATACTTAATAAAAAATTCTAAGAAAATTAATAATAAGCAAGTCTTAAAATTTCATTTCAAATTTGCTGCAGAAGAATAGATTCTAAACATATAAAGTAAAATTTCTTATTTGTATGGAATGCGAAAGAGTAAAAAAAAATGTCTAGTTAAACATTTTAAAACTTCTGACTAATAGTTTGCTGTGCAGATCAGTAACTAACTCCCCAGAAGAAATCTTGATCTCATTAAACTCTATCTAAATAATTATTAACTAACTCTAACTAATTATTTCCCAGAGGAAGATAGTAAATCATATTAGTTCACATACTTCTACCTACTTCGATTTTTCTTTCTTAATTTCTTTACATTTAATCCTCACCTCCTTAAAACCGGTGTTGTAACCATGGGAAAGAAAATAGAGCCTGAGGCAAACAGCTGTGATAGCCCCCATTTGCACTACTAAATCAAGTCAGTGGTCATTCCAAACCTCAAAAGTTTCAGGGCTTATACTCTGTTCTGCTCAATCTCAGAGAGAGGTTGGCCAAATGATGCCATGTCTCCAGTTAAGACCCAATTTGGTAAATTGGAAGCAGATGAGACATGGCAATTTCAGTGCTGGCTGCATCTATCTTCTAGCTTCAATTAGAGAAAAAGCTCGTTTCCATCTGTTGGTTCCCTGCCTGTCTGAGAAGCAAAGGTCCAACTTCACCTAGGGAAGGAATAGAGCATCCGTGTTCAAACTTTTTAGGTTTGAATATCATTTCCTTTCTTGCTCTTCCTTGGTGACTAGATACAGATACGGGTGAAGGAGGAAGAGAAAAGGAAAATAACATCAAAACACATAAGTGACAGAAATTAAGCTTCAAGCAACTGCATAATCACTGTCTTAAAAAAACCTGTTCTAACTCAGTTTTAATATTCCCTGCCACTAACTAAAACATTTTTTTATTTGCTTCCATGTTTAATTGGTTTAATAAATTTATGTCCAGTAAATAATGGGCAAAAAGAATGGGTCTATTTGTCCTTCATCTTTAAAGGGGAATACATCAGATATATGGAATTAGTTTCTGCCTTCTATGTTTGTGAGAACAGAAATAGCAGAAATGTTTCCATCCTGCTAACTGTAAAGTGGAAAGTTCCCCAGTCTAGTATGTTCATCACAGGTAGGGCCAACTGGCCTGATGGAGATCATTAGGGAAAGCATCCTCTAGCTAACTGTTCAAAGTATCTGGCACAAGATAACTAACTGCTGCAGAACTTACTTTGCAAGCTCAACAAGCAAGAAAATAGTTAAACTCCTCATTCCCAAATCACAAACCTGTCAGAAATTTGCACCATTATAAAAAGGCTTCTCATCCTCAGCACAATTGACACTTCTAGCAGGATAAGTCTTTGTCGTGGAGGAAGGGGACTATTCCGTGCTTGGTAGAATGTGTAACAGCATCTGTAGTCTCCACCCACTGTGTCAGTAGAAACCCACCCCCTTTAAATGTGACAATCAAAATGTCTCCAGAAATTGCCCTCTGTCGCCCAGGGGGAGCAAAATTGCCTCCATTTGGAAAGAACATTTCTATACCAAGAGGTAAATCAAATTTATGGGTTTAAATTATGAGTTTTTACTTTTTTCCTCCCCGTATTAGTCTGCTAGGGCTGCCGTAACAAAATACAACAGAATAGGTGGCTTCAACAAAAAACATTTATTTCTCATAGCCCCAGAGGTTAAAAGACTGAAGGGAAGGCGTTGGCAGGCTTAATTTCTTCTAAAGTCTCTCTCCTTGGTTTGAAGATAGACACATGTTTGCCGTGGCCTCACTTGGCCTTTGTCTGTGCACTAGTATCCCTGGTGTTTCTCTTTGTGTCCTAATCTCCTATTCTTATAAAGACACCAGTTAGATTGGATTAGGGCCCATGCTAACCACCTCATTTTAACTAAATTATCTCTTTAAAGGTCCTACCTCCAAGTATAGTCACATTCTGAGATTCTGAGAGTTCAATTTCCAACATATGAATTTGGGGAGTTGGGGGCACATTTCAGTCCATATCACACCCCTACCCTGAGCAATCAAGTATTGTTTGAGTATGCCAGTGGCAAGCAATTCAATTTCAGAAAAAGAATACTTGAGAAAATAGTTTGAGAAAGCTAGTATCATATGCTTTGCTTTCTCAGCCCACCTTCAACCCCTCTACCTCTGTGGTACATTCAACTAATGAATGTTTCATTCTTTCAACTCATTTTAATTATAGATCAGATTTTTCACATTGATTGTGGCAGAATCAGTATGAGACTTGATTATCCAGAGATATTTATTCATGCTAAATTCTTCAAATATATTCTTTTTCTTGCAGTTCATACAGGTGAAATAGGGCATTCATTTTCACAAATATTTATAGCAATTTTGGAATATCAATCAAAATATCAGGAGGTTGGGTTTGATTTTGATGAAATTCTTGAATTTTACTTCTAGAATTTTTTTTTAAAAAAAAAACACCTCTCTTCTAGGCAAGAGACTTTATCATATTAATTTTTCAATAGATCACATATTACCTATTTATTACATATGTTAATTAAAAATGTACAATGCTCTTTAGATCATTTAATATTTTTCTGTGTTTTGTAGCACTTTGCAAAACAAAGTTAAATGTAAAGTGTTAGGTTATGAATTCAATCTGTTGATCACCATTTGGTTACTGTTGTTCTGATATCTATCTGGAGGCTCCAGGTGAATTGAAAATTGAAGGTTTTTTTCTTTTTTAAGTAACATTTTGAAATACAATATAGATTGATTGCAAAGGGGTACCAAAATCATTTTCCCATCTTAACAGAAATCTCGAAATGGCAAAGGCCTTAAAAACAACAAATAAATGTAAGATCCCTTAATGACAAATTTTTAAAAAACTTATACGTGGAAAAATATATATTACAATTTTCTAATAATTACAGAATTATAATTAATTATATAATTTCCTAATAATTTTCTCTAATTATACTAGTCAGAGATTTAATTTTTTTCTTCTTTATGCTCTTCTCAGTTTACCATTTTCAGTAATAAGACTATATTAATTTTGAAATCAGGAAAAAAATTATCCTCCACAATACTTGTCATAGCTATGGTGGATTGGCTTGTTATTTACTTATTTATTTATAAAAGTATAATTAACATACAGTGTAATATCAATTTCACGTGTACAATAAAATGATTCAACAGTTCTATATATCACCCAGTTCTCATCACAATCAGTGTACTCTTAACCCCCTTCATCTATTTTACCCATCCCTCACCCATTTCTCCCCGGACAACCACCAGTTTGTGCTTTATAGTTAAGAGATTCTCTTTTTATATCTATTTTTGTCTTGTTTTGTTTTGTTTCTTAAATTCCTTGTATGAGTGAAATCATACAATATTTGTCTTTCTCTGTCTGTAACTTGGCATTATATCCTCTAGGTCCATCTATGTCATTGCAAATGGCAAGATTTTATTTTATGAGTGAATAATATGCCATTGTATTTGTATAACACATCTTCTTTATTCGTTTATCCAAGAATGGACACAGGTTGCTTCCACATCTTGCCTATTGTAAATAATGTTGCAATAAATGTAGGGGTGCATCTATCCTTTTGAATTTGTGTTTTCATTTTCATTTCTAAATACCTAGTAGTGGAATTACTGGATAATATGGCAAATCTATTTTTAATTTTTTGAAGAACCTCCACACTATTTTTATGATGGGTTGGCTTTTAACAAGAACATTATTCTTCTTATACTATGCCCCAGTATACTCCAGAGCGTGACTAGCCAATAATTACATTTCTCTGTTTTGTTCTAGCTAGAATTCCAAATCTTTAGGTTCAACTAATCAGACTCACTTTTGTGGGATTTGGAACACAAAAGTAAAGCAGATACAGAGTTGAAATTTTATATATATATAATTTATTTATTTATTATTTTTTTTATTTTTCTGTAGCAACATTAAGATTCAATGTCTTCATGGGTGCCAAGAGGCAAAGTATATTTTTTTCCCAGTAGATATCTAGTAGGCATGACATAGCTCTAGAGACATGGCAGGGGTTTCCTGGTCCATGGAATCTGATCAAATTGGTTTGTCTTTGGAGCTCCCATTTCTATTAGTGACTTCCTGATGGAGGTTACAATTCCTCTAGTGAAATAATTCCACAGTGTTGCACTGAAAGGTATCCATGGCACAGCGCAAGACCCAAGCCCTTCTACCAATTTTTATTCACCTAATTCTCTTTATTAACCACTTTCTGCTTAACTTCGCTAGAGAGGCTTATGTTTTGTGCAAGTGAAGCCCAACATATCCAAAGTGGTAAAATATCACTTAAAACAACCAGTTTATAACTTCTTATTGGGTTGTTATTTCGTAAGTAAACTATACTGAAGAGAGAAAAAATACATATTAAGTTCCTAATTCTTTTTTACCTTAAAAAGCTAATAATCTGACTTTCTAAGTAGCCAAAGTGCAAATAATGATATATATCTGCAATTAGAATAACCCAAATTTTGACCACAGTTATCAAGAAGTCCACACTAGCAGAAATGGTATGGAAGACCAATATTTCCCTAAATATTTTCATGGTTGGAAGTGAGATAGGGATCAGAAGTTAGAAAGGAAAATAACAGAATTTGGCTGATTGAATGCCTCTAAGCAGTAGAGAGTTAAGGGAGCAAAGATGAATTTTGCACTTGAAAGAAATGCATCTGGGTTTGAGAGGAAGATAATAAGCCTACGTTTAACATATTAATTAAAGTCCAAGTTTTGTTAAAGAGGACAGATTTTTTCATTAGGGTGGTAAGAGGAGTTGGGCCAACTGGAAATATCACTAAAAGACTTACCCTGTGGGGTGCCTGGCTGGCTCCATCAGTGGAATGTGTGACTCTTGATCTCAGGGTCGAGAGTTAGAGCCTCACATTGGGTGTAGGGATGACTTAAAAATAAAATCTTAAAAAAAGAAAGAAAGAAAGAAAGAAAGAAAGAAAGAAAGAAAGAAAGAAAGAAAGAGAAAGAAAGAAAGAAAGAAAGAAAGAAAGAAAGAAAGAAAGAAAGAACTTACCATGCAACTTCTCACTTAAAGAAAAAAGATGAGGGGTGCCTGGGTGGCACAGCGGTTAAGCATCTGCCTTCGGCTTAGGGCATAATCCCGGCGTTCTGGGATCGAGCCCCACATCAGGCTCCTCTGCTATGAGCCTGCTTCTTCCTCTCCCACTCCCCCTGCTTGTGTTCCCTCTCTCGCTGGCTGTCTATCTCTGTCAAATAAATAAATAAAAAAATCTTTAAAAGAAAAAAAAGAAAGAAAAAGAAAGAAAGAAAGAAAGAAAGAAAGAAAGAAAGAAAGAAAGAAAGAAAAAAAAGAGATGAGACCAAACCAGAATTCAGCAAAGGAGGGGAAGAAGTCACAGAACAGCACATCAAACAGAAGCATATGCTAAAGCATGGAGGATCAAAGAGAGGGCAAGCAAGTGAGGTAGCAAGGGGGTGATCCCTTTTTGTACAAAGATGCTGGTGGTTTTGTCCAGAGGAAGGCCTTAAGGAGGCTAGAAAGGGACAAGGTGCTAGTAGAAATATCTTGGAGGAAATACAGGCAAACTATTGACAATGTTGGGCTGGCTCATTAGTGGTTAAGGTTACAGATTTAGGGGCGCCTGGGTGGCACAGCGGTTAAGCGTCTGCCTTCGGCTTAGGGCGTGATCCCTGCGTTCTGGGATCGAGCCCCACATCAGGCTCCTCCGCTATGAGCCTGCTTCTTCCTCTCCCACTCCCCCTGCTTGTGTTCCCTCTCTCGCTGGCTGTCTATCTCTGTCAAATAAATAAATAAAAAATCTTTAAAAGAAAAAAGAAAGAAAAAGAAAGAAAGAAAGAAAGAAAGAAAGAAAGAAAGAAAGAAAGAAAGAAAAAAAGAGATGAGACCAATAACCAGAATTCTAGGAAAGCAAAGGAGGGGAAGAAGTCACAGAACAGCACATCAAACAGAAGCATATGCTAAAGCATGGAGGAGATCAAAGAGAGGGCAAGCAAGTGAGGTAGCAAGGGGGGTGATCCCTTTTTTGTACAAAGATGTGGTGGTTTCGTCCAGGCTGAAGGCCTTAAGGAGGCTAGAAAGGGACAAGGTGCTAGTAGAAATATCTTGGAGGAAATACAGGCAAACTATTGACAATGTTGGGCTGGCTCATTAGTGGTTAAGGTTACAGATTTAGGGGCGCCTGCGGGCACAGCTGCTAAGCGCCTGCCTCTCGGCTTAGGGCGTGATCCCTGCGGCCGGGATCGAGCCCCACATCAGGCTCTCCGCTATGAGCCTGCTTCTTCCTCTCCCACCCCCTGCTTGTGTTCCTCTCTCGCTTGGCTGTCTCTATCTCTTCAAATAAATAAAAAAATAAAATCTTAAAAAAAAAAAAAGGTTACAAATTTAACTTTGGGGTCATTCTCATTGAGGCGATATTTGACATCACTGATGGTAAGATGCAGAAAAAGAAAGATGCACCCTCCATTTAATGGGGTATAATAGAAAATCAGTGAGTGAGACTTAACAGGAGGATTCTGGGAGATAAACGACAAACAGAAAAACACTATTGACTGCATAAAGTGAGGTAGAACGACAAGTGGCAGAGGGTCCTTCTGCAGCATCAAATACTGTTGGAAGGTTGAAGATGAGACTGTCAAATGATGCTTAGGCATTGTTAACTGAAAGGTCATTGGCCACCAGAGACTTTCAAAGAGAAAATTTGCGTAACATGGCTTGCATAGAAGAATAAAGCTAAGAGATTGAGGAGGGTCACAGACGGTATGGTAAGAGAGTCTATTTTGGGCTTCCAGCTTAATCAGCAGGCAGAGATCAAAAGTCCAAGCTATTCTAGTTCATATTTCTTGGCAACTGATGCCCTGACTCCTTCCTTTCCCTGCAACACTTTTTTTTTTTTGGTCTTAGAATAATTGATTTCACCTTTTCTTGGTTGAAAGGTAAAACCAATGCATTTTAAAATAACATCTGATCTATTGAACCTGGACATGGAAGGAGGTGGAAGACGCAAGGAATACCATTCCTGCCAAGGTGATGAAATAGCTGGGATCTTTCAGTGCTTCTAGGGCACAAGTCACAGGATACAAGAGCCCAACTGTGAAGAACAGGGGTACCTTCCAGGAACAGCAGTTAAGAGCAAGTTTAGAGTATCAGGTTGATTTTTCTCATAAAGCCTTCTATTTCCCCATCCAATAACATAAGTTTTTGTGGTAGTGAGGAATTAGGGAGATGGAGTTGGCAAGAGATAAATTTGGGGTCAGTGAAGACTTTAATTTCCCTTATAACCTTGTCCAGAGTGCCCATTTGGAGGCTGGCCAAGGACATACATTATTACAGCTCCCACAAGCTCCCTCTGGGCAACATAAAATCAGACAATTCTCAGATGATACAAGCCAGGCTTGTCTCTGTCTTATGTTGATTACTAGGGAAACACAGTACCTGGGCAATGGGTACTGAAAAGGAAGTCCTTTAATAGGTAATGTTGGGAAGTGAGGATCAAAACAAAAATGTATGTGTACTTATGCGTGTACGATGTATGTGTGTAAGCAGGTGTCTGTGTCTCTGTACACATATGTGGACATGTTCAGTTTAGAAGAGTCTTGCTCTGGATCTCCGGAAGACTAAACCCCTTCTCACTACTTGGGCATCAGCCCAAATGTCACCTCCTCAGAGCATTTATCATATCTGAAATTTTCTTATTCATTCTTATTTATTTATTTTTTTAAAAGATTTTATTTATGTATTTGAGAGAGAGTACTAGAGAGAGCAAGCACAAGTCGGGGCAAAGGGAGAGGGAGAAGCAGATTCCCACTAAGCAGGGAGTCTGATGTGGTGCTCAATCCCAGAACCCTGGAATCATGATGTGTTAACTGACTGAACCATCCAGGCGCCCTTCAATCCTTTTTCTTTAAAGTGTCTTTCTGGGGCACCTGGTGGCTCAGTGTGTTGAGAGACCGATTCTTGATCTCAGCTCAGGTCTTGACCCTCAGGGTCGTGAGTTCAAGACTTGAGATGGGCTCCACACTGGATGTGAGCCTACTTTTAAAAAATAATTAATTAAATATTGTCTTTCTCTGAGTTTCCAGTGTCTCTGACAGTGTCTGGAACATAATATGCAGTCAGTAAATGTTAAAATGAGTTTGGACTATGAGATTATGCTGGAGTGAGTTAAGGAAATAGTCTTCCTATTGTGGAAGAGAATGGGATATGTTATGGATGAAAACAACACACTGAGGATGAAAGAAAGAAACCATAGTTGCCTGATAACTGATATGTAAGGACAAGAGTGCTGGGTTAGCTTTTTAGAAGAAGGAAATAAAACTTATTCAGCGAGAAGAACTGATGGGAAAGAGGGTGAAAGTAAAGATTAGATGAAGTCTGAGATGGAGGGAGTGACATACTGGAGAAGTTGTAAGAAAGAG
>NW_024424453.1:44603681-44636941 GCF_017311325.1 Ursus maritimus | reverse complement strand
AGCAGGCTCCCTGCTGAGCAGGGAGCCCAATGTGGGGCTTGATCCCAGGACCCTGAGATCATGACCTGAGCCAAAAGCAGATGCTTAACTGACTGAACCACCCAGGCACCCCAACTTGGAGATTTCAACACCCCTCTCTTGGCAGTTGACAGAACAACCAGACAGAAAATAAGCAAGCAGGTAGAACTCACACTATCAATCAAGAGGGTCAAATTGACACTTATAGAATATGCCCACCCAACAACAGCAGAATTACACATTCTTTTCAAGCACCTGCAGAACACATATCATGATAGACCATATTCTAGACCAAAAGGCACACTTTAACAAATGTAAAATTAAAATTATACATAAAATCATACTTGTTTATAATCAAACAAGAAATCAATGACAGATAACAGGGAAAACTCCTGACACTTAGAAGCTGAACAACACACTTCTAAATAATCGTGGGCCAAAGAGGAAATCTCAACAGAACTTTAAAAAATACATTGATCTGGGGCACCTGGGTGGTGCAGTTGTTAAGCATCTGCCTTCAGCTCGGTGTGATCCCTGCGTTCTGGGATCGAGCCCCACATCAGGCTCCTCCGCTATGAGCCTGCTTCTTCCTCTCCCACTCCCCCTGCTTGTGTTCCCTCTCTCGCTGGCTGTCTCTATCTCTTCAAATAAATAAAAAATAAAATCTTAAAAAAAAAAAGGTTACAAATTTAACCTTTGGGGTCATTCTCATTGAGGCGATATTTGACATCACTGATGGTAAGATGCAGAAAAAGAAAGATGCACCCTCCATTTAATGGGGTATAATAGAAAAATCAGTGAGTGAGACTTAACAGGAGGATTCTGGGAGATAAAACGACAAACAGAAAAACACTATTGACTGCATAAAGTGAGGTAGAACGACAAGTGGCAGAGGGTCCTTCGCAGCATCAAATACTGTTGGAAGGTTGAAGATGAGACTGTCAAATGATGCTTAGGCATTGTTAACTGAAAGGTCATTGGCCACCAGAGACTTTCAAAGAGAAAATTTGCGTAACATGGCTTGCATAGAAGAATAAAGCTAAGAGATTGAGGAGGTCACAGACGGTATTAAGAGAGTCTATTTTGGGCTTCCAGCTTAATCAGCAGGCAGAGATCAAAAGTCCAAGCTATTCTAGTTCATATTTCTTGGCAACTGATGCCCTGGACTCCTTCCTTTCCCTGCAACACTTTTTTTTTTTTTTTTGGTCTTAGAATAATTGATTTCACCTTTCTCTTGGTTGAAAGGTAAAACCAATGCATTTTAAAATAACATCTGATCTATTGAACCTGGACATGGAAGGAGGTGGAAGACGCAAGGAATACCATTCCTGCCAAGGTGATGAAATAGCTGGGATCTTTCAGTGCTTCTAGGGCACAAGTCACAGGATACAAGAGCCCAACTGTGAAGAACAGGGGGTACCTTCCAGGAACAGCAGAGTTAAGAGCAAGTTTAGAGTATCAGGTTGATTTTTCTCATAAAGCCTTCTATTTCCCCATCCAATAACATAAGTTTTTGTGGTAGTGAGGAATTAGGGAGATGGAGTTGGCAAGAGACTGTAAATTTGGGGTCAGTGAAGACTTTAATTTCCCTTATAACCTTGTCCAGAGTGCCCATTTGGAGGCTGGCCAAGGACATACATTATTACAGCTCCCACAAGCTCCCTCTGGGCAACATAAAATCAGACAATTCTCAGATGATACAAGCCAGGCTTGTCTCTGTCTTATGTTGGATTACCAGGGAAACACAGTACCTGGGCAATGGGTACTGAAAAGGAAGTCCTTTAATAGGTAATGTTGGGAAGTGAGGATCAAAACAAAAATGTATGTGTACTTATGCGTGTACGATGTATGTGTGTAAGCAGGTGTCTGTGTCTCTGTACACATATGTGGACATGTTCAGCTTAGAAGAGTCTTGCTCTGGATCTCCGCAAGACTAAACCCTTCTCACTACTTGGGCATCAGCCCAAATGTCACCTCCTCAGAGCATTTATCATATCTGAAATTTTCTTATTCATTCTTATTTATTTATTTTTTTAAAAAGATTTTATTTATGTATTTGAGAGAGAGTACTAGAGAGAGCAAGCACAAGTCGGGGGCAAAGGGAGAGGGAGAAGCAGATTCCCACTAAGCAGGGAGTCTGATGTGGTGCTCAATCCCAGAACCCTGGAATCATGATGCTTAACTGACTGAACCATCCAGGCGCCCCTTCAATCTTTTTTCTTTAAAGTGTCTTTCTGGGGCACCTGGTGGCTCAGTGTGTTGAGAGACCGATTCTTGATCTCAGCTCAGGTCTTGACCTCAGGGTCGTGAGTTCAAGACCTGAGATGGGCTCCACACTGGATGTGGAGCCTACTTTTTAAAAATAATTAATTAAATATTGTCTTTCTCTCTGAGTTTCCAGTGTCTCTGACAGTGTCTGGAACATAATATGCAGTCAGTAAATGTTAAATGAGTTTGGACTATGAGATTATGCTGGAGTGAGTTAAGGAAATAGTCTTCCTATTGTGGAAGAGAATGGGATATGTTATGGATGAAAAACAACACACTGAGGATGAAAGAAAGAAACCATAGTTGCCTGATAACTGATATGTAAGGACAAGAGTGCTGGGTTAGCTTTAGAAGAAGGAAATAAACTTATTCAGCGAGAAGAACTGATGGGAAAGAGGGTGAAAGTAAAGATTAGATGAAGTCTGAGATGGAGGGAGTGACATACTGGAGAAGTTGTAAGAAAGAGGGAAGTTGAACATTTCAAAAAATATTTTCGCTGTAACACCTTTCCTTTTCTAGTTTTTATTTCCTTCCCTTAGGAAAGAAGCTCTGTAGCAATTGGCATTGATTTTCATAAATAAAACTAGCAAATGCTTTTGGGTCCACTCTCTCTTTTCCTCTCTCCTCTATGTCCAAGTAGCCCAGAAACCTGATTGCTGTCTTTGGCCCAAGCTTTATAAAAGTGCACTCACCAGCCACCCTCCTGGGATGGAATTAAGAAATATCTTTGCTTATTGGTCTGTTCCACAGCTCACTGACTATGGAAAGACCCATTAAACACCACTAATAGCACCTGGAGATTGGGATTTTTAAATAGAACTTAATGTGCAACTGTTGTCTTGATTGGTAACTTAAACTTGGTGCATGTGTGGCGGTGTCCCTGTCCTTCTCCAATGTAACAGGCCCTTTGTGCTACATTCACTCCTTACTAGTGCTGTACAGACATCATTCTGTGTGTGCAAAATTATCCTCCTCTAAATTTCAAGCCCTTTAGAAACACATATGGATTTTAGGATTCCATCCACCCTCAATACTCCCTAGATAATGCTTTGCATATATTTTATTCTGAAGAAATGTATCCGTCTAATGAACTGTAAATAAATCAAGGGCTTTTGCCCAACTATGGTTTCCACTGGCTTGGGGTTACCGAACTGCAAGGGACTACGTCTACCTTGATCATGGGAGACACTATCTCTTCATACTACCATCACCTTTAAAGAATCCAAAGCCCCTAATAGTATTAGTCAAAGCCCCTAATAGTATCCTAGCCCCTAATTAGTATATACAGGGTAAACAAACTCATAGGGAATCTTACAGTTTCCCCAAACCTAGTGACAGTGGAAAACCATTATCAAAAAGGAAAGGGAGACCACACAGAGAATATGGAGTGAGTGTGTGGATCCCCTCAACTATGTATGTTGAAACCATGTCCTTAATGTGATGGTGTTTTGAGGTGAAGCCTTTGGAAGGTGATTAAGTCATGAGGTAAGAGATCTCATGAATGGGATTGGTGTCCTTTAAAAGAGACTCTAGAGAGTTCCCTACCCCCTTCAACCATGTGAGGACACAATGGAAAAGTGGTTGTCTATGAACCAGGAAACAGGATCTCATCAGACATGGAATCTGCCAGTGCCTTGATCTTGGAATCCCCAGCTTCCAGAGCTGTAAGAAATAAATTTTTGTTGTTTATAGGCCACTCAGTCTATGGTATATTGTTATAGTGGCCCTGATGGACTAAGACAGGCTGTGACCTTTAGTAGAAAGCCCCAGTCACTCTACTACAACACGGAGGAATATACACCCCAACACTCTCTGATTTTCTGGCTGTTGTCTGCATACCCAATGAGGAGACAGATGTCAAGGGAGTCACTGCGCATACGCCGTTCAAGGTCAGCCTCCTTGGGCAAGTGTCAAGGTGGGGAATGCTTTTGAAATGTAATGTTAAACAATGGTCCTTGTGCCTCATGTTTAATAGCAACTCTGTATGAAAATAAGAAGAAGACCGGAATATTTTATTTTCCCTTTGGAACTCCCAGTATGATAAACCATGTTTAAAATTAAGGCTAAAAATAAAATCTGCATCTTTAAATAATGGAAATCGTCTTTCTGTTTATAAATATGAAACATGGCCATGGAAGTGATTCTCTGACTAGCACACAATTAGTGTGGAAAATAAGCAGCCACACGCTGTGCTGAATACAAGTATGTTCCATTCTGTCAACTGGACCAATATCTGGTTTCTGCCATGCTTCCCTGCCTGATTTTTCTCCTTCAGTAAGTATGAGTTACTCTTTTTTCCACCACTTCTCTTTCCTTGAAGTTCTACTTCCTATTCAAGATTCAGAACAAACTTCTCCCATGTATTTTCACAATGACAATGCTATGAATTTTGTTTATGATCAGCCAAGGAAGACCAAGATCCTGCATTTACATATGTAAAGCATTGTTTGGTGTAGTTCTCCTTGCCAACTAAGAATCCAAGCAAATAGTCTAAGGCAGTGATACTGAACTTGTGATACAGTGACCCGTAACATCTGTATCAGCTGGGAGTTGGTTAGAGAGCAAATTCGTAGGTTCTACTTGCAGTGACTGTAGGAAAGGTTTGATGATGATTTACAGTGATCAGTTTTCACCCCACTTAGTTCTAGAGGACATTTTCAGTTGAAAAGCTATTTTCTTTTCTTTCTTTCCCGACTATTTAAGATCTACTCTCAAAATTTACTGCCCAGCATGCAGTTCAGTGATGAGATCAGTCGTTTCAATACAGCTTGCCCTGGCCATGGATGAAATCAGTCTGGCTGCTTCTTGTTGTTGTTGTTTTCCAATTTGGTCATAGCCCTAATAGACAAAGAGAGTATACAAAGATCCATAGACTATTAGAGTTAGAAGGGCTAATAGAACTTCCATTGAGGATTCTGAAACATAGTCATGCAAAGGGATTTTGTTAAAATTACTTAGTGTAAACACAAAACAGTGTCATCATAATTTAGATAGTCCTCATAACAACCCTATTATATGAATACTATTATTCTGTGCGTTTTACAGATAAACACAAAGAGGTTAAGTAACTTAACCAATACACAATGTGAGTAAGTGGTTTAGGTGACATATAAGCCCTGGAAGTCTAAGTTTCTAGCCTTAACCATTATGCTCTTCCCAAGAGACAGGTTCCAGCTTTCTTTTCACTATTGCTCCTGAATTTTCTAACCACTGATGTCAAAATAATTAAAAATCTATATTCACTTGGTGAAGTCACCACTTTAGCTGAAGTTCTGCCCAATGCTGGGCAGAACAAAGCAACTTATATGGCTAATCTGACAAAAGTCACTATGCATGGCAGCTTTCAAGAATAAAAGAGTCAAGGTGGGAAGTCCACTAAGGAGAGAGGGCTGAGAATACAATGTGGTGTTTCCGTACATGTTGAGTCCAAAAAAAGTGATGAGCAGCAGACAGATGTCAAAGGTGATATTATCATGAGTGACACTGTGAAACACTGGCCATCGACGAAGCTTATGTGCTGATGTTTGATGTTCAATCTGATGTTTAAGTGCTGGCATTTGACATCAAACAGAGGAACAGTGGGACTGTCCTGCTTCTACATGTATTACTACTCAGCCTTGGCACTTTAGAGTTTTTAAGATGTCATCCTCGGCAGTTTGGAGCAATCTGGAGATGGCAAACTTTGCATGGGCATTGCTGGGGTCCAAGGGCATCCTAGTGGACACTGGAAATCTTGGAAGTGATATGGTAACCTTAAGTGGAGAGCAATATGACAGGTATCCCATAATGGACTCGTTGGGATACTTGATGAGGACTCGTGGATATATTTGAGATACTACTTTCAAGTGTCAGTAAGGATTCAGTCAAGAAAACAGAGTGACTTTACGCATTCCAGACATAACAGATTTAATATAGAATCAGGGATTCCGGTGGTAGTTAGGAGAGTGACAGTCAGCAAAGCTATTATGAAAGCAAAGGGGAGATGTCAGAGAAGTCGGTACTGAAAACCTCAGGCTGAAGCACCACATCTGGTGATTCTTCAACATTTTTCTGGATGCTGCTATAACTCTTGAGAATCCCACCATTTGCTTTAGCTTAAAAGTGGGTCCTTCTGGAGCTCACCAGGAAGCTGCTGTGAAACACATCTCCCTACACATCTGGCTGTACCTGCTTCCAGAAAATAATGCCTTCCACTTTGCTTCCACTTTCCAAATCAGGCAAGTGTTCCTTTCATTGGTAAACACCAACCTGGAACCATAAGTTAAGAAGATTCTGGGAAATACAGGTCCTACCCTTAGAGAGTAGTGGTAATGGTACCAAATTAACAAGAGATAAAACTTATTTAGTCTTGGAATTGCAATAGCAACAAGACTTAACAAACTAATTAATTACTGTTGATATAATGTCAGTTCTAAAATATCTGGAAAAAGCCAAAGATTGCATATATCAAAGAACAAACTTAAAAAGAAAAAAGACTAACTGGTCTTGTCCTTACCTAGCAATGATAACAGTATAGGTGAATAGAGTAAAAGGTTTATAAGTAGGAGAACAAAGATAATTTTGAAGTTGATCAGCATTTTACAGAAAGAAACACCATGAAAATGCCAAAAAGATCACCAAGGACTAGGCATTAGGTTGATTATGCAAAATACAAATCGAAATTTGACTTTAACTTTTAGAGTGTGCATGAAATCAGAGCATATAGTTTGGCTGAATAGATACCAGAGGAAGTAAAAAACAAACTCTTAAATGCATTGACTGAACAATCATTTGAAAGTCACCATGTGATGAGAATAAATTACATTTTCTCCTAGTTTTGGCTGGATACTGTAAAGAGCAGGTTATTTCAGGAAACAGACTCCTGGTTTAAAAACACTATTTCTCAGAACCAGGAAAGAAATATTTAATTTGGGGGCTATATGTCTTGAATTATAAGCTTTAGAAATGAATTCCAATATGAGTGGGGAAAAATCCATATTCTAAAGCACTATTATTGTTGGTATTGTTCTCATCACAGTGCATAATCATATTATCTATATTTAATCTTTTCTCACTTTATATCTCCACTTTGATTTCTGTTGCAAAAAATTCTTCCCTCTGTACCAAGCTGAGATCTCAGATGGATGTCTATTATTTTCTTCTAATAAGCCAAATATGTTATTTCATGGGCAAGATAGCTTTGGAAACCACTTCCCTTGGGGAAAAAAATACCAAAAGCATCCAACTATATTGCCTCACCTCCTTGTGTATGCAAGTGATCAAAAAGAAGTATTCTTATGTCTTTCAATCAATAGCTCTTTAACATATGGGTTTCAGAAACATCCTCCTAATAAATAATGTAAGAAAATATTCAAAATTAGATACTAGAAAACAGCTAAAACTTTCAGAATTCTTTCCAACTATTGAGGAGTATTATATCAGCCTTCATGTTGACTGACATAACCCCTTTGAACTCCTTTTGCGATCAGGGCTGTTATTATTATTCCCATTCACAGATTAGAAAACTGAAGGACAGAAGACTTACATGCTCAGAGTTACAGAGGTGGTGTGTAGAAGAGCCATGATGCACACCCAAGTATTTGAATTTCACGGACTGCATTGTCACCCATGACTCTATTGTGATTCTCAAAAGAAATGAAATGAAATCAAATGTCAAGAGACAGGAAAATGATATACTTTAGTTACACAACATAAAATAGAGGAATTATTTTAACTTTCTCAACTACTTAGAGTTTTACATTTTGCCTTTAGGTTCATGATTTTCTTAATGTATTTTTTAAAATTTTTTGCCTATGAATGTCTGATTGATTGTTTCTGCACCATTTTTTGAAAAGGATCTTCTTCCTCCAATTTTTTTCACTTTCACTTAAAAATCAGTTGTACTTTTTTGTTTAAGCCTGTTTATGGGTTTTCTATTCTGTCCTATTGATCTATGTGTCTATTCCTCTACCAATACTATAAGCTCTTGATTATGATAACTGTACAGTAAGTCTTATCATGAGGTAGAGGGATTTCTCCCACTTCATTCCTCTTTGTCAAGGTTATTTCAGCTATTCTAGGGCCTATGCCTTTCCATATAAATTTGACAATAATCTTAACCAAACCTTGCTAGGGTTTGGAAGGAATTAACACTAAGCCTACAGGTCAGTTTGGAGAATTGACATCTTTAATATGTCGAATCTTACAATCCATGAACACAGTTTGTTCTCTTCCTTAATTTAACAGCATTTTGTTATTTTCAGCATACCCAATCTGGACTTTAAGTGTATACCTAAGTATTAGAATGATTGTAATCATATCATGTTTTAATTTCAACTTCTGCATTTCGTTCTTAGTATATGGAATGATTAATTTTTGTGTGTTGATCTATCTGGCAAGTTTGCTGAACTTACTTATTAGTTCTCATGTTTGGGGGGTTGTAGATTTCTTGGAATTTTCTGTGTAGATCAAATCATCTGCAAATAGAGACAGATTTGCTTCTTCCTTTTCAATCTTTATGCTTTTTTAATTTTTTCTTTCCTTATTGCAGTGGAAAGAACTTCCAATACTATATTTAATAAATGCTGAGAGCAGATATCATTACCTGCTTCCTGTGCTTAGGAGAAAGCATTCAGTCTTTCACTATTAAAAATGATGTAAACTATGGGGGTTTTGTTGATACTTCCTGTCAAGTAGAGGTAATTTCCTTCCTTCCTAACTTGCTGAGAGTTTTTATCATGAATGGATGTTAGATTTTGTCAAGTGCTTTTTATGCTCCAATGGATATGATTATATGATTCTTCTTCTTCGCCTGTACATTGATTGATTTTCAAATGTTGAGCCAGTTTTGCATGCCTGGAATAAATCCCACTTGAGAATGGTGTACAATTCTTATTCATTATTGAATTAAGGGGGTATGGCTCAGGGAAAGAGTATTTGACTGGATTCAGTTTGTTAATTTTTTGTTGAGAATTTTTAACATCTAAGTTCTTGAGATACATTGGTCTGCAGTTTTCTCTGTACTTTCTTTGTCTGGTTTTGGTATTAGCATAATAATGGCCTCATAAAATGCATTGAGAAGTGTTTCCTCCTAATTTCTGGAGAAGATTTTGTAAAATTGTTATTAGTGCTTTTTAAAATGTTTTGTAGAATTCTCCAATGAAACCATCTGTGTGGGTCTGGAAATTTTTGCAGAGAAGAGATTCTGCATTAATTTTTCCCTTTATTGAGATAGAATTGACTATGTCTGGATTTTTAATTGAGGGATTTGATATAAATGTAGACATGGATATGGAGTGTGATACATGATTAGCAATTTTTGCCAGTAGGCTGGAATAACAGACACGTCAGTGCTCCACCCCTTTTATTTTGGACCACCTTACCATTTCTGCTTGGCTGTGTGTCTTCAATGGCCAACACCTGCATTTTTGTTGGAGAACTGATGAAAATCCACTTGGTTCACATGAGAGGCTGATAGGAAGGGCTAAGAATTTACATCTCTTCTCCTCCAGAAGTCCTTGACCAATGATTGACTGGTCTGGGGATAAAAATTCACCAGATAAAACTGAAGATTGCATTTTGCATCATTTCCAGAGTTTCTCCACAATATTCAGCTCCAGTTGTCCATGTGGGAGCCAGCTTTATAACATACCCTTTTTTGTCTGCTTCCCTTCTCTGTATTTCTTTTTCCCTCTCCTACCCATATTACTTGTAATCCTGATGAAATGCTTATGCTCAGATCTTTGCCCCAGAGTCTGTTTCAGGGGAAGCCCGTCATAAGATATTAAAATATCATATATGAATGTCTTACACATATAGAACATGATGATTGCAAAATAACACTATAAATTGAGAACCAGAAAATCTTATAGGGAAAAAACTATGGAATTTACATTTATATCTTATATTTAGGCCCTAGATGCTTGTGTGTGTGTGTGTGTGTGTGTGTGTGTGTGTGTGTGTATTATGCAAAAATGATCATTATATGAGATGCATTAAAAGTAAATTTAGTGGAAATACTGTGCTATTTCAAACCACATTTAAATGGAATAGCATTCCAGGGCTCCAACTATGCTCTTGGCTGCCTGTGGGAACTTTTGTGCAGGTCCTAGAATGGAAATTTACTGAACATTAAACTAAAATTTCTCCCTAGTCTTTTCACTCTTTAAATCACACAGGAAAACCAAAAGAACAACAGAAGTACCAATAAAGAGCACTAGTGGAAAGGCAAATGGGACTACTGTTCAAAAAGTATGAGAGGTTTTTTGGTTTTGTTTTTGTTTTTGCAATACAGTTACATGAATTACAGGTTGGAAATTTGGTATGCAACTTGGTTATTTTCCATTATGGAAAACAGAAAATTCTGTACCATAGGTAAAAATATGGAAAAAAAGGAAAAAATCTTTGGGTGCTTCCTGCCTGAGCATCATTATATACAAGGCAATCATGAGGTTCTTGCTGGAACAGTGTGGATTATAAAAAGTTGGGTCAAGGAGGTGGGTGGTAGCTGCAGTTTTTGGAGCTAATGAGATCATTCTTGCGGAGATGCCAATGACTAGAGTGGGTTAAGATTGCAAATAGCTGATCATCTGAAGGGTCAATGCTGAGAGGACAAAAATAAGAATGAAAGCAAATGTAAAGAGACTTTAGGAACAAGTTGAGAAGATGAGAAGAAGCATAAGCCAAAGAAATATGGAGCTTGGAGCAGTGCCTGAGTCTATGCTGCAAGAGGCTATAATAACTTTACATGGAAATGCCTTTAGACTTGCTATTGGGTGGGGATGTAGTAGTGAATGTCGGTGAACTTCCAGAACACTTTGAAATGCATGAAAAGTTCCATAAATATAGACCCCTTTCCACTTACCACCCGACCCACAGCTGATTAACAGCAAAGCTTCAACTGTATGCTTTCAGATCACTCCATCCCCTTGCAACTTGCACTTTTTTCTCAAGAATCTTCTGGCTTTTTTTTTTCTTTTCCATCAAGGCAGACTTTATATCTTCAGTATAAGTTGAATTGTATATTTGTATAGAACTTAAAGTTCACAAGTGATTTCAAATGTATTAACTAAGTGATCCTCACTACAGCTCTATGAAGTAAGTACAATGGATTCTCGTTAGTACTATAAAACAGGTTAAAGAAAGGTAAGCCATCAAGGAAATTCATTTTAAAATGCAGATGCCCCTAGAAATCAGTAGCTGTATAATACTTCAGAAAGAAAAGAATACTGGACAGGTGCTTACTTGAAGTGCAAAGAGATTAGGGCATGGAGGATAGGAAGGTGCTGGGAACCTGACTGTGAACTTCGTAATTTGCTTAGGACCATCTTTGAGTGAAATCTAGGGCCTGAAGGCAGAACCATGCCCAAAACTCCAACACTTTCATTGTGAACTGCTCAAGAATTCCCCAAACATCTCTCCAGATTCCCTATTCATGCGGTCTGAAGTTCTGAAGAAGAAGAAGAAGAAGAAGGAGGAGGAGGAGGAGGAGGAGGAGGAGGGGGAGGAGGGAAAAAAATGTTCTCCCCCCTAAATGTCTGTCGTATCTAGGTCAGGATGATTTGGCTTTGTTTTTAATTCAATTACTATAGAAGGCTTGCTTTCTCCACCTAGTGGCCAGGAAAAGAAGATTTTAATCTCTATGGAGATTGAAAGATGGCAGGAAAGAAAGGGCAACAGAACACGGAGTAATAGCAGCTATGATTTGTTAAATATTTGTGCAGATACTGTGCTGAGTATTTTATATACATTACCAATGTCCATATCTGGGAGACAAAAATTGTCATCCCCATCATCCCATCCTACTGAAGCAAAGAGAAGTCACATGGCTAAACTATTTAACTTGCCCAAGTTCACATAGTTTGCTCTTGGAGTAGCCAGAATTTTAACCCAAGTGTGTGACTCCAAAGCCAGAGCTCTACTTCATTAATGCATTTGCCTCTAGAACACATGGATACTAGATATCCTGTGATATTTTTTTTGTAATCAAGTCATTCGACATATGTCATCATCAATCTTAGCAATAAGGCCAAATAGAGTATGAAGAGGACATAAACTGAGCACCGAGGAATTCTGACCTGTGTGTGTGTGTGTGTGTGTGTGTGTGTGTGTTTATCTAAGTGGGGGGTGTTGTTCTTTATTTCAGAAGTACACTTTGTCAATTTCCATGATCAATTATAGTATTTGTACCTCTTTCTTTTGTCTCCCAAACAGAACACCTTAAAATAGAGTACATTTCAAATCAGTAAAGCACACAATGTAGGCCTCACAGATTCCATAGAAACCTCAACAAATAAGGGGGATGGGTGTGCAGAATGGAATTACAAAATACGCAGCTCATAGAACGAAGAGAATGAAAGAGAGAGAAAGCACTTACAGACAGATGGGTGGCCAGTGTTCCCCACCTCAAAAGAAGAAGAGTTAAAAAAAATCTATATATCTATATTCATATCTAATCTATCTGTATATCTGATCTATCTCTCTGTCTCTCTGTATCTATCTATCTATCTATCATCATGTTTTGTACCTAGACCGTTGGAGATTCATATCAGTTTTGCAGATACAAAGCAAATACATTACAATAAGATGCATTTGGTGGTGGTTGCTTCAAATTCAGGAGAGAAAGTTGAAGTAGATTTCATTTGTTCAAATCATGGGCAAAA
This sequence comes from Ursus maritimus, assembly GCF_017311325.1. Classification (NCBI taxonomy): domain Eukaryota; kingdom Metazoa; phylum Chordata; class Mammalia; order Carnivora; family Ursidae; genus Ursus; species Ursus maritimus. Next base: position 44,624,015 of record NW_024424453.1, on the reverse strand, counting down.
ACTTCTCTTTTTTCTTAATGCAGTATGGGGCATGTGATCCATTCTGTGAGAAAGTAGGGAGATAAAGGGAAAACAAAACTTTTCTCTTGATTCGGGTAACATTTTATTGATTTGTTTGATAGGTTCTGAAACAAATGAATGGATGAATGAATGAATGAATGACCTAAGGTACATTAAAGATAAAATCCTGAAATACTCCTTTCCTGGAAATCCTCCTGGAATCACCTTTCTCATTTGGCTGGTGTTTGACACAGAGCAATGGGATTTCTTGTGGTGAAGACTTTTCCTCAAATAAGTTAGGCTTTTTATAAATTAGGCAGATCTGACTTTTTTTATCTTAAGGTCAATGGTTTTCAAAGTGTAGTGGATGATCAACATCAGCATCTTCTGGAATCCTGTTAGATGGGCAAATTTCTCAACCACTTTGCCCCACCAGATCTATCAAATCAGAAACTCTGGAGGTGAAGCCCAGCAATCCGTGTTTTAACAAGCTTCCAGATGATTCTGATTCCTGCTAAAGTTTAAGAATCACTGCATTTTAGGTAGTGATGTCATCTTCCAAATGTGAGGGACAAGTCTATCAACCACAGATGACATAAAAGAGTGCATTACTCTCCCAATATTTTAAGTAATCCAGACCTCAGATGCAATCCTGGATAGGGGAAACCACAAATGGACTGTGATTAACTTTCCACCACCATGTGCAGGGTAGAATAGGTGCGCAAATGAAAATTAAATTGAGTGGGAGAAAAATAAAATATTGCTTCTTGCACATCTAATTTTGTAGATTGAGATTGTACCTGCCACACTGTATTGTCACTCCTATTTATTGGTCATTAAATCTGCTGAGCCCTGTAACTTGTCATTAAATCATTGCAAATCCCATCTTGCTACTGCAAAACAAAACAACAAAACAATGTATGAATCTGATGGTGAATAAGTGACCGGATCATTAGGAATGCATATCATGGTGACATAAATGCTGATATTTCATTAAAAACACATCCAATCTTAAACCACAAATCTTTACTGGGCTTTCATTTTAAATGTAACAACACGTCCCCTCTTCCCAATCCTAGGTCTTACTGACATTTTCCTTAGTGTGGAGAAGATACCATCATTTCCCTTTGTGATTTTTACATGCCAATGCATTTAGAAAAATGCAATAAAATATTAAGATATTAATTTGATGACAGGGACAGAAATAACCTCCCTTCCCCCAAACCTCAACCATCCAAAGATATAGCCTTGGCCAATGTTTTGAAAACTCCCAAGCAACTCACTTATAGGAAATGCTTCTCATAATGAAAGTTACAATAACAAGTCACAATTTTATGTTGTGTTTCACAATACCTAGTTTCCCCCTATTTTTTTTTTCTCGGTTAATCACACCAAAGACCTGCTCATAGGGTATCATCATTCACATTTTACAAATGAGAAATCTGTGATTTGAAGAATTTGTTAAAGAGTCTTCTCTAAGATTGAAGAGTTAATGGGGCAGAGCCAAGCAAGCCCTCCTTACCGAAACCTGGTTTCCTTGACTATGTCCTATTCTTCACAGGTTGAGTGCTCAGACTAACATCCTATGTGTTCCAGTTACCTGCTCCTGCATAATAAGCCACCCAAACCTAGTGAGGTAAAACAACCACCATTACTTATTAGTATCAGTTCTCATGTTTCTATAAGTTGATTGGGCTCAGATAGAAGGTTCTTACATATGGTCTCTTGTTTGTCACACAATAACTGGTGTTGGAGTCATCTTCAGATCTTCTTCATTTACATGTCTGGCCCTTCAGTTGAGAAGATATAAATAGATGGAGGCCAGAATAGCTGGGGCTTCCCAGACATTTCTCTTTATTTCTATCTCTCTCTCTATGGTCTTCCCATGTGGTCTGTCACACATGTGGCTTCAGTAGCCAGATTTCTTCCAGAATTGTTCCATGCTCCAAATGTGCATATCTCAGAGAGATCACCTTTTATAACCTAACCTCTGAAGTCACCAAGTGTCATTTCCTCCATCTTATGTTTGTGAGAGCCATGTCGATAATGCCAGCTCCTATTCAAGGGGAGGAGAATTTCACTCCACTTCTTGATGGAAAGAATGTCAAATATTTAACAGATAAATAAGAGCATCATAACATGTAATTGGGCCAAGTAAAAGACAACTATAAAGATGTTTCTCTTCATTTAAAAAAAATAAAGAAAAAGGAAGTTGAGAGTATATCTACTTGGATCGTAGCCTAAAGTAAAAATGTTCTCCCAATTTCTACAAGTGTTTTGAGCTAATTTATGTTTATTCTTTTCATTTTTCCACAGATATTGGAAATCCCTCTTCCTCTTCCTCCCCTAGACCACAATTATATAAATAACACAATTATGAGAATCTAGACCAAGATTTCCTTAAAATGGTAACTATGGGGGAAAAGCAATTATAATATTTCCCATGTGTGAAAGTAAGCTCTGAATAAATCCATACTGCATGAAATCATTGGTTAAGACATTATATAAATCATTTATAAATTGAGATCCTTCTCTGACCCAAATCAATCAGGTTATTACCCTTCTCCTTCCCCCAAAAAGACTCCACATTTATTCTTTGGAGCAGTTGAACTAGAGATGTACTGGAGTTGAGACATGTGGGAAAACAGAGAATAGACATGGAACATAAGACTAACCACATGAGGAGTAAATGTCTATTTGCTAGGCATACTCCACTCCAATAGCACTCAGGCAGGAGTTGGTAGTAACTTCTGGAAAAAGAGAAAGGCCCCTGAGTAAAGACCTTCAGACTGACCTTTGAGTGTCTCTCAGTCAAACGCTGGTCCAAAGCAATTACCTTGTTTTAAAGACCATGTCTGCACAGGGTGCTTCCAAATAGCTTTTTAGTGCCTGGCTCTTAAGTAAGAATGACTGTCAACCATTTGAAGAAAGTCTTTGACAGAGGAGAAAGAATCCCAAGCAAACAGAAATGGAGAACTATAGATAATCCAGAGCTCAGATCTGCTATGTATTAGGCAGTTTTCAAAGTACTATCAAGGCTGTGTAACTCTTATTTTTGCAATGAACTTAAAAGCGGCCATCATCTCAACCCCATCTAGCAAGAAGGACACTGAGGTGTAGAGTTTTAAATTACTTGCTCACAGTCAACCAGCCAAGGTCATTAGAGAGGGGACTTACAGTCCTTTCCCCCAATGCTCTGTGAATTTTGCTTTATGACTCTATCTCATGTCCATCTTCCCCTTCCTAATTTTCTTGCAGTGATTATATTTTTGAAATAATTAACACATTATGTAGTGTCCTGTTTCTTAATTGCCTGTGCAGAACAACTCAGTTTTTGGTCATGTCTGCATACAATGTTGGGGTTCAAGAATGTAGTTAGAGTTTAATTAGTTATTCTATTGCAATAGAATAACTTACATCACTTTACTTCTTTAACTGATCCAGGCTGGAAAAGATACCATTTTCTCAGCTTTCCAGGGAAATCTGGCCATGAGGTTTTACTTAATTAACCTTGGCCATTATATGCAGATTAAACCTTCCTCTTTTCTAAGAGAATAGCAAAAAGTGTTCTCTTGGGGCTTAGTGAAGCTAGGTAAAGGGCTTTAATTGCTCCAGTGGCAAAGCAAGTGACTTCTCCCCCCAACAAAGAAAATAGATCTTGTTCTTCACTGGTTGATGGGAAAAAAATAAAAAGGGGGAAAAAATCTTTGTGGCTGGAAGTAGCACTTTAGTTTAGCAGCAAGCAGATGTCTCTCTTCTGAATAATCTCACGGACCAAGAAAAGAAGGATCCCCCTGCAGGAAGTAATTAAAACTTGGCAGTAGAGATTTGGCAGACTTTTTAAACTCTAAACCAGAATTATGGGCCAAATCTTTTGAATATAACTCGAGACAGAGGTTAAGATTCACCTAAGTTGTAGCCGTCAATACTGCACTTGAATCTCCCTGGAATTATTGAAAAAAGATCTATGTTTGTCTTCAAGAAATGTTGATTGTTCTATTGACCCTAAGGAACAATCATTTCAGTTACAATAATTTTAAATCATATATGTAAGCTCAATTCTCTTCATCACCTTAATTGTCCAGGAGAGGAATCACCTTCTAGTTTAGAAGGACATGGTATATGATTGCCTCACAACAGTGCCAAGGATGAAATAAAACCTTAGGGGTTCAACCCAGAAAAACTAATAATTTCTTATGTTTCTGTAGCACTTTAAAATTTGCCAAGTGTTTTGTCACTATTACCTTGATTAATCATCAAAAGAATCTTGTGAACTCAATCTAAAACAACCCTAAATTAAGTCAGTATCAATGAAGAAAACTTTGAACTGGTTATAGCATTGCTAATGAAATATAGGAAATAAAAGATACTCATTTAAATTTGAATTTGTGGTTAATTAATAAGTACTTTTTTTTTTACAAGAATGTCTCATGTAATATTGGGGACATATCTATAGTAAAAATGTTTTGTATTTGTTACCAAAATTCAATTTTAACCAGGCTCTCTATTGATCTGGTAGTCTTAAGCTACAACCAATGAACAAATGTGATAAATATATTTTAAAAAGAAAATATTTGCCCAGTATGCCTTTAGTAGAATGTCCCTTCTTCATGCCTATATAGTGTGATTAAGATCAAAACCCGGACATGGTATTATGCTGATTGAAATAAGTCAGACAGAGAAAGACAAATATCATATGATTTCACGGATATGTGGGATCTAAATAACAAAACAAGTGAGCAAGCAAACAAGCCAAAAAACAGACTCCTAAATAGAGAACAAATTAGTGATTGCCAGAGGGGATATGGGTCAGAGGAAAGGACAACATAAATTTGAACTGCTTTGGGAGATTCTGAAGATAAAGGTAGTTCAGAGAAAAGGAGATATAGCAGAAAAACAGTGTGCTTGCGAAATTATTTGAGCCTCTGGTTCCAACTAGACTTAAACCCAAGTACACCTCCTAGGTGTTTAAGTTGGGGTTTTGTCACTTGAAACCACAAGATTTCTCTTTCTTTCCTTCCTTCTTTCTTTCTTTCTTTCTTTCTTTCTTTCTTTCTTTCTTTCTTTCTTTCTTTCTTTCTTTCTTTCTTCTAGATTGATTTATTTTAGAAAGAGAGAGAGATCTTGAGCAGGGGTTGGGGGGGAGGAGTGGGTCAGAGGGAGAGGGAGAGAGTTTTCAAACAGACCGCCTGCTGAGTGCAGAGCCCATTTTGGGGCTCAAACTCATGGCCCTGAGATGAAGACCTGAGCCAAAATCAAGAGTTCCACACTTAATCAACTGAGCCACCCAGGTGCCCCACCGCCACAAGATTTCTGGTTCACATCCTGAGATATATCAGTCCCTTCCTAGGTTGCCATTAAATCAGACCTTCCTGACATTCAGGCTTATACATGCAGCCTTTCCTGCCTTCTCCTGACCTTCACCTCCATCCCTCAGTCCTGGGGACAGTAAACTACTCAGAACAGGACTCCCCAGAAGTGTGAGCTTTTCTGAGGCTAAATTTTGAATATGATAGAAATGAGCTCTCCTCAAACCAAACTAGCTGCCTGGCCTCCATATGGTTCCCAAATTATTCACCTAAGACAGAGGTCAACAAACTTTTCTGTAAAGGGCCAGATAGTAAATATTCTCAGCTTTGTAGGCTGTACAATCTATGTCATGATAAATCAACACCATTACCGTAGTGTGAAAGCATCCAGAGACAATGAGTGTTCCAATACAAGTTTATTTACTAAAACAGGCAGTAAGCCATGTTTTGCTTACCCCTGACTAAGAGCAGTGTCAAATATCAGATAGGTATCCTCAGATGATCAAAAAATTCCCATTGTAATCACTCAGCCACTTCTGAGACAAGTGAGAGTTTTAGATTTTTCAGTTTATCTCCTGGGCCATGTGCAGAGATAAGCACAGCCCCAGATAGGCCAATTTGTGTATCTTCTTGGTTTTTGCTTTTAGAATGTGAGGACTTTTGGGGCGCCTGGGTGGCACAGCGGTTAAGCGTCTGCCTTTGGCTCAGGGCGTGATCCCGGCGTTGTGGGATCGAGCCCCACATCAGACTCCTCCGCTATGAGCCTGCTTCTTCCTCTCCCACTCCCCCTGCTTGTGTTCCCTCTCTCGCTGGCTGTCTCTATCTCTGTCGAATAAAAAAAAAAATCTTAGAATGTGAGGACTTTTATCCAAGTTTATGTAAGAAATATGTTTTTATGTACATTTAAGTGACAAAAAAGACTATTTCCCAGCATGGGCCTTTGAAAATATTGCCTAGACACTGACTTTTCTACAGCTTTCATGTACTATCTTTATTTAATGTTTATCCTATATTGACCAGATTGTTCTTCAAGACTGCTTATTATTTTGTTTTATAACAATTTTCTGGCTATCCATTGCTTTGTAACAAACCACTCTGAACTTAATGATTCAAAACAGTAGCAATCGCTATTTTGCCCACAAATCTTTAATGTGGGTCGGGCAGTATGAAGAAGGCTCATCTCTGGTCTATGTGGCATTAGGTGAAGGGTTTTGTCTAGAAAGTGGGGAACTCGTTCCCAAGATAGCTGACAAGTTGATGCTAGCTGTCAAGCTAAGGGATGGGGTGTTAGCACTTCTCTAAATTGGCCTCTCCACATGGCCTGCGCTTCCTCATACTATGGTGACTGAGTTCTAAATCTCGTTCCAAGAAAATGAGACCGATGAAGGCTATATCACATCCTATAAGCTATCATCTCTGCCTCATTCTATTCATTGAGACTGACACAAAGACCCACCTAATTCAAGAGAAGGGAATATAGACGCTAACTTTTTTTGGTGAAATGGCAAAATTATGGAAGTGTGGATAGGATCAGAAACATTACAGAAATATTTTCTAAAGGGAAAACATTAATTTTATTAGAACTTGAACAAATGTTTCATTTAAATATTTTAACAAAATCTTATGGTGGCATAGCATAAACAAAAGAGAAAACAGCCAAAAATGCATAAAATAAATATAATAAAGTGGAAGAAATGTTAACTATCTCTTAATCCAGTGTGGAAGCAAAAGATCTAAACTTTAAAACATGGATTTAAAACATGCACAACTATAAACAAAAGTTTAATGCTTATGTTATCCTAATCATAGATACATTCTTCAGCAAAACTTTAAAAGTCAGAGGTGTATTTTATAGTATTGGATATCTTATTTCTAGCTTTTCCACAGAAATAGAAATTGCTTATGGAAGTCAATCTTGCACTTGAAAAAAAAGGTTTAAGCACAGAGAAATAAATATTCTACTAATTTGCAGGAAATAAAATCTGTCATAAACAACAATATAAACAACAAATAGTACTGGGGGTATGAGCATCTTTAAATATATTATCCTGTAGGCAAGGGAGATTATTTCATGGAGGAAGAAATAATTCATCCAACAACCATTTATTGTATGACTGCTTTGTAATGAGTGCTAGGGGCAGAAACACAGAGGACAAGATGAGCCTCCAATGAGCGCAGTCCAAGAGTAAAAGAGGCAAGTGGAAAACAATTACAAAGCAATGTGGAAAACTATTAAAACAGAGAGTGATGTAAAAAATATGAAATCAAGTCCAAAGGAAGCTAGGAAGTTTTCCCACAGGAAGTGATGTTTAAATTGAGTCCTGGGAGAATGGGAGCTAGCCAGGGATGGACAGGAGAATGATACACAGAGAATAGCAAGCACAAAGGCGAGAGACAAAAGAGACTGCGCAACAATAAAGAGGACGTAAGTAGTGTGAATTAGCTCTGGTTATGTGCCGATGATGTGGGACCCATGCAAGGCTGTGACAACTGATGAAACTGATAATGTCCAATCATGAAGGGTCTCATTTGCCATGCTCAAAACTTTAAAACATTGGAATCATGAAAACTATCTTTTTAAGTAGTCTTATAATGATATGGCCATATCTAAATTTGTGGCAGCACTGGGCCAATGAGTAGCAATGGTCAGAAATGAGAGCCTGTAGTAAGGCAGTAGCAGTAGTGGCCAGTTCAGTGTTATTTATGGGAAAGAGATGACCAATCTTGGTGTATGATGTGGAGAATAAAAAAGAGTGACAAAGATTTGCAAATTTTAGTCCCATGTTCTATTTACCTACATACGTTGCCTCAAACAAAAGTAGGCTGGAAGTTAATTGTGGACAAAATACTACTGTATCTGAGATCATAACTGGAGTTTTAAAACACTCTGTAGAAAACTATAGCCTAAAGTAACACAAAGGTTGGAATATTTTAAGAATGTTGCTTTTTTTGTCACCTGGCTAGCTACAGCCAGTGTATAAGTTCCCCAGAGCTGCGTAACAAAGTACCGCAAACTGCATTTACACAACAGAAACTTATTCTCTCACAGTTCTGGAAGCTAGAAGTCCAAGTGAAATCATAATGTCTGAAGGGTTGGTTTCTTCTGGAGAGTCTGAGGGAGAATCCGTTACAGGTCTCTCTTCTAGCTTCTGGTGGTTGCCAGCCTTGGTGTTTCTAAGCTTATAAACACATCATTTACATTTGCCTCTGTCTCCCAGGGTGTTCTTCCCCTATGTCTTTTCTGTGTTCACATGGCATCCTCCTTTCTGTGTGCCTCAGTGTCCAAATTTCCCTCGTAAAAGGACACCAGTCATTAGACACCCTAATGCAGCATGATTTCATCTCAACCTGATTTCATGGGCAAAGATCCTATTTCCAAATAAGATCATAATCATAGGTTTCTGGTGGAGATGAGTTGTTTGGAGGGTACACTATTCAACCCAGTCCAGGCAAGAAAAAGTGTTTAGGTATCAAGATGTTTTGTCTCTGCAGAAGCTGTGCAAAGATCTTTTGCGACCCATTTATCCCTCTGGTGCCAACAAATGAAAGTTTCCGAGTCTATCATTGTAGTAGATTGCATTAATGGCCTCACTTATTTCCTCCGTAACTTTGTAGTTCTTCCCACTAAAGAGGTGAAGTTTAGTTTTTCTCCCCATAACTTTGGAAATGGCCAGAGTATTTGTTTTGTCTGGTAGAATATTGTGGAAGTGACAGTGTCTAAGTTTTGAGCCTAGGAGTTCTTATACATTTCTGCTTGTTCCCTGTTGATTCTGCCATCATGATAAGAGCATGCCAAGTCTTATTATTGCTTCTAGAAAGGGATTAGAAGCATGCAGTACAGAGCTGAGATGAGCCCAACCAAGTTCCACCTAGATCTGCCCATCCACAGCTGACCCCAAATGATCCACAGACCCGTAGATAAAAATGGTTGTTGTTTGCAGCAATCACTAGCTGATACAATAGCCATAACAATAAAATATGTTTACACAATCTATTTCTTCTATGAATGCCATCGATTTATATTTGAAAAAGAATACCTAAGAAATTAGAAAGAACCCAATAAAAATGCAAAAATAGTTAATATTTATTGAAAGTTTATCCTATGTCAGCTGCTTTGCTAAGCATTTTACACGAGCCATTACAGCAATCTTATGAAGCAGATGAATAGAAACAAATAAAGGGGATATGGGATTCATGTTTCTACCTGCTTTCAACAGCTAAACAAAGAGCTGGCTTATCATAAAGAACAGAGGGTGAGTTGGGCAGGCTTCTCTTTTCTAACAAGGTCACCTTCCTGACCAAGAGTCTCCATGTCATGCACGCCCCTTCTCTGTTGATATGTGGAGCACTGTGGGGGCAGAGTCCTTGCAGTGGAACACTCACTATGGATCGTCCAACCCAGGGCCCATGCACAAAGAAATCTGTGCTCTGGTAGTCCACTGCTGCAACAAATGGCACGGTGTTAATGGTATGTGTGTGCCCATGCCTACTTTCTTGATAGAAGAACTGTTGCTATCCCATTTTATAGATGAGGAAATTGAGGCTCAGCGAGTTAAAGTCAATATCACATCACGATGTCACTATGAGGGCTGGAACTTGAACCTAGGTCTCTCTGACTCTGAAGCCTGTGTTCCCAATCACTATTCCATCCTCCTTCTCCCTGTGAATAACTGCTGGCTTTGCCTTTTATGTAAGGTTCAGTAACATATCTGCAGTCTACCTACCAGTCCCTGAGCAATCTCCATAGCCAAGCTTCCATACCCCAACCTCCACTCAAGCTATCCTAGCCAAATAGAGCATGTCATCCCCAGAAAGCCCTGCCAAAATTGTGGTTTCATAATCAGAACAAATGATCTACATAGTTTTAAGCCATTAAGTTTTGGGGTGACTTTTTTTATGCATCAGTAGCAAATGGAATATCAGCTTTTCCTTGTTTATTTCAGGATCACCCAAAACAGTAAAAATTGTAATATTAAAATTCCAGAAATAATATTGGCAATAAAAACTTAGAATTGAACATTGGAAAAATTTGAATTTTGTTTTCTCCAACTGTATTACTTGTTTTTTGTTTGTGTGTTTGATTGATTGGTTAATTGGTTCATTTTTGTCTCGTACTTTGGGGAAAATTACAAAACAAAAATTCATTACATTCTGCTATACTTCTGTATTAGCTTGGGCATATTTTTCTGAGTTTTCAAAATCTACTCATTAAAATAAAAATTGTTTTTCTTGAAACCTAAAAAGAGTCAAACCCTTACCATTTGAAATGTCAAGAGCACATGAACAATAAATAGATCCTCTTTCTTAGCAAACATTGGAAGTCTTAATTACCTGAGTTAATTAGCAGACTTCAACTCTAAACCAGGTGAAGAAGCTAAGTGGGTTTTTCATCACTGAGACACTAAAAAGGTGTGATAGACTGAGCCAGCTGTATTTTGCAAGCTGTTGAAAATAGTCACATATTTTTGATGTGGCATATTCTCAATGCCTATTGCACAGCATTACTTCTTTAACTGAAAATATTCCTAAATGTTTAATTTTATTTTTATAAATATTCCTATCATTCATAAAATAAATAGTGCTACACACTTTCTTATTAAATTTGCAGTTTTGCTGTATTATTTAAAATAGAAACGTTGTTTCCAAACAACGCTAAAATGTAACACATGGAAACTAACATTTATTGTGTAACTATTATGCATCAGGAAATGTACATATATCACTTCTTTTCATTCTTTCCCAAATCCTATAAGAATGTGATCATAATCTTGCCTTACATAGGAGATAAAGGAGGCTCACAGACATTATCTGTTCCAGCCTCATCAAACTTACAAGTGAAGAAATAAAAGGATTCTTACTTAGGTTTTCTTGTTTAAGATGTTACTTTCTTTTCTCAGGACTCAGTGCCTTTCAGCTTACATTTGGTCCTGAACTTTCTTCAGTAAGAGGCAAATAAATAAATATTCTTTATGCTTCTTTTTTCTGATTTATTATCCTTCTATTAGGACTATAAAATGTTCAGATATTAAAATTTCACTACCATAATGTGTATCTTGTTCTCTGACATAGAAATGCAAAGTTGGAAGGAATCCTAAAGACCATCTCTTCAATTTCTTTGATGTAAGAAAGGAGCTCTGCATCACTCTCTATAAGGGGTTGGCTCCTTCTGCTTTGAGTACTCCAAGTACTATTTTCAAGGTATCTATTGCATTTGGAAGGTTGCTTAGAAAATGTTTCTTCATATCAGTCTGAATGTGCCTTCTGTATTTTTTTTTTCTCATGGTTCGTGCTTTCTGAATTAGCCTAGACTGATATCTGCCTGGTTTCTTTTATAGCATGAAATAGAAATGTAAGAACAAATCAAGACTCAGACAAAACAAATTTCATTAATTCACTACTATTATCTTTCTTTCCAAAATTACTGTCTTGGTTTCTCTACTTTCCATGATCTAGTCAAAGCCAACCTCCCAGGCATACCTCCTACTTTTACCTTTTGACCAATACTTGAGGTCATTCACTATTTCCCAAACATGGCTTATATATTTCTGCCCTTCTCTTACCTCTTCTAGAAATGTCCTTTCTATTATTCCATACCCTGTCTGTCAGAATCATGCCCACAAATCAAAAAGTCTTTTAAAACCTGTATTTATCCATTAAGATTATCTGTGTCCCATCAAGTGAATGTGATTTTTCCTCTGTTTAAACGTCCATGTAATTTGTATTCATTTTAAGGAACATAAAACGATCAACATTTTTTAAACAAGTATGTGTTCTTCCCTTATATTCACTGACAACAGACTCTAACAATAGAAACACTATCTCGCAATGCTTGACACGGAGTCTTGCATGTAAAAGAGTACTCGCCAGGGGGATCCTGGGTGACTCAGTCCGTTGAGTGCCTGACTCTTGGTCTCAGCTCAGGTCTGGATCTCAGGGTTGTGAGTTCAAGTCACCCTACATTGGGTTCTACACTGAAGTGGAGCTTAATTGAAAAAAAAAAGAGTACTCAACAAATATGTAATTGATGGACTTTGCTGATGTAAGTGCATTGAAATTTAAAGACAAAAACAAAGATATGCTTTAGGTAAGAAGGAAAAGAGCTGTAGCAGATTATCACTCGCCAGTTAGGTTTTTTGCTATAGTTGAACTAGCAGGTTGGGCTGGTTACTTTCTAATCATTCCCCTGATGCCTAGCCACGTCCACTGTCCATCCTTCTCGGCCTTGCCCCGTGGCTCATCCACGGTGTCCACCCTCACTGGTTCTAGTAATACTGTCTTTTACCCTTTTTCCTTCAGTCCTAGTGGTGGCAATAGCCTTTATTACCAGAGTCACATCATTGCTTTATATTTTAATTTTTATACCGCAGCCCACACTTTTGAAAGTAGTCCTTTCATTAATGTTTTTTATTTGAACCATTTGGTTGATGTTTGAACAATGATTGATATGTTAATTAAATTAGTAAATTTGGGAGGAAAAAAAGACATCTTTTCTATTACTGAGAAAAGTGCCAGAAAAATCACCCCATGTTAAGGCATGGGATCTTTTCCCCTTGCAAGAAGATACCTAAGCCTCTCAGAAGTGTTAAAACCCCATGATGATATTTATCTAGAGACAGGCCCAGGACATTTCCTAGGGCAGTTTAAGGGTCAGCAACAGGGAAGTTACAATGGTAAGAGCTCCCAACCTCCATCTCAAGACAACCTATAAGCAAGGTAATATGTCAAAGGGGAAGTCTTCAGTTAGTGGCAATCTAATTCAATTGCTTGAGAAAGAGAGGAGCAGGATTTGTGGGTGTAAAAACATCAAAGGATGAGAGCCTGGAGCCTGAATCAAAACAGCAGGCAGGGACAGAAGTGAGTTCTGTACCAGAATAAAGAAACCAAATCCTGAGCGCGTCATGTTGACATATTTTTTCCTAATGGCGCCGAAGCACCAAAGCCAGTGGGCAGAGCCAAGCATATCCTATCATTTCCCCAAGTAGTTTCTGAGACCCAGAAATAGGGGAAATAGCCACATGGAGAATGGCATCCACAGCAGTGCTGGTCTTTCATGCCCTTGAGCCCTTGAAGATGCCCTACCTCAACAACTATATACCCTAGAGAGGACATACCTAATTCACTCTCTTATTCAATTTTATGTCCAATCAGATGACCACAGGAAGGTGTTGCTTCAAACTTTAAGTCATCACCATTTACACGCCAGTCCCTGGAGAAGGAGAAGGGCACATCTGGGTCCATTGTGCTAGGAATAGAAGAGAGTAGCTCTATTTGTTGCAGAAGGAAAGTAAAAAGTAAAAGCTAAAAACTATTTATAAAGTAACTTCCATTAGAAGTAACTGAATCCAATCCCTTGTTGTGTCTACATATAGTACTTCTTAAACACCCATTTCATTAGAAGTAAGTCTGAAGTGTCCCCAGACGTCTTCTCCTCAAAGTTTCCTCCTCTTTTTTGAGCTGATTTCCTTCAGTTCCAAAAGCACTGTTCTATATATCTAGACCTCTTCCTAAGGAAATTTCAGATATGAGAAGGAAGAGTGAATTCCTAAAAAATTATAAAATCATAACCTTCAGCATTCCTCATAGGTCTTAAACTTATTCCATGAATCTGTTAGGTTACTGCTTTCCATATTTTCTCCTAATAGAGTTGGTAACATTTTTTTTCTGGAAGATTTGAGGGGCTTCCCATAGGAGGCACTTAAAGCATCTGGGACCCTCAGGTGATTTTTTTTTTCCTCAAGGGAGTAGATGAGTTTAAGAGTTTTCTTCCTTATCCTCAAGAATTATGCCATTGTCATTGTGCCATTTTTTGAAATAGAGGCTGCATTATTTCCTGAAGGAAGTTGCATAAGATTAGCAAATATCCTGCTGAAAGTCTGTTTGTATAGTACTATTTGTTTGAACTTTTTGATAAATCAAAGAAGAATATTTAAATACAGAAAAGGAAGTTTTAATTCTACTTCACTGCAGTCTCTGTAATTTCTACTAGAAACAGGCTCTCACTTTGCTGGAATGGATGAGTGTAGGGGTTCTGTAGTCTGCTTTGGGCACCTTTGCATGGTATCTGTTTCTGATCAACTGAGTGGGAAGTGCCAGCCCTGGGCTTTAGGATCACATAGAGAATTGCAGAGTTTCCTTCTTAAAGCCAAGTTGGAGACAGAGCCACAAATACATGGATACTTCATGAGAAATAAAAGTCAAGGGAAAGTCTTGGACTGCCCTCTGCTCTTTGTCTTCCCACAAGTTCCATTTCACTGTGATTAAAGGAAACAAAACACAGTCTGGAAGCATCGTATCTGGCAACTGCTAACCGCTAAATCTCTCAGGAGAACATGGATAACAGTTCATACAGGAGAAGCCATAGCCTGTCTCTTCAGTTTACAAATCCCATGAGGTTGTTAGCAGTTAGTCACTCCATGCAGAATTAAATCTTACTGTGGTGGGGTGAAGCAACCACGTGCCTCATGCAATGGCAATTATCTCCAGCCCACAGGGGCCTTGGAGGTGTCCCCATTCACTGGTGGAAGCCTCCAGGGTTGCTTTGAGGTTCTCTTCCCCACTCCAACTCTATGACTGACATTTCCAGCTTTTGTTCCCTTTCTGTTGAACTTTCGTGTCCTCTGCTCTCAAAGGAACCATAGTTGACCGAGAACGACTCATAGCAAGTGGGTTGTGCCAGAGACACAATCACATTACATTAGATCATTTTCGATCTCTAAAAGAAGGGCATATTCTCAAGATGTAAACTGCGAACACATCTAAATCTGCTCCTCATGGTGAGGGCCTATTTTAAGATGTATAGTTAGCATTTACTCATTATCATAAATACACATAGCTCTACGTAAATCGACATGCGTTCACATACATAAGCTCTATCAGAGCTTCTCTTTTAAAGCCTGGTTTAGAGATTTATTCAATGCAAAACCTTGCATTCTGATGAAATTCAGAATTGAGAGACTGTGATTAAAACTCAGAAATATACTCTTTCTAATAAAAAAAGGCCTAGCCAGTTAATTTCAGACTTGGCAAGTGTGAACTTGTCCAGTATTTCCCAGATCTGGTCTATTTTCATTAATTCTTGATATGGTATTACCTGGGCCAGGATTTAAAGAAAAAAAAAAACAAGGATGAAGGTAAAAAATGATCTTTCTTGGTGGTTTTCAACAGCCCGAGATAAAGCTTTCAAGAATCCAGGGTCAAGGTCAAGTTTTGTAAATTCACATAGTAGGCCACAGCCTATATGATATGATTTACAGGAAACGAAAAGCCCTCCCTCTTCTCGGGATGTAAGCTGTTTCCCTAACAATATTGCCACATTATTACTTTGGACATGTTTTTTTTCGAGCCTTTTACCCTGGGAGGTCTTATATATAAGAAATTATCACTTGGGAGAAAGGAGAGTTGTGAAAGAATTTATATATATATATGAAAGAGATGTAAAGAAAAAATCTGAAATTTGGAGAGCAGTCAGGAAACAACCTGAGGTCAAAGAGAGATTTGGTCATAGTTTAGGTCAAAATAGAATTTAAAAATGATTCAGGGGTGCTAAAAACATCATCTATTTCCAATTTTGCTTAAGATTCTTTCTTACTTGGATTCTTAATTAGAGCCAGCAAGGGGATAATGTTGCTATTTCTCCAGGGTCTACACTAACAAAGAGATAGTTCTGATGCCCTACCTAGGAGCATACACAACTTGGAAATTCTCTATGGAATTGTTTTCCCAGTTCCTTCTGGGAAAGACAGAGCTGGTGTCCTGGTATCAGATAATAGGCTTACAATGTCTCATTTAGTGGCCACCCTGTGACAGAGAATCTCCTTGACCAAACTTCTGTCAGGTTCTTCTGACTCTTTTCAACTAAGTTTCATCCTGTCCTTGACCTGTCCAGCACAAAGAATCCTACTAGACATGCCCTATCTTTGATATCTGATCACCCTTCTTTATCACATCCCCAGCTTAAACCATTGATTTCCAAATCCTTGGCCTGTCTTTCACAAGAATCATGTTAGGTAACGAGCACCTGGGTGGCTCAGTTGGTTGGGCATCTGCCTTTGGCTCAGGTCATGATCCCCGAGTCCCAGCAGAGTCCCAGGACTGAGCCCCATGTCCGGCTCCCAGCTCAGCGAGGAGTCTGCTTCTCCCTCTGCCCCTACCCCAACTCATGCTCTCTCTCTCTCTCTCTTTCATTCTCTCT
Source organism: Ursus maritimus (assembly GCF_017311325.1). NCBI lineage: Eukaryota > Metazoa > Chordata > Mammalia > Carnivora > Ursidae > Ursus > Ursus maritimus. The sequence continues at coordinate 44,607,515 of NW_024424453.1, read as the reverse complement.
CTTTCTCAAATAAATAGATAAAATCTTTTTTAAAAAATCATGTTAGGTCAGTTTAGCAAGAATCCTCCTAATCCTTGACATCTTCTCTTAGTAGTTTTCAATCCCCTGATTCCTTACCCTACTTCTTGGCTATAAATACCCAGCTGTCTTTGTTGCATTGAGACTTGACTCCTCTTTCTCCCCTATTGCCATACCCCAACACAATGGTCTTGAATAAAATCTACCTTACATTTTAACAAGTGTCAGCGATTTGTCTGTAACACTTGAATCAAGTATTTCAGCAAATAACAGAAATCAGCATGAAAATTAAATAAACTAAAATTTAGGGTGATGACATAGGAATGTCAAAGTACCCCTATCAAACTCTGTGTCCCCTGTCATTCTTTAAAAAGAACACCATTGGGGCACCTGGGTGGCTCAGTCATTAAGTGTCTGCTTTCAGCTCAGGGTGTGATCCCGGGGTCCTCGGATCAAGCCCCACATCAGGCTCCTTCGCTGGGAGCCTGCTTCTTCCTCTCCCACTCCCCCTGCTTGTGTTCCCTCTCTCACTGGCTGTCTCTCTCTGTCAAATAAATAAATAAATAATCTTTTAAAAATAAAAATAAAAAGAGCACCATTTCCCTGGGATCTGCCATTTGGAGGGTGCTATTCTATGCAGGAGTTTTATAGTGCACTATTTTATTTTAATAGTCAGCCAAAATTGACTATTAAAACACAATAGCACATTAAGATCATTGCTGTACTGCTGGGGAAAAACAAAGAAGAAGGAGGAAAAAGAAAAACATCTTCTGGCCATTGGCACAAAGTAGGTCAACCTAGTGACAGAAACCATGACAGAACAAAAGCAAAATATCTTTGCTTACATTTAGGAATAGCATGTGAAAAGGGTGGTCTTCTAAAGCAAACATCAAGGAACAAAGAGCTCTAGTTCCAACAGATAAATTCCAACTAAATATTCACACTTAGAACTGAAATACCAAGAGCTGCTTAGAGGGAAAGAAGACATTAGAGAAAAGTAAAAATAAGACAAACAAACAAAACAAAACTCTCTCTTGCTTCTTCTATTATTAGATCTGATTTCAGGAAAAACTTCAAATACCAACTTTGATTCTGTGGTCCACCATCCTGACTTGAATCCTCCAAAAGTGATCGTTCTATAAGGCACCAACCACTCCACTGAGCAGAAAAGCCAACCACTTTTCACAAGTTTCTAAGTTTTGATACCCAAAGACAACTAGACCTTCTTCTGTGCACCTCCAAACTCCCCAGTCTTAATCTACTGGCCACTGAACAGGATCTCCACCCTTCTCCTCACCTCACTGGTATATTTAGAGGGCCAAGGGGAGGAGAGTTTGCCTTAAGAGGGATCTTTCTCCAATCTCCCAAAAATCCTAGCTTTGATTTCTTGTCCCAGGCAAGATTCTCATTTTGTTAGGGAAGAATCTATTTTTTCAAGTCTGAAATACCACTGTAGAGGAATCTGGAGCCCTAGTTCCTGACCCAAGATCTCCTAATAGCTAGCTATTCCACATTTAAAGTGCCTATGTACTATGATCTGACAATTCTACTTCTAGGAAGGTATCCCTCAAATATTTTCTCACATGGACAAAATGCCATTTGGGCAAAGATATTAAAGGCTGCACTGTAGCAACAGCAAGAGTTTTGAAATAATGCAAATTTCTGACAATATGGGACTAGGCAAAATAATTTTGGTATACCCATATATTGAAATATTTTGCAGGCACTAAAAGAATAAAGTCATTCTATATACAAGAAATATTGTTAAGTAGGAAAACTAAAGTGTCGAAGAGCAAATATGTTAGCGTCCCTTACATTTATGTATGTAATTATCTCCTAGAGAAAAAAAAAATAAAGCATAAGAAACTTATAATGGTGCTTGCTCAGGGGTAAAAAAGGTTAATTTTTATGTTTCAGACTTGGTATATTTTGAAGATTCCATATTATTCATTACCTATTCAAAAATATAATAAAACTGGGGCGCCTGGGTGGTGCAGTCGTTAAGCGTCTGCCTTCGGCTCAGGGCGTGATCCCGGTGTTCTGGGATCGAGCCCCACATCAGTCTCCTCCGCTATGAGCCTGCTTCTTCCTCTCCCACTCCCCCTGCTTGTGTTCCCCCTCTTGCTGGTTGTCTCTCTCTGTCAAATAAATAAATAAAATCTTTAAAAAAAATAATAAAACAGGGGCGCCTGGGTGGCACAGCGGTTGAGTGTCTGCCTTCGGCTCAGGGCGTGATCCCGGCGTTGTGGGATCGAGCCCCACATCAGGCTCCTCTGCTATGAGCCTGCTTCTTCCTCTCCCACTCCCCCTGCTTGTGTTCCCTCTCTCGCTGGCTCTCTCTATCCTATCGAATAAATAAATAAAATCTTTAAAAAAAAAATAAATAAATAAATAAATAAATAAAATAATAAAACATAAAACAAAGTAAAATAATTATAATATTACTTTAAAATTACTATAGAAAAGATAACTCCTTATTTGTTTTCTGATTCTGAATAATTTTAGCCCCATGTGTACAAAAAAAGAAAATTATAGACAAATCTCATGTATGAATATATTAGATTTTACTATTTGCAGTTGCTGATATTTCACTGTTTTTACTACAAAAATAGGAATTTCATATGATTCCACCTAATGAATTAAAAATTCTAAATAAAATTTTAACACATAGAATTCATAAATATATAAAATATATAATATCCTCTAGTGAAGAGGAATTTTTGGCAGGAATGCAAAAATAATTCAATACCCACAAATCCATAAATTAAATGAGAAACCCATATGATCAAATAAAAATAAATTAAAATACTTTTAATAAAATTTAACAGCCAATTTTTAAAAAACAAAAAGACAAGGTAGGAAGAAAACTGCATTTTATAAAAGCTATTTAGGTAAAAGCAAAAAGACAAAACAAAAAGTAAAATTATTTAAATTAGGATCAGGAACTAGATAGGTATGTTCTTGTCTCCATTAATATTCATCAGTGTCTTAGAAGATCTAAGAAGAGAAGAATATTAAGTAGCTAGTATTAACATTGGAAAAATTATATTTTTTGCTGAAGACACCAATATAATCTGAAAACCTCAAAAGACTCCAGTAAAAGAAATGAATTAGAATCAATAAGAGAATGCTTAATATAAGATAAATATTCAAAAACCAACTAACAAGTATCTAGAAATTAAAATGGAAAATATGTCATCACGAGAAAAGCAAAACATGTAGGAATAAATTTAATAAAACTGGAACAGGACATATGTAATGAAAAATATAAAATAATCTTAATTTGTTTCAATAAATAAATATATTTAGCTATAAATTAATTATAAATTTAATATATTGTATTTTAATTAAATTTTATATATTATAAATATTTTCCTAAAAGCAAAACATTTAGGAACAAATGTAACAAGGATGGAACAGGACATTTGTAATGAAAAATATAAAATATTATTAAAGGACATAGAGGTTCTGAAAAATGGGAATATATTTCAGATTTTTGAAGGGCAAAAAATGTCAAAAATATGTCCTAAAAGTGTCAAACTTTCATAATTAATATATAAGTATAATAAAATTACAATTAGAATCCCAGCAGGTTATTGTTAATTAGAAAAATAATTTTAAAATTTATATAGAATGAAGGCCCAGGAATATCTAAGGAAAGAATTCAAAATAGTTGTGATAGGAAATTTGCTATGTCGACTGTCAGAATGTAGGACAAAACTACTGTAATCAAAGTAACCTATTATTAAGATAAAATTGAAAAAAACTGGAAAATATAAAGTAATAGAAAAGATCAAAAAGGGATTCTAGTCATTT
>NW_024424453.1:44581038-44603671 GCF_017311325.1 Ursus maritimus | reverse complement strand
AAAAAAAAATAAATAAATAAATAAATAAATAAAATAATAAAACATAAAACAAAGTAAAATAATTATAATATTACTTTAAAATTACTATAGAAAAGATAACTCCTTATTTGTTTTCTGATTCTGAATAATTTTAGCCCCATGTGTACAAAAAAAGAAAATTATAGACAAATCTCATGTATGAATATATTAGATTTTACTATTTGCAGTTGCTGATATTTCACTGTTTTTACTACAAAAATAGGAATTTCATATGATTCCACCTAATGAATTAAAAATTCTAAATAAAATTTTAACACATAGAATTCATAAATATATAAAATATATAATATCCTCTAGTGAAGAGGAATTTTTGGCAGGAATGCAAAAATAATTCAATACCCACAAATCCATAAATTAAATGAGAAACCCATATGATCAAATAAAAATAAATTAAAATACTTTTAATAAAATTTAACAGCCAATTTTTAAAAAACAAAAAGACAAGGTAGGAAGAAAACTGCATTTTATAAAAGCTATTTAGGTAAAAGCAAAAAGACAAAACAAAAAGTAAAATTATTTAAATTAGGATCAGGAACTAGATAGGTATGTTCTTGTCTCCATTAATATTCATCAGTGTCTTAGAAGATCTAAGAAGAGAAGAATATTAAGTAGCTAGTATTAACATTGGAAAAATTATATTTTTTGCTGAAGACACCAATATAATCTGAAAACCTCAAAAGACTCCAGTAAAAGAAATGAATTAGAATCAATAAGAGAATGCTTAATATAAGATAAATATTCAAAAACCAACTAACAAGTATCTAGAAATTAAAATGGAAAATATGTCATCACGAGAAAAGCAAAACATGTAGGAATAAATTTAATAAAACTGGAACAGGACATATGTAATGAAAAATATAAAATAATCTTAATTTGTTTCAATAAATAAATATATTTAGCTATAAATTAATTATAAATTTAATATATTGTATTTTAATTAAATTTTATATATTATAAATATTTTCCTAAAAGCAAAACATTTAGGAACAAATGTAACAAGGATGGAACAGGACATTTGTAATGAAAAATATAAAATATTATTAAAGGACATAGAGGTTCTGAAAAATGGGAATATATTTCAGATTTTTGAAGGGCAAAAAATGTCAAAAATATGTCCTAAAAGTGTCAAACTTTCATAATTAATATATAAGTATAATAAAATTACAATTAGAATCCCAGCAGGTTATTGTTAATTAGAAAAATAATTTTAAAATTTATATAGAATGAAGGCCCAGGAATATCTAAGGAAAGAATTCAAAATAGTTGTGATAGGAAATTTGCTATGTCGACTGTCAGAATGTAGGACAAAACTACTGTAATCAAAGTAACCTATTATTAAGATAAAATTGAAAAAAACTGGAAAATATAAAGTAATAGAAAAGATCAAAAAGGGATTCTAGTCATTTAATATATACTAAAAGTGGTATTCCAATTCATTGGGAAATTAATGTTTAATAATTAGTGCTGACATAACTGGCAATGCGTCTAGGGCAATATTAGTTTGTCCTCTATTGTATCCAGTATACAAAATAAATCTCAGATGAATGAAATAATTGAATATATAAAAAATCATGTAATCAGGGGCCCCTGGGTGTCTCAGTCATTAGGCGTCTGCCTTCAGCCCAGGGCATGATCCCAGGGTCCTGGGATCGAGCCCCACATCGGGCTCCCTGCTCCGCTGAGAGCCTGCTTCTTCCTCTCCCACTCCCCCTGCTTGTGTTCCCTTTCTCGCTGGCTGTCTCTCTCTCTGGCTGTCTCTCTCTCTGTCAAATAAATAAATAAAATCTTAAAAAAAAAACACGTAATCAATTTTTAGAAGAAAATCAATGTAGCAACAATCACACAGAGGAGATCATTTTAAACAAGACAAGAAACACCAGAAATGATATTAAAGTATATAATACATGTTATAGGCATAAAATATTAAAGTCTTTTGTACATTGAGGGAGATACTATTTTTAAAAGTCAGTAAACAAATAATAAATTTGGGACAAACATGCTATACAGAAGAACATATAAATGAATGCCTCTTTAAAATGGACAAGAGTCAAATGACCCAATAAAAGAATAGGCAAAAGTGTGGCAGCATCCATTAAAATATCACCTATGATTTCATTTTATTTCTCAAAGTAAGTAAAAGAAGGTAATTGGCACTTTAATAAAACAAGTATTTGTCTCTTTTTATCCTTAATTGGCCATTTGAATCATGTGTGGTTATGGTTCCTGGACTCTGATGGCCTTGGGGTGGTTAAATCACCAAGATGCTCTGGACATATCAGTATTTCTTGGAAAGGTAAATGTGCCAAGAGCCCAAGAGTCTTTGTGAATGGTCTACCACACTTCCTGCCCTTCAAAATGCCTTCTTGCCATTGATACCCGAAATGATTGTATTGGCCAAAAATATTTGGCTACTTTGCTCCAAGTGAACTTAATTTCATGGAGAAGAAAGAAGTTTTGGGGTTTCTTGATCTTTATCTATTCTAGCGAGTATGGTTTTCCTTCTTGCGACTGTAGAAAATACGTCTAATCAAGTGACCAAAAATAAACTTGCCCTTCGCAACATGAGAAGAAAATGGCAAACAAGTAATAAGAGATGGTTCCACTGAAGGGGTTGACCTACTTTGGTGATAAGAGCAGAGGACTTTTGGAGTTAAGAAGATTTATGTTTTATCCAACATTTACCACTTACACATCGGGTGACCTTGGCTGAGTTATTTCATATCTCTAAACATTTGTTTCTTCAATTACATAAATGAGGAAAATGCTACTCCTTCATAGGATTGTTGTAAGGATTACATGAGATAATGTATGTAAATCTCTTAGCTGGAAGATTAGTTGAAGTCAAAATAGCTGTTATTTATTGATTACTAGCACCACTACTATTGGTCCAGATGGTGTCATTGCTATAATCGTCCCTATTTTTACTATCTAGTGTATTTTAATAAATATGCATTTATTTAATACCATATGGTCATTTTATATGTTATATAAATCTGAATATAAATTACAAATTTTATGTATAAATTTATATATTTACACAATTTAACAACCCTAATAGGCAAATCATATTACTATATAGATAACAAAATTAATTATAAAAATGTACTACTTATTAAAATACAAAATACATTACACACATACTATACCCATACCAAACTAATATATCTCATATTTATATGAAACAGAGACCCCTTGCCTAGTTTCCTTTTTCTCTGCCAGAGTCATTGTCCCAGCTCACATAGCTGCTGTTGGCTCTCTATTTTTCACACACACATTTGAACCAAGAAAGAAAGAAAAAAGAAACAGAGAGAGAGTAGGAGGGAGGGTGGGGACCATTGGCATATTGATGTCATTGTCTATCCTAAAGCCATCCTGTCCCACTCAGCCTTGACAAGCTGTTCACCACTGGCAGGATGAAATGTCATACGTACAGGCGGACTGTTCCAGTATTCACTTCCGCTGGAATCCGGGGTTGGCCGGACCATTGAGGAGCCTCAGGAACCATTGCTCGGCTCCAATGTGTCCTGGGGCCTGCTCAGGGTGGGAGCGAGAGAATGGTGAGGGTCACATTCAGCCAACAGTTCCCATTTTGAAAGGGCAGAGGGAGGTCCTGCAGTTTGGGCTCATTTTCCAATTTAGGACAAAAAGCTTTCCTCTTTTGGGGGGTGGGGAGGGATTGAGTGAGGTAATCTTGGTAGAACAAAAATAAACCAACGAAAATAAAAATATAAGAAGGATCAGGATTTCATTTTTATTCTTGGCAGCAAAACATCATTCAAGGCAATGATTATTTACCAGATCAAACTACAGTACTTCATAGTTTAAAACCATTTTTATGTACATGGCCAATGGCCTTTTAAAACCATTTTTATGTACATGGCCAATGGCCTTTATGGGACTGCCCAATATCTGAATAATGAAAGATCAGGAGAAAGTTCCTGCAGTGGCCGTTTATCTGTTTGGTGTGACTGTCTGTATTAGAAGTCAATCTGAGAATGAGCTGAGTCTGTGTGGACCACGTAACCCAAATAACACTTGGGAGAGAGAGAGCATCGAGAAAACTATTTGGATGTCATTTTGTCCCAGAAGTAATTGTTTTTAATGTTATATTGAAGTTACATTTTAACTGGTTTAGTTGGTGATCAGGACCCTGAGGATACAACTGGGAAGCAATTATTTTTGTTTTGTTTTAGTTTTTTCACCGCTGACCCTTTCAAGCTACTCTGGGATGTCATGTTTTCCAAACACAATAGTAGGGGCCCGGCTGAATTTCATGAGCTCTTCCACTGATCCTCTCATATCAATTTCATTGTTAAGGCATTAAAAATTCCAATTCCCCCTCATGTCAAAGTTACAATTTCTTACTCAATTTAAAACTTCTCCATCCTAGTCTAGTCCAAGCCTCAGACTAAAGAGTGGGTCTCAACTTCCTAGCTTGCTCCTCTGTTCTTCTTTCCCATATTATGCCACTTCTGGATCCTTCAGTGGTTGGCAGGTTGGTGGAAGGAGAGATAAGGGACAGATGCATCTTACTCGTGAAGCACACTTTACGATCTAGTGCCTTCTGAGAAAAGTCAATGTCCTAAAACAAACCCTGTTTCTTTTGGAAGGCACTTTTGTGGGTACTTATAAGCTCTTATAACTTGCAGAACCTTCCATTTACAGTGGCCTTTTCAAGATACTACTTAACACTGTCCCTCACCCCAGCCACTGACTTTCTGTGGCCCACATCTGGCCTTCAGGAAGCAAATACCCCTCCATGACCCATCAAACTTTGGAAGTGCAAGCCCTTCCCAGGCACTCCTGCCTCTTCATTCCACAGCTCAGGAGAACACTCTATGTGTCCTTTCAGATTGATATATTTTAGCCATAAGGTACCAGCAGTTTTATTTCACAATTTCTAGGAAATATATGTCAGGTTATCTGAGCCGTTCTTTCAAAGTCCCTGATCATTTATGGTGAGGGAACACCTCTCCTCTCTTCTCTCTACAACATTCTCTCTCTCTAAAGAACTCTTCTACTTTTCTCAAATCTCTATTGAATTCTTAGTCTTTTTCATATTTATTTGGAGAACTAATATTGGCATAACTGGCTCTTTAAAAATACAGTTTTATCAAGGTGTATTTTATGTGCAATAAAATGTACCAACCTTGTAGTCACCACCATACTCAGATGCGTAGAATATTTTCACACTTGAAAAAGTTTCTTCGTGGGGCGCCTGGGTGGCTTAGTTGATTAAGCACCTGCCTTCAGCTCAGGTCAGGATCCCAGGGTCCTAGGATCGAGTCCACATTGAGCTTCCCACTCAGTGGGGAGTCTGCTTCTCCCTCTCCCCCTCCCCCTGCTGGTGCTCACTCTCTCTCTCTTTCTCTCTCAAATAAATAAAATCTTTAAAAAGAAGGAAGGAAGGAAGGAAGGAAGGAAGGAAGGAAGGAAGGAAGGAAGGAAAGAAGGGAGGGAGGAAAGAAGGAAGGAAGGAAGGAAGGAAGGAAGGAAGGAAGGAAGGAAGGAAAGAGAGAGAAAGAAAGAAAGAAAGAAAGAAAGGGAAAGAAAGAAAGAAAGAAAAAGTTCCTTCCTGCCTCTTGGCAGTTAATCTGCAACACATTTATCCCCATCCCCTAGCCCCAGGAAACCACTGATCTGCTTTTGGGTTGTTATTGATTAGTTTTTACCATTCTAGAACCATATGCCTGGAATCATTGGATATGTATTCTTTTGTGTCTGTTTTCTTTCCCTTAACACAATGTTTCCATGAGCCTTTTGTGTTTTCTTGCATTTTTCAGGAATTAGCTCACTTTTTATTATTGAGTAGTGATCCATTTATGGATATACTGCCATTGTTTATCCACTCACATGTTGATGGATATTTGAGTTATTTTCAGTTTTTAGCTATTATGAATAAAACTACTACTGACATTTGTATATGACTTTGTATGGACATATGTTGTTGTTGTTGTTTTTCTTTTGGATAAATAACTAGAAGAGGAATTACCGGGTCATAGGGTAAATGTATGTTTAACTTTAAATAAATAGCCGATTTTCCAAATACTGGCATAACTGACTTCTGACTTCCCCAATTTACAAATTCTACAGATAACGATCTTGTACTTTACTTGATAATGTAGGGTTGCTGAGCTCCTATTATTCGTAGTCTGGGGCCCTTAGTGGATACTGTGAAACAACAGGAACATTCATATTTAACTAACATATAAAATACTCAATTTAACATTTTGCCCTTAAACTACCAGACTGAAATGTTTGAAAGGGCAAGAAGCATGTCTTATTTATTCTTTGTTCCTCCAGGTACAGTGTCTGGTCATATGGTAGTGCCATAGAAAATATCAATTGAACTAAAATTTAGTGGTTTTAAATGAACTGAATACTGCCGAACACTACAGATATAGTTACTTTAGTTATTCCTTTGGTTATCTAAAATTTAATAATTTAAACTTGAAGTTGGCAAAATCCATAAACCCACGTGAAAAATGGCACTGCTATGTATCCACCACTTTCTCCCTGGTTGGCTCTAAGAAGTCTTTTTAGTTTCCAAGTAGAATAAAATAACAAGGCAAAAGGGAAAAAGAAGAGAAGTCATCAAAGGTACATTTATTATTTTTTTTCTTTCTATCTTCTGGACCTCTGAGGCCGCATCTTGAGTAGGAACATGTATTAGAATTGGCACGCAGCCATTTTCCTCCCAGGCTATGATTTCAGAAAGCCTTGTCTGGGAAGATACGACCTTTCAGCCACTTCAAAAGCAGCTCCTCCCTCTCGCCTGGGCTGTCAGGGCTCACTGGGACTATGGCAGTGCTCTCATTTAGAAAAAGGACTTCTAAATGGTGTCTCATGGTGTCACCTCAGGCTTGTGTGGGTGACCTGTGTGCGCAGAGGGAGAATTGTGGCTAACGAGAGTCAAGAGTTGAGTCAGGACGCTGGAAATGAACAGAAAAATGAAAATGAAAATACCACCATGTTTTAGTGGAGAGTGTTTTCTGAATAAGAAGCAGAGAGCTCTGAATATACCTGGAAGAGTCCAGTTGGTGTCACTCAAGTGGCAGCTGGCTGGTCTGGGCTGTTTCTCAAGCCTTGCCTTATAGTTCTCTGATCCAAAGGGCACTCAAGCTTCTCAAAGATCAAAGGCATACTTAGGAATAGGTCTTTCTTTTTATTTATTTATTTATGTATTTATGTATGTATTTATTTATTTATATTTTAAGAGAGAAAGAGAGTGAAGGCGCATGCGTGTGTATGAGGTGGGCGGGAGCAGAGGGAGAGGGAGAGAGAGAATCTCAAGTCAACTCCACTCCCAGTGGGGAGCCCCACGCAGGGCTCGATCTCACAACCTGAGATCGTGACCTGAGCGGAAATCAAGAGTGGGATGCTTAACTGACTGGGTCACCCAGGCTCCCCAGGTCTCTATTGTTTTCCCTCAGTTTACCTTGCCTTGTTCTTTCTTCTTTGATTATTTTCCGTTCACCCTCTACTGCATCACTTTGGCTTTAGCATAGAGTTAGGAAAGGTAGTTACTGGGGAGACAAAAGTCTTACCACAGTGTGATCTGTTCAAATGAGCCACCTTTTACCTTGTTTTGACAGTCCCAGTCAAATAAAGCTATTTAGCTTTCTAGCACATGTGACATTGATGCGTAAAAAAACAAGGGATGCTTTTATCTTACAAATGAAGATGGAGGATCCTAACCATGGATATAACTGTCTGAAGTCCCCTGGGACAAACACTGGGCAGTTATATTACTCTACTCAGATTTCGGGATTTCCAGATGTATGGCCAATTTAACATATGTCCTTACAAAGATTTATACAAAAAGATTTCATTTAGTGGACTGCAAGGAAAATTGGTTAATATGTTAATAGGAAAAAAAAAAGAAAGCTTAATTTTTAACTTATACCATACTTTATAGTCTAGAAGTATAAAAGAATTAGGGGTCAAACACCTACACTAATTTGACAATAATAAAATATAGGTTTATAGCTGACCTCAGGGTGGAGAGGAGGAAGTAAAACTAAAAGCAAAGGAAATAAGCACAAAGAATAAGGCAGTTAGGTAAGACTATGAACCCCTGTAAAAACTTCTTTGCCTAGAAGACTGCAAGGAATTATAGGAAGCTGGTAAGAAAGAATATGATAAAGGAAGACTGTACTAAAATGGCAGGGTATCATGTTTAATTTTAAATAGCAAGTTGCATATAGTATCATTGTGTTATGTAAAAATTGCATATATGTGCACGTGTGTGTGTGTGTGTTACTGGTGATATAAACCATCTATATCATGGACTTTTGTATGTTCATTTGGTCACGGTCATTGCAAATTTATCTGATTTATATATTCATATATAAAATTCTATAATAAATTGAAACTGATAAAACGATTTTAATTGATTTAACAAACCTTTAATTTGGCCAATGTGTTTTCCGATTTTCATTACCAGAGTGAAGTTCTTCAGAACTTTCTCTTCATACCTCTCCTGAGCACTTCCATAGGGTAAATGTCTAGAAATGGAATTGCTTGTCATAATATTAAGCACATTGTAAAACGCTTTCTGTGTACTCCCTAAAACCATCTCCAGCAGCACTGAACTGGATTATACTCCCAATTACAAGCTGTAATTCCCCAAGAGTCTGCCATTATCAATACAAGATATTTTCTCATTTTATGATAAATTTTAGTTTTCCTTTGTGAAGGCAAAGATGCCCAATTTTAATTTGGTGTTTTAAATGTATTTCTTTTTGGGGCGCCTGGCTGGCTCTGTTGGTAGAGTATGTGACTCTTTATCTCAGGGTTGTAAGTTCGAGTCCCACGAGCCTCACGTTGGGTATAGAGATTACTTAAAAATAAAATCTTTTTTAAAAAGTATTTCTTTTTGATCTGTGTATCTGTTAAGGATTATATTTGGCTTCATTTAAAAGACTATCCATCATACAGTGCCTTTAGTAAAAAAAAATCTTTTATTTTTCTCATATAAAAAGAAGTCCACATCCAGGCTCCTTTCTTTCCATTCATCTATCCTTAGCTCAGGGCTTTTGCTCTCTTGCTTACTTCCCTATTGTCACAAACGTCGGTGCCATCTCCAGCATTAGGAAAGTGCTCCAGGTATGAAGAGGGGAAAGTGCAAAAGCAAAAAGCTGTGCCTGCTGAGTTTGCTCCATTTTCCTTGAACCCACTCCTCCAACCTCCCCCCTACACACCCCTCCAGCCTCCCCCCACCACACCCCTCTAGCTTCCCCCCACCCCACGCGCCCCTTCAGCCTCCCCTCAACACCCCCGTGACCTCCACTCACTTCCTATTGGTCAGAGCTATGGCACTTGACAACCCTTGTCTGAAAAGGAGGCTAGGAAGTAAAACCCCCAAAATAAATCAATAAGATCAAGTTTCTCATAATGAAGGAGAGAACAACGGATATTAGATAGTCACCAGTAATACTGGCAGCATTTTCAAAATATTTTTGCATATCAAAGATAGTTAACTTTTATCTTTTGTTTTTAAATGTTATTTATTGTTTTATCGATATATATTTGTTAATATTTAGGCATTTGCTTCTGTTTACTTTTACTATTGCTATCAAATTTTTAAATCTTTTCCTTTAGAGATTTTTTTTCCCTTTCCTGCTGTGTCTTCCTCTGTGTAGATATATCCCTATTGTTCACCACATTACTGGGTTTCCCCACCTCCAAGAAAGATTGTGCCTCCTGTTACTCTTGAGTGGTGCCTGGGACTACTTCCGGTTAATAAGTTGTGGGGAGGTGTGTTTGAATATCAAATATATGCGTATCTATTTCCCGGACTGTAATCTTTACTTATGTCTTCAGTCATGATCCATCTAGTTATGATAGCTAGATTGTGTGACAATAACCAATAATCCCCAGCTATAGTGGTTTAAATTCACAAAGTTTTATTCTCCCTCAGAATAAATTTTTAAGGTGGGTTGATTGGGGCTTCTACACCATCAGATTGTTCACTGGCTCAGTCCCTTCAGTTTTCAGTCACTCAAAGACCTTCCATGGTCATTTCACACACCACAGCAAGTAACATGGCCGTACTTATCGTCTTCAGGAGGTAGGGAAACATAGTTCTAGCATGCCCTAAAGATGGAGTAGAGTTGCCAGAAATTAACAAACAAAAATACAGGATGCCCAGTTAAATATGATTTTCATACAAATCAATAATTTTTAGTTTAAGTATGTCTCCATGCAATATTTCAGGCATACATATATTTTTTAATTCACTGTTTTAACTGAAATTCAAGTTTAACTGGATTTTCTTGGTTTTATCTGGAAACCCTAGTAGAGAATTAGAAACATTTAGTGAAGAGCACTAATGACAATAGCCTCCCTTTCTCGCCAGAAGTTAGAGATGTGGTATTGTGCTTCTTTTCTCCTTCTCTGATTCAAGTTTCTAAGCATCCCAATATGCTTTGGATTGCTATCATCATATTTTTAAATTTGTCAGTCATATTCTTGTAACAATTATAACCATGAACCTTTTTTAACTCCAATATTTTCCTTTCTGTGTTAGGTTTCATTAATATAATATATACTGACTTCTGATGAACATACCAATTGGAGATTTTTCTCAAGTTTTTCTCATTTTTCTTACAGCACTTCTTTATAATAGTAATAAATTTGCTTTGGCTCCTCATCTTCATTAATTAATTATAATTAATTACATTACATATTTATTTAAACAGAGGTTTTTTTTTTTTTTAATGTTTGACCTTTTCTTCTGTTTGTTCATTTTTATAGAAAGAGGTTTTTTTCCCAGCACTGGATTAGGGATGAGTTTTATAAAAGGTGATAGCTGACGTGGGCCATTTGTTCAATCTTTCAGTAAAGATGGAGGAAGAAGGGAAATTTATTTTTGCTGGACTTTGCTTTGGTTCAGCAGCCAGAGTGCCGAGGAAGGGAGTGGAGAGGTATTTTTGCTTTCATTTGTTTGTTTGACTTGTTTTGGCTTAGAGTGGAGAATATGATATCTCTGCAGGAAACTTTTCTTTGTGTGTTGGCAGCCCAGAGGCGGGCAGGTAGGGCAACCCCCTTTTCCTGGCCTGATGCTTTTTCCTGGAGGCAGCCTTGGCACCTCCGTTGGCATCCTATGCAAATACAGAGTGTGTGCCATTCCAGGTCCCAATTTTCTTGAGCCTTGGGGCACTTGCAACCCAGAAGTTAATGAGATTGAAATGCGCCTCACTCCTCCTCCTCCTCACACTCCATGCACTTCTAAGCACACTTGCTTTAAATTAAGGAAGAGGATGATTGCCTTTGGCTGAATATTCTTCGGAATATGCAAGCAGCATGGTGGGACAACCATAGCTTTTTCTTTCAAATTAGTGTCCTTTGGATCAGAAGTGGATGGAGGGATCGCCAATCTCCATCGTTCGCCAGAGATGCATCATTGCTAAACACAGATCTAACTGGAAACAAGTAATGAGGCTCAGGGCAGGCTGCCCCAGAGTGCTCCACTTTGATGTGTGGATTAGTTTGAGCTGAAGATGATCAGACCCAAGGAGGTTTTTGCCTTTCCTTTAACTGACTAAAATGTAGATAGCCTAGTCCAGGCAGAGAACTATCACTGGAGATAACTACAGAGAATATCTTCTAGGTATGCTAAACTGGGGTTTGCTAGCAGGCCCTGTTTGTTCCATTTTCCTGGTTAATCTGTTTTATATCAGTCTGATTAGACCAGCCAAAGAACCTAGAAGGGATGAAAGGGAATTTTCTCCTCCCCTACACATGAGAAGGAAGAAAACCATATTTATCAATACTTCCCTTGGGGAGAGAATATTGGTCACCAGAAATGTGTTAAAAATACTAAGATAGCTACACAGAGACAGATGGATACAGCAGGAAAGGAAAACTATATATGGTCAGGAGGAACACTTTGATAAACTGCTTGAAGTGTTAAGCCCAAAAGGAACCTGCTAATATAATAGATTTATTATTGAACAGTTTCCGGTAGGGAGGAGGCTGGGTGCTATTAATTACTGAGGGGAATGTGCACATTGGAAGTTGGAGGAGACCAAGATGCCACTTTGGTCCTGATTAGCCCTCCCCTGCCAAGGCAACCCCTCAGATTAGTAAATACTTATCAGATATTAAAGAACAAGGGTTTAAAGGGGCACCAAATTACCAGCCTGTCAAAGTGTTATCATGGGTGTTGATCTGGTCCTGATCTGTGTTTTTTATCATAGAAATTCCTTGAGGTTTGTGCCGTGTGCTGGGACCATTTTTCTACATTTCAGGGCTGATAGAATACCTCCTCTCTTCCATTTTTATATTCACTTGAACTTTCCAGTGTAGATCTAGAGATTTAATCAAATGATTTTTCAGGTTGCCGTACTATTTGGATCTATCTATCCACAAGCTTTAAAAATCTTGGCTTTCATATATAAACCTTGACATGCATTTCTGACCCCAAAATGAATTTGTCTGCCAAGTTGTTTAAGCTATATATATATTTTATGGCATGTTGATATATCTGAAAAGTTTCATACAGGTTGTCAGCATTGTAGGCAGAAGTTCTGAGCATGGCTTGACTTTGATGTTCCCAGGTTTTTTGTGCTTCACCACAAAGGTTTAAAATCACCTGAACTTGTCCTTTAGAAATGTAAGGTGTAGGGAGACAAATCAAAGAATAAGCGTAGCCAGACAATGAATTCTAGCACCAGTATTTTATTGTATGGTAGTACGTATAATACTTGGATAACTCCCTCATTCTTTATCAGCTCAAATTTCTAGGCTGCAAAATTGTCATAACCATACCTATCTTTTAGCGTTCTTATGAGGATTATTCAGTGCCTGACACACAGTCACCCTCTAGAAGTGGAAACTATCATTCTTATCAGAATTCTCATGTGATGGTATGATTTCGGTCAGTTTTTACATCATCGGGTACACAAAAATTCACCAAGAAGGAACTAATGCTATGTAACAACGGTGACAACAACACAAAAATCCATCAGAATGGATCAGTGACAGTGACATGATTAATACAAATGCTGGAGATTTTTCATCAGGAAGCCCCTTACAGCATTTAACCAAGTTTCAAGTCAAATAAACCAAACCATGTTCAAATTCTCCTAGAGATTTGCAGATACCTAAGAGTCGCTCAGTTTGAATTTTTATCAGAGCTGTTAGTTCTCAGAACTGCACTCAGAATAGCTTCCTCCACGATTAGATCTGGACTTTAAATTCCTGCCATTCTTCTCTCATGTTGACCCTATCCGCCATTTTCCTCAGGATCATCTCTTCCCCCGGGGGGTCCGTGCTCTGAGTTGGGTGCCCTGAGACCCAGCAGGCTCAGCCTCACCACCCCTTCCTAGGCAGCCTGTCCCCCACGGTGCTGAATGGCAGCTTCACCCTGCCTACTTCCCTGCTTGAAAGAGGCTGCTGCTTCTTTCACATCTGAGGGCTCACATAATGAGAAGCACTGATTCAACCCAGTGGGAGGATTCAAAGAACAGCCTGAGGGGGAGGTCAATGAGATAGAACACAGGAGCCTTCTGGCTTCATTTAACCTTCTTTCAAAAATCAGGGACAAGTTTCTTCCTACTAGAAGCAACGTGATTGAGGTGATACTTTTAGATATGATAAGTTTGTCTTTTGAATGATAACACATCAAAAGGTCATTGTTGAAGGCTTCCTAAAACAGGAAGGTTTGTGTGTGGGTGACAGAAGGATAATGAAAGAAATTTCTATTCCAGTAAAAGTTAAAAGAGAAATATGACTAATAGAGTCTTTAAGAAGTTATTCGACTGCTCTCACCAATAATTCTAGCATTAAAGTTCTGAAATTATCAGATTATTAGCACCTTTTGGGAGTGAGTTATGCCTCAGGAAATTCAAGTAAGAGACAAGCCTTCTGGTTATATTTAGAATTTATTACAAACACATATACATATATTAAGTGTCAAATACAAAATAAAACAAGCTCTTGGATCTAACGTATTATGAAAATGTACACTACTTTTGGAGAAGAGGAATTAAAACTCACCTACACACACATGCGCACACACACACACACACACACACACACACACAGCCCATTTGGGAATTTGAGTCCAGTACCTTTCATTTGACATTAAGTCTTTAACGGATGTGCTTCTTTTCTTTATCATACCCTCAAACTGCTCTTTTCCCAGCATTCTTTATCTGGGGTGGAAACCACCCTGGTAGAATGCAATCACCTTATACCTAATCATAGAATCCAGAAAGGTAGGAAATGGGTCCAGAATCCAAGCCATCACTGCCTCCTCCAACCAGTCAGTCATCAGAGCCTGCTCATTTTAGCTCCTGAACAGATTACAGATTCACTCACCCTGTCCTCTCTCTGACATTGTTCAGTCTGTCTCAGCCTTTGCTTGAATGACCAACAGAACCCTAACTGACCACCTTGCTGTCAGTTTTGTTTCCTCCAAGCTCCACATTACTTACACATGACAATCAGACACTTCGCTAAAACAAAATGTGGTCAAGTCTTTCCTCAGCCTTAAGCATAGCTTCCTGATGGCAAACAGAGATAACAAACTGCCCAAGTTGGCATAACTCAATATAGCCCCTCCTGGCCTTCTCATCTCAATTTGTATTACCATATTCTTCTACTACTTATGTTATGCTCAATGTTAAATTATCTTTATGCATTTTATTCTCACATGGATCTTGCTAAGATCTTAAGTTTAAGTCCAACCCAGCCTACAATGTGAAGTAATGTCTTCAGCAGAAGTTCTTCTCAGATGTTGTCTCCTGACTGGGTTAGAAGCCTTTCAAATTTCTATGTTTTTCAAGAACACTATGTGCTTATCTCTCTCGTGGTAGTTTTCTTATTACAACAGAATGATCTATGTCTTTTCATTGCTACACTCAAGAACAAGACTAATGTTTTGTTCCTCTTCAGACTCCTGGATCCAATGCCTGCCTGGCACACTGAAAGACATTATTAACTTAGGGCTTTGTACCCACTGGTCCCTCCACCTTCAACACTTTCCCCAAATGACCACAATGGCTAATTCACTCACTTCCTGCATATCTTTGCTTAAATGTTATCTCCTCAATGAGGCTAACCCTGACACAGGAAAGAAAGAAGGAGACTATAAACATAGTTATAATTTAACCATAAAACTGAAAAATATAAGGCAAAAAGAAGACTATTATGTAATCTCATTTATAAATATAAATATCATTAAAAGGAGTAAACAAAATTCAACAACACAGAAAAGAACAATTCAGTCTGAACTCAGAAATGCAAGATGTATTTATTATTTAAAAATTAATAATCTAATGTATAACCAAATAGTAAAATTTTAAAAATATAATTCTTTGTGGATGTTAAAAGAGACAACCGTTCAAATTTAGCTCCAGTTCCATACGAAGATAATTAACAAACTAGGAAGAGAAGGATATTTATTAACTTCATGAAGATATTGACAAATCAATGGGCAATATACCTGAAGGTAAAAACTGGAGATATTTACATTAAAACCATAATCAGGGAAGAGATATGTAATATCATTAATATCTTCAATGTTTTTCTGGCAATTGTAACCAAAACCGTATCGTTGGTCTATTCAACTTTCTATTTCTCTTTGATGCAGTGTTGGTAAGATGCATGTTTTGAGGATTTTATCCATTTTCTTTAGGTTTTCCAGTTTCTTGGCATATAATTGTTCAAAATATTCTCTTATAATCTTTTTTATTTCTGAGGTGTCTGCTATAATGTCTCCTCTTCTATTCCTGATTTTATTTATCTTTTCTCTTTCTTTCTCACTTTGTTGTTGTTTGCTTTTGTTTTTAGTTATTCTAGCTACGAGTTCATTGCTTCTGTTCATCTTTTCAAAAGACCAAATTTTAGTTTTATCAATATTTTCTATCATAAATTCTAAATTTCCTCCAGAAAAAAATTTTTTAATAGGAATGGCTATGTTTAAAAAATAAAATCATAAGGATTGGTGTTAAGCAGGATTTGGCTGCTAAAGTATAGTATACAGTTGTTGTTTTTTTTTAAGACTTTATTTGTGAAGGCACTTTTAGGTTCACAACAACAATGAAGGGAAGGTACAGAGATTTCCCATATGCTCCCTGCCCCCACCCACATACAGCCTCCCCCATTATCAGCATCCCCACAGAGTGGTACATTTGTTACAACTGATGAACCTCCATTGACACATCACCATCACCCAAAGTTCACAGTTTCCATTAGCGTTCACTCTTGGTGTTGTACATTCTATGTGTTTGGACAAATGTATGATGACATATGTCCGCCATTATAGCTTCGTAGAGTGTTTTCACTGCCTTCCGTGCTTTAACCATTCATCCCTTCCTCTTCCCCCAACCCTTAGCGACCAATGATCTTTTCGCTGTCTCCATAGTTTTACTATGAAGTTCTAATAATGAAATGCCTTAAGCATTTAGAGGCAGATCCATGAAACAAAGCATATCACTTAGATAAAGATTCTAATGCATATTAGAATTTAATACACAGTAGTGAGGTACACATATCAGTGGAAAAGAGGAGAATTACTTAATAAATATTTTTCAGAATATTGCCCTGATGTTAATTTAAAAAACACAATAGTAGAAGTTGACAATAACAACAAAATTTAAGTTCTCACCTTGCATCAAAGTTAACTCCTCGGTGAAAAAGAGTAAAGTGCTTAAATTCAATAATAAAACATATAATGTACATGTGTTATTTAATTGATCTCCATAGGAGAAAAAATACAGTCAACTTAAGACCATGTAAGAAATAAAAAATGAAAATATCTTTTGATTTGAATATTAAAAGTAAATAACCTCTACTTATCTAAGAAAACATAGAGGAAGTTAAAAAAACAAAGAGAAAATATATTTTTTTAAAGATTTTATTTATTTATTCGACAGAGATAGAGACAGCCAGCGAGAGAGGGAACACAAGCAGGGGGAGTGGGAGAGGAAGAAGCAGGCTCCTAGCGGAGGAGCCTGATGTGGGGCTCGATCCCACAACGCCGGGATCACGCCCTGAGCCGAAGGCAGACGCTTCACCGCTGTGCCACCCAGGCGCCCCAAAGAGAAAATATTTACAGCAACTATGTCAAAGAAATCATTAATATAATTAACATAGGAACAGCTCATACCAAACATGAATATATGGCAAATTAAAATAAAAGCAATTTGCAAATAGCAAACTGTCAATAAAATACAGAAACTGTTTAATCTCAGTGGTGGTCAAAAAAATCTAAATTGAAATACAATGTCTGCTTATTAAATTAGTAAAGATTAAGACATTCTAAAATGCAGCTTCAGTACACCATTATTGAGATATGCATCCTTGTACCTAACTAGGAGTAGAAAATTGTATACTTTTTTTTTTGAAAATCAATTAAAATATCCCTACCCTCTGACTTAGTAATTTTCTTATTAGGAATTTACCCTTGAGGAAAAAAAACTGACATATAGACAGAGATTTGTTCATTGCTTACAACAGTGGACATTTAGCAAAGACTTTAGGGAAACAGCTAAGAAAATTATGGTACATCCATATAATGTAATATGCTATGAAGAGGTCACAAATTCAAAATAAGCCAAGGCCAGTCACGTACGTGAGTGAAGCAGGCAGTTGAAAGAAAACTCTACTGACAAGCCAATACCCAGCCTCAATCAGATACTGTCACTTGGCTGCAAGTATCAAATGGAGGATGTAAGAATTTTTTTAGAATTTTTTTTTCTAGAATGTCCTATTTTTCTAGAACAACTGGAAAACTAGATTATGTAGTGTTAGACCACTCACTTTTAAATTATCAGCAACTCATTTAAATATGTGTCTATAAACAAAGCAAGTCTGCTGATTCAACGTAATAAGTGGAAAATCGTTTTCAGTCCTCTGTTCCATCGTCATTAAAATTAATTTTCATGAGACAGTTGTTTTCATAATAAGAGGAAATGCCTATAATATCATATTAAACAGGAGGTCAATAAATGGAAGAGACTGAAAGCTACATGTAGACAAGAATGCATAGTGTTTATTTGTGTCCATCTTTCCTGCCCAGCACCTAGCATAGTGTCTGATACAAACCAGGCAGCTGCTAAACAAACACTCAAATGGTTGTTGTCAAATGAGAACATGAAGTCAACTGTAAATAAAAAAAATGTATAAAATGAGTGATAGAATATATATCAATATGCCAACTTTGACTGCTTGTCATTTTCCTTACCTGGTTTTGGAGCCATTACAAGAAAGGAAAAGTACAGATTCATTCTCTTCATTAATGTTTCATTCATTTATTTCATAAATATTTATTAACGGTCCAGTATTTGCTAGGAACCATTTTAGATAATGGAGATACAGAAGTGGGGAAAAAAAAAAAACAACCAAAATAAATTCCTGTTTCATGGAACCTGCATTCTAGTTGGGACAGACTTGTAATAAACAACATAAATAAGTAAACTGTATAGTATATTATATGCCAAGTGATAAGAAATAGGAAATAAGTTTCCTAAAATTTGTATGCAAGATTTGCTTTCATCAGGTATGGTAAGACATGCAGACGTGAGAATGATTGTCATGAAGAACTAAGTTTATACTCACAGATCCCTGGAAAAAGGAGGCACAGCATGTCATTCTGGGCCACATGGGGGAGCATCAAAGGCCACAGCCTTTATAGGGGTGTCTGTGGGACAAGCAAGGCAGGGCAAGGTAGACAGTGTAAGGTTAGCTAGTCTGAATAATTCCTGTGGGCTTGGCGCATGGGTGCTTTCTCTGGTTGTCTGGTACCTGATCCAGGTTGATCCAGGGCAGGAGAAATACTGGCTTGATATGCAAGAGTTTGATGAAGGTGATCGTTTGGAGGTGTGGGTTCTGGATCAGTTAGTTTGTGCATGGAAGACATGTTTACGTGAGCGCTTTGTTTTCTCTCAGAATCGTCTGGATCCAGGAGAGGCAGTTTCACCCCTAGTTAGTAATATCACAAATGCCACAGCATCAAGAATACCGAAAGTTTAAAAAAACAAACAGAAAAACATTGTTAATACAGTAAAATATAGCAAAGACAGGGAACAGAGAATGTTGAATGGGTGCGTTGCAATTTTAGATAGGAATGGCAGGTGGGTGTCCCTGAGAAGATGGAGCATGAGTAAAGGTGAAGTTGGTGAAGAAGGAGTGTGTGTCTTAAGAAAGACCCTTCTAGGCAGAAAGGACTGCAAATGCAAAGGCGCTTGGGTGAGAATGTGGCTGATGGGTCTAGGACTAGTAGGGAGGCCAGAATGACTGGAATGAATAAAGTACAAGAGCACAGTAGAAGAAAATCAAGTCAGAGATACTTGGGGTGAGACACAGAGGGGAGGGGATGAGCTGTTGTATAGTCCCTTGTAGAATCGTAAGGAATTTGACTTATAGCTAACGGAATCCAACAATGTACTTATACGTAATAAATAGTGGCCAGGTATGGCTCATTCCAAGAATACAAGATGGGTTAAAATTAGAAAATATATTACCTAATTTACCATATAATAGACTAAAAAACTTTTTAAATGAGACTCATTTGATTCAGAAAAAGCACTTGATAAATGTTAATACTTAAGTTTTTTTTTTAAAAAAACGGTTTTTTAAGATTTATTTATTTATTTATTTATTTGCAAGATTGAAAGAGTACATGTGAGTGGCGGGAAGAGCAGAGGGAAAGAACCTTCAAGCAGACTCCCTGCTGGGCTGAGAGCCCCATGCAAGGCTTAATCCCAGGACCCATGAGATCACGGCCTGAGCTGAAGCTCATAGTCAAATGCTCAACCAATTAAGCCAACCAGGTATCCGGACACTTTAAAAAAATCTTAATGTGTTTAAGATTAGAAGGGAATCCCTTTACTTCACAAAGATCAAAGATTTTTATAGCATACGCTACTCTTAGCAGAGGACCTTAAATACATTCCCTTTAACATTCGGAATGAGATCAGTATACCCACCAAACCTATTAATGCTTGACACGGTTCTGAAAGTTCTGGCCAATAGTACAAGGAGAGGAAAAAGAAACAAGAGTGGTAAGATTTGGCACAAAAGAAATAAAGTCATTATTTATAAAAATATTATCTGCCTTAAAATACAAAAAATAGGAATTATTCTATTACTAAATCTTTTTTTAAAAAAGATTTTATTTATTTATTCGACAGAGATAGAGACAGCCAGCGAGAGAGGGAACACAAGCAGGGGGAGTGGGAGAGGAAGAAGCAGGCTCATAGCGGAGGAGCCTGATGTGGGGCTCGATCCCATAACGCCGGGATCACGCCCTGAGCCGAAGGCAGACGCTTAACAGCTGTGCCACCCGGGCGCCCCTCTGTTACTAAATCTAATAAGGTTTAGCAAGTTGCCATGTTTTCACAAAATTTAAATAAAAACTAAGTAAACAATACCTACATAGAGAAAAATTTAAACATCTAATAAAGCACACAGAACACAATTGGAGTCACTTAGGGGGACGGTCCTTAGCCTTAGATAAGACAGCTTAATCTTGTAAGAATGTCAATTATACTTATATTAATCTACAAATTCAATTCAATAACATTCAACATTTATTTCTATTTTTCAGAAACTTAATGAATTCACTCTAAAATTTACATGGGAGAATAGATATCCACTAATCACTAAGTTAATCTTAAATCTAAAAAGAAGAGAGAAGTAAATAGAAAGGAAATTTAATATATAATAAAGACGGCACCACCAAACAAACAAGAAAGTATAGATTACTTGGGAAAACTCTCTCAAAGTTAGAATAAAATGAAACTTTTCCCCACATACCACTACATATAAAATTGGTTTTATGTATATTAAAGTCCTAAAAGTGAAAAACAAATCTAGACATTCTATAAAAGAAAATTTAGAAAAATATTATTGTAAACTATATGGAGATAATCCTGAAGCATATCAAAGTTAAGAGTGTCTGTTCAAAACATGAGATCATGGATAAAGTTAATAGATAAGTGACGGAATGGAAAAAATAATTCGCAATTTTTAAACCACCAAAATATTGACATCTAGAATAGAAAAGAAACTCTTACAAATTTATAAGAAAGAAAAGCAAGGGGAAAATAGGCAAAAGGCAGCTTATCAGATAAATATGTAGTTTAGCAGAAAGGACATCCAAAATTAAGCATATGAAGTCATATTCAAAATAATTTATAGGGATGCCTGGGTGGCTCAGTCAGTTAAGCATCTGCCTTCAGCTCAGGTTATATCCTAGGGTCCTGGGATCGAGTCCCACATTGGACTCTTTGCACAACAGGGTGCCTGCTTCTCCCTCTGCCTGCCACTCCCCCTGCTTGTGCGCGTGTTCTCTCTCTGTTTCTTGAACAAATAAACAAAAGCTTAAAAAAAATTTATAACCGGATAAATGAAAATCAAACAATGAGCTGTTGCTTTATACTGATTAGCCTGAAGAATTAGAAAGCTGAATGGTGCTGTGCATTGGTGAGAATATGGACCTGTCCCACGCTGCTGGTGGAATGTGGATGGATGCAGCCATTGTGGAATGCAGGCTGGCATCAGTAAGGCAAACATGCCTATATATCCTCTCATCTAGAAATTCCAATCCTGGGCATATATTTGTGAAACTTCATGCTACTCATCAAATATTCCTGGCTTTCAACCTTCGGGGCATGGTAAGATTTTCTCCTCCACCTTTGAAGATTAGTGTGGCCATGAGATTTGCTTTGGTTAATGAACGTGAGTAGATACGAGGCATTTCACTTCTGATGAATGCTCTCTTCTTGATGCTGCGGTGATAACGGAACCCATATGCCAACACCGAGTCTCTATCAACCAGAACCCTTGAGTGACTACTCTGAGCATATCCCGTATGCTGAGACCTGGGTTGTATCTTTAGCACGTGTGAGAAACAAACTTTTGCTATATTAAGCCACTGAAATTGTGAGATTTTCTGCTACTGCAGCATAAGCTGGTCTATCATATCCCAAGGAATTTTTCATATAAGTACATAAGGGGATGTGCATAAGAGTTTTCCTTTTAGGGTTATTGATAGTCATGGGGAGCTAGAAGCAATCTGAGTCCCCATCTTTGGGACAATGGGAAAATGTGGTAGATACAATCGCATCCCCCCCCCCCACGCACTAAATAACAATGAAAAATAATGAATAGTAGATATGCACAGAAACATGAATATATGTTATTAGAGAAGTGCTGAGTTCAAAAAGAAAAAATAAAATGAGATCTATAACACAATACACATTTTGCATAACTTAAAAATACAGTAACAAACTATTAATACACAACTTGGAAGAACACATACAAACAGAAAGATAGACATTTAAAGATTCAGAATTGGGCACCTGGGTGGCTCAGCTGGTTAAGCGACTGCCTTCGGCTCAGGTCATGATCCTGGATTCCCAGGATCGAGTCCAGCATCGGGCTCCCTGCTCAGCAGGGAGTCTGCTTCTCCCTCTGACCCTCCCCCTCCTCATGCTCTCTCTCTCTCTCACTCTCTCTTTCTCAAATAAATAAAATCTTTAAAAAAATAGTAAAGATTCAGAATAATTAATAAAGGGGGAGAAGGGAAAGAGAATGAGACTAGGTTATGAGGATTAGAGAGAAAAAGTTAAAAAAAAAA
>NW_024424453.1:44531243-44581028 GCF_017311325.1 Ursus maritimus | reverse complement strand
AAAAAAAAAAAATACAAGAAAGGGTACTACCATGGACTAATGGTAACAATGTGACCCAAACTGAGGATAATCACTATCTCAACTCTGAACCCAGGATTTGAAAAAGGAAAACACTGTGAGAAGTCACATTCTTACGTCTTTACCCACCCAGCCCCCAAATACAATGAAAGACAAATCATAAAATCAGATGATCACTTGGCGTGATGATTAATCTCAGGTATTAACTTGACTGGGCTCAGGAAGCCCACATAGCTGGTAAAACATTATTTCTGGGTATATCTGCAAGGATCTTTCTGGACTGAGTAAAATCACCCTCACCCGTGTGCACGAGCATCATCCAATCCATTGAGAACCCAGATGGAACAAAAAGGCAAAAGAAGGGCAAATTGACTCTCTCTTCTCCTGGTTTGGGACCTTAGAACTCACGGTTCTTGGACCTTCAGACTCTGACTGGGAATTACACCATTGGCTCCCCCAGCACCCACACCTCTGTAATTGCATAAGCCAAATCCTCTGTAATTGCATGAGCCAAATTTCTTGTAATAAATCTCTTTCTATGTATCTGTATATATCCTATTGGTTCTATTTCCCCAGAAAGCCCTGACTAATGTACTTGGCTAACATGAAATTAATAATAGTAGATGGAGTAGAAGTTCAGTATATAGGAAAATAAATTTTCAAAAAGAGAGCCATTGATTCCCTTTCGTGGCAAAAATATATATTCACCATTCTTAAAAGTCAGCACTTTCTCACAATATTTTATGCTTCTGCTCTAGAATCACCCTGGAATGCACTTTTTCAATACACTTTCTAAAGATACTTTTGTCTATGGACTCTGGAAGATGGGATTGTTTAGAGCTATTCACTCCCTGTCCCCCACCCTCCACCCATCACCACCATTTCCACCAGAAGAATGTTCTCCACCTTTTGACTTTGGACTTAGCCATGTAACTTTTTTTCAGCCAGTAGGACGCCAGCAAACATGACACAATCAAAAGCATAAAACTTGCTTGCATGATTGGACTTGTTCTCTCATATCTCCACATTTATCATGAGAGGTGGTTCCCCTGTGTGGCTGCTGTCCTCTCAGTTGGGCCCCAAAATGAATCCAAATGGAGCCTACTGAAGCAGGTGGCAGGAAGGAGCCAAGCCCAGCTGCATCTTTAGCTTGAAATAGACCTGCGCAGTCAAGCCCAGTGTAAATCAGCAAAACTCCCACCAACTAGCAGATGCATGTGTTGTTTTAAGCCATTGAATGAGTTTGTTACATGGCAATAAGAAACTGATACAGAAACTGACATTAATTGGCGCTTAATGATGATATTGTATTTCTTCTGATTTGAGTTCAGGTCTTTCGCCCTTCAATTCAGAGTATGAGTCCCCAAACTGGATACCTTTCAGAAAGAAAACCAAGAGTGTTTACCCACATTTAGGAATCAACTCTTAGAATTAATTTATTTCTCGCATGGTTAAATATCTTGGGGTCTTCCACAAGGGAAACCTTCATAACTGCACAATCTTATACTATATTATTTTGTATATTCTCTTAGTGTCATAAAGTTTTCCTTTTTGCATATTTAATGTTTTATAATTATTTAAGTAGTTATACAATTTCTTTTCTTTTCCCCCTCTGTAATTCAAAAGCCTAACGCAGTCCATGTCTTAGAAAAGGTCCTCGATAAATAAAGTTGACTCTGGGATGACTCCCTAGCATTGTTCACAGGTTCTTTGAGGCCATCCCCAAACCTGTGACCATATAGCACTTCCATGTGTCTTCCCAAGGAATCTTAATCTTATAGGTATTACAGTGTCCTCTGACATACACCAAACTTCATGCTGCCTACCCATAGATTAAATCACATGGTGATACCTCAGAGAAGACATGGGCCCAGAGACAGAAGTCCAAGCTCAAGTTCAAAGTTCTTTCACTTAGGAGCTGCATGATCTTGAACAAATCACTACTCCACTCTACATCTGTTTTCTCAACTGTAAATTACAAATGTTGAAGGATTCAATGGCATTTCTCCAGGGGCATCCCTTGTTTTGTCTGCCCCAAACACAATTCCTTCTGAGAATAACACCCGTCTTATTCAGTGAGCTCTTCACTGTGCTACAATCATCTGATTCTCATAGGAAAGTCAGGTATTCTTACTCCTCTCACCTTCCACCCCCAACTGTATCAAAGCCTGGTTTTTAAACCAAATACATCCCTCCCTTTGAGCTTAAGCCATATAAAATTGACTTTCATTCACTTGGAATCAAAATAATACAAGTCTCAAACAAGACTTCAAGGTTTCTAGATTCTCCACACTTAAAACATTTATGAAAGGAACTGAAGACTTGAAGAGCCATAGACAGTTCTCAGCATACACAAGACATTTTGAAAGGGACAAAATATGCCTATGTCTGATAAAATTACTATCAAAAAAATGGATCTTTGGTCTCTGACTGGAACCAGCAGAGAATGAAAACAGTTTCTAAACTCTAAAGTACTTTATACTTTAAAGGATAATCATTCTTTGGCTATAAGCATTTATAGCCAATCATTAAAATCCATTTTTTCCCTAATGCTATTAAGTTATTCCCTATAATTGATAAAGCACACTGTGAACAGGCTTATGTCCGCCTGGACATAAGAAAGGGAAAACTTTCTCCCTAAAACAAATCTTGGCTTCTGGGAGGGACGATGGGTGCTGACATGATCAGGCTGAGAGCTGAGACATAATACCAATGAATTTTTTGTGAAGAAAGCACTCCAGACTGTTGCTTGAATGCCTGAGCCTCCCCTCAGACTTTAGGTAATAGTTCTAGAAATTTGGGAGAGTCATGTTTTGAAATCATGGATGAAGTGTTTCTTTCTCTTCCAAATCCAAAGCCATTCTTTTCTCTACCAAAGGGCAGATTTTATGTTGTCCTGACACTAGAGACAATTCTAGGGCAGATTGACTATAGTTCTGGAAACTGGCTTTTCTAGATACAAATTAGCTCCTAAAGAAGCTATCATTCTCCTTAGTCTCAACTTACATGACATCCTGAGGAGCCATCCTGAAAGTTCAGATATCTCAATGTGTCTTTATGTTTGTTGTACCTTTCAATTTAGACAGTGTCTTTTTCCAGCCCCACCAGTGAAATAACTAAAATCTGCTACAGTAATAGCTTGAAGTTTTTTTCATGCTATTTATCATGTATAGTATTCACTGCCGACAATAATTAGGCCTCACAATTTCTTCCCCAGAATTTCAAAACTTAGGAAAAACATTCATCATCTAGCACTTAATAAGTAGATAGCACCTAATTAGTTTTAGTATCTTGAATGCTTTAGAAGAAAGGCAGCTTATTAGTCGGAATTTCTAAACATTTAGTAAGCCTTACTATACCCTTGTGGGTGCTGTAAACATTTTAACATTTTACAACGTGTAGCAGAGAGATCTGGAGTTACTTACCGCACCATTAGACAGTAAGTTAGTAAAGCTGGGAGTGATTTCAAGAACCCTCATGTTCAGTCCATCGCCTTCACTGCAGAAGTCCATAGAATTCCTTTTAATGGTGGACAGAGTAACAGGACGCAATTCCTAGGTGGTGATGGGATCAGGTGCTTGACGCCTACCTTTTATGTCGTGTGCCTGTCGCGGTTCCCTAATCATTACAATGGAAAATATTGACAGTCCAAGGCAAAGATGTGTCTAATCAAAAATGAAACACATGTGAAAGCACCAGGACTGATTTAGAAATTCTTTTTTTAGAATTTCTGTTAAGTTGGGGCGCCTGGATGGCTCAGTCCTTAAGCATCTGCCTTCGGCTCAGGTCATGATCCCAGCGTCCTGGGATTGAGCCCCACATCAGGCTCCCTGCTCAGCGGGAAGCCTGCTTTTCCCTCTCCCACTCCCCCTGCTTGTGTTCCCTCTCTAGCTGCCTCTCTCTCTCTGTCAAATAAATAAATAAGTAAATAAATCTTAAAAAAAAAAAAAGAAATTCTGTTAAGAAACATCACTGGCAGAGTACCTTAGCCTAATTAGCAAACCAAACACTTCTACCACTTTAAAGTGGGTGCAAATCTGGGAAAGCTTTCAACATTTCCACACAGGGCGGCAAGATTTGGGGGTACAGAAGGCTGAATCTTTCTGAAGGTGTTTCCCCATTATAATGACAGACTGACATGTTCAGAGCTCACCTTTCTAGTCAGAAATTTAATTGCGGTTTCATGAGCTTTCAGGTATAAAGTTCCCTCGTGGCAAAATGAAACTGAGTGGTCGCCACAGACCAAGCCGGGAGACTTAGCCCCAAACACCATCCAAATATAGCACCTCGAGTCTTGAAGACAAGTTTAGAAAGAAGGGGGAAAATCAAGTAGTTAGCCCTTTTCTTTATGTTCTGTCAATTAATTTTTTTTTGATCCTTTTCCTGGAGAATCTTTCAGTGGGGATCCTACAACCAGTAAAATCAGTCAATTTCTACATACTGAAAAATCACACCATATATGCTCCCCAATGATTTATTTGACTTCAGTTTTTTTTCTGTGTATTATAGAATATTTCAGATGAAGAGGAATAAATAATATAATGCAGCCACTATGTTAATCCAAAAGAAAATACAAATGTGGTTCAAGTTCTCCATGTGTTCCTGCTGCATCACCTCCCCAACACTTTTCTCATAGCAATAATTACTGTATTGAAATTGGCATTTCATCATTTCTTGGCATTTGTTATATGAGATTCATCCGTATAGATAGGTACTTCACTAATTTCACTGCGGTACTGCATTCCCCTGCATGGAATGGAATTCCACACCATAATTTATGTATCCATTGTCCTGTTGATGGACATCACCACTATTCTCATTAAGAGTCATTAAGAACAATGCGGCCAAATGCATAAGTGTACCCGTCTGCTCATACATAACAGTAAGAGTTACTCTAGGGTATGTAACTTCTAATGGATTGTTGTCTTGTAGGTCACGCATGTCTGCAACTTCATTAGATCCTGATACACTCCCCCGAAAGTTTATACCAGTGCAACTTTTTAATAAACTTAGAATCATCAAGCTTTTTAATTTTGCCAGTACCTATGAAATGGAGCAAACTTTCACAGGTTTAATGGCCATTGTCTTCCTCTTTTATGAATAGCCTTTTCACATATTTTCCCTGTTTCTCTTCTTTTTATTGATTTTAAGCATTATTTAAATATTTTGGATACTAAAACAATATAGTCCAAATTGGAATATGGAGGGCTTTAATAAGGAAAGTGCCCCCCCCCAATGTACTTAACTGAATGTCTAATGTGTTTTTATGCAGTGAAAAGAATATTTGGTTCTTTGAGGATGTAGAGATAAATTTGTGATACGTATATAGAAAAATGAAAAGCCAATAAATAGACAGTTTTATTAAATTTCAGAAACAGGAAAAGCTTGAGGGGTGCCTGGGTGACTCAGTCAGTTAAGCATCTGCCTTCGGCTCAGGTCATGATTTCTGGGTCCTGGGACCAAGCCTCTCGTTGGGCTCCCTGCTCAGTGGGGAGTCTGCTTCTCTCTCTCTCTCTCTCTCTCCCTCTCTGCCCCTCCACCTTTCTCGTTCTCTCTCTCTCTCTAACCAATAAATAAAATCTTAAAAAAAGAAAAAGGAAAAGCTTGAACAAGAAGAGAAATATAATTTGTGTACCTTTTGATGATCAATTTTGAATAATATTTACAGAGTAATAATAATGTAAATACCATTATTGATTTAACCAAAAAGAATGGCAAAATTTTTATGTCAAGTAGAAAGTTTGTGTGAAATATAACAGAACTTAATCTTCCTATTCCGCAGTATGGAGTGAGCAGATAACATAAAATTTTAAAAATCAAGAAAAAAAATTTAAAAATAAAAAATAACAGTACAAGCATGTCATTTATATTTTTTAAGATTTTATTTATTTATTTGCGAGAGAGAGAGAGAGAACGGCAGGCACAGGAGCAGGGGTGGGGCAGAGGAGAGGGAAGAGCAGACTCCCTGCTGAACGTGGAGCTTGTGCCAATCTCAGGACCCTGAGATCATGACCTGAGGTGAAGTCAGGCTTTTAACCCACTGAGCTCTAAGGAGCCCCTAAGCATGTCATTTAGAAATATGAAGAAAAACAATTGAATAAATCCCAAACTACTTGAAAAGCATTTATTTTTTTATTATTTTGATAGAAATTAAAATTAAACTTAAAATATTATATATAATAAACACATAAAAATAACATAGGAAGCCATGGAAACGGTGTTTGTATTAGGGCAATGAAATTAGAAATAGTATTTATATTCTGTTTAATACTTTTCTGAGTTTTTCAAAGTTTCTAAAATACACATATATTCCTTTCTTAGTGGAAAATTGGTGCAATTAATTTTTAGGACTAAAAATTAACACAGGGATTGAACAGCACAGGGATTAGGGGCACCGACCTCTGCACAGTCAAGTATCTTCATAGAACTTTTGACTCCCCCAAAACTGAATTGAATAGCCTACTGGTGACTGAAAGCCTAAGTCATAAACAGCTGATAAACACATATTTAGTATGTTATATGGATTATATACTGTGTTCTTACCAATGAAGTAAGATAGGGAAAAAGAAAATGTATTAAAATTGTAAGGAAGAGAAAATACATTTATAGCACTGGACTATAAAAAGTCCATGCATAAGTGGACCTGCCCCATTCAAACCTGTGTTATTCAAGGGTCAACTGGAGAACAAGCTCACCCTGCAAAGGACTTGCCAACAGACTGGAAGGAAAGGAGAGTAGATTACATGCAGAGAACAATCAGGAGGCCATTGGAATCGTGCATGCCAGAAGCCACAAGGGTCTGAACTAGAGAGTCTCCATGGAAATGTTAAAAAGGTCAAATTAACATGGCTTGGTGAGAAACTGGATGTGGAAACAAGGTTGGAGGGTAAGCTTTGAGAGTCTTTAAACAAACTGAGGGTTGCTGGAAGGTTTGGGGATGGGGGTATGGAATGGCTGGGGGCTGGGCAGTAAGAAGGGCACGTGATGTAATGAGCACTGGGTGTTATGTAAGACTGATGAATCACTGACCTCTACTTCTGAAACCAATAATACATTATATGTTGATTAATTGAATTTAAATAAAAGATAAAGTTTCTGGTTTGGGGGAGCTGGGTCCCATTCACTGAGACAAGGAAGCGTGGGTAGAACAAGAGGAGTGTCATTTTGGAGAAGTCTGAATCCTTCATTACAATGTGACAATCCTGATAATCTGACCACTGTAACCAACAGCGCAGTTCTCAGTGGTCTAACACAACCTTGTTCCTCTTTCCAGCAAAATGTAGTGTGAATGTTCCGGGCTGGCGGACCTGGTGCCACTACCATCTTCCAATGTCAGAGAAGAGCAAGAGCTCAGGAGATCGTTCAGGGCATCAGTGGGACCAGAAATGGAAGGGACCTGTGTCAATTCTACCCATACTCCACATGGCCCCACATAACTACAGGGAAGGCTCGCAGATATGTGCCCGCTAAAATACAAAAAAGAAAGCAACAGGATTTTTTTTTTAAAGATTTTTCTTTATTTGACACAGAGAGCACAAGCAGAGAGGAGAAGCAGAGGGACAAGGAGAGGCAGACTCCCCGCTGAGCAGGGAGCCCGCTGTGGCACTGATCCCAGGACCCCAGAATCATGACCTGAGCCCAAGGCAGGTGCTTTACTGACTGAGTCACGCAGGTGTCCCAAGAAAGCAACAGTCTGGGGGGACACATAGCATTGTCTCCACTCTGGACATCTGGGTGGGAAAATTCAGCAGACAGAAAGATGACGCTGAATGTCAGAGGTCTGAACCAGAGAAAAAACTACAAAATTATCATCATATAAGTAGTAGTTGGAGTCAGAGCAGGGGATTTAGGGGACATATAGATTGAGAAAGAAGCACTAAGAATGAAACTCAAGAGAACATGTAAGTATAGGACAAGGAAGAGAAGCAAAAATGGTCAGAGAGATGGAATTAAACAAGAGAGAACCACGGGAGGAGGAAAGGAAGTCTACGATGCCAGATGTTGCAGCTGGCAATTCCAGCAAGGACAGGACGGCTTCTTTTGACCTTGGCAATCAGGAGCTCATCGATGACTTGGCCACGAGCAGCTTCAAAAAAGCTGATAGGCAAAACACAATAATTGGGGGTCTGGAAGAAATGGGAAGTAAGGATGTACACATAACAAATACCTCTTTCGATTCTTTTTTTTTTTTTAAAGATTTTATTTATTTATTTGACAGAGATAGAGATAGCCAGCGAAAGAGGGAACACAAGCAGGGGGAGTGGGAGAGGAAGACGCAGGCTCTCAGCAGAGGAGCCTGATGTGGGGCTCGATTCCATAACGCCGGGATCACGCCCTGAGCCGAAGGCAGACGCTTAACCGCTGTGCCACCCAGGCGCCCCCTCTTTTGATTCTTAAATGCTTTGAAGGGAAGGGGAGAGAGAGCGATGGGAGAAGGGATGCGGAAGTGGTGGAGAACACCGTATTTTTAGTTAGCAACTATTTCATTTCCTATTCTTACTAGTCAGAAATACTTGTCAAATCAATTCTGATCGATGCAACCTCCCTCTGTTGCTATAATTCCAATGCAAAAGAAGCCACTGCTTTCCTCAGACTGAAGGTCCACGTCAAGAGCTTTGAATCATCAATTGCAACTTATCAATCCTCCTTACTATTTATGTTGAACTGGAGCCCTCAGTTTGAGAGCCCATGTTTCCTATTAAATTGCTCTGACATGTGGCAGTCATGAATTCTCATAATTAAATTCTGTAGGGGGAGGATTTGGGCTTTGTAGAGGACCTAAAATAGTCCAGGATTGGGTAAGATTAGAATAAGGAAGCCATGATATTGTGGCTAAGGGACCCACAACAAAAGCTACCTTTGCTAACAAATAATTCATGCCGTGTGGAATGTCTATTTGGTTACATATGTGAAGGACTTAGCAATTCCTTAATTGCTATACGAGAATAGAAATAATCACAATCACTATCCAGAATCCCAGGCAAGGTGGGTGTGTAGTTTAAAGATTTTATTTATTTATTCGACAGAGAGAGACAGCCAGCAAGAGAGGGAACACAAGCAGGGGGAGTGGGAGAGGAAGAAGCAGCCTCCCAGCGGAGGAGCCCGATGCGGGGCTCGATCCCAGGACCCTGGGATCAGGCCCTGAGCCAAAGGCAGACGCTTAACGACTGAGCCACCCAGGCGCCCCGAGGTGGGGGTGTAGTTTAGGCCTCAGATGCCCACCCAGCTGAAAAGCTACATTAACTCTACGAGACAATTGTTAGGTACAAGCTCACATTATTATCCCAAGTGACTGTGGCAACAATTACCAAAATTGGGGCATGGCTTAAACAGTGCAGAGGCATTGGCTTTTTCCCCCATGTAGAATTCATCATTCTGAACGCCTGAAAGCCTTCCCTTGCTAAGTCTAAGAACTCAGAGTCTGGAAACCTGAAGCCTTTTTTACTTTTAATTTTTTCTCCCAGCATCACCACGGCTGAAGTCCTTTGTCACAGGCTGGGAGGCACACTTAATACTCCTCAGTAGCCTAACAAGAAGAAACAGGGGGAGGGAAATCACATTTTCACATGAGAAATTATGATCAGCTGTGATCCCAGCCAGCCCATGAATTTCAAATGGCGCTCCATTTTCAAATGCACTCTTTCAGCCCTCATCAGCCAGTAGAAAGCAGCCGTGGGGGTTATACTTCACACGCACTTTGGCTTATTGAACACTCGCAGGAGCCTGCAAGCAAGCTTTCAGCTCATAAAATTTGCCCCTCAAAGTACAAAAGGAGTACAAGTAAATCTGTCTTTCCAGGCCCAGCATTTGGAGGAAACTAAAGGGCGGCTTGCAAGCATTGATTGTCGGAGACTCAGGGTAAAGCCTGGATTTTCAATAGACAGTAAGAGGGGGCATCCTCCTCACTGAACAAGGCAGAGATTTCTCGCCGGGCTGGAAGTGAATGGATATGCATAACTGCTAAGAACTAGAGAAACTTCTGGAGACACAGGGCCTTGCTTCCTCGTAGCTTCCTTTGGAAATTAGTACCTATGACAATTTCACAGAACCCACAATTCCAAATACTTGTCCCAGATGAATCCGAACAGGCAGAATTGTAGGTGGGCTCTGTCATGGGGTTCCTGTAGCAAACAGTTTTCCATCAGCCAATTTCTAAATAAATAACCCTATGGAAATACAGATGGAAATGGAAGATTGCTCCTGTTTTCATATTTCTCCCCCATCTGGAGGGTAAAATGTCAGGAAGGTATAGAGTCATATTAGTGTCTCTACTATAAATCCTTCCTTATTGAAAAATCGATAATGCCCATTTGCTGATCTTAAAAGTCTAGCCTTGGTACAAACATATAAAACCTACAAGTCGCTGCTTTAGGTAATTCTCTGTACCCAGGCCCTCAAGCACGGTTGCGGCATTGTAGTCTATGGTGCCCTCTGGTGGAAAGAAATCGATATCATGCCCCCTAATTCTTTTTTTTTAGATTTTTTTTTTTTATTATTATATTATGTTAGTCACCATACAGTACATCCCTGGTTTTTTATGTAAAGTTCGATGATTCATTAGTTGCGTATAACACCCAGTGCACCATGCAATACGTGCCCTCCTTACTACCCATCACCAGTCTATCCCATTTCCCCACTTCCCTCCCCTCTGAAGCCCTCAGTTTGTTTCTCAGAGTCCATAGTCTCTCATGCTTCATTCCCCCTTCTGATTACCCCCCTTTCTTTATCACTTTCTTCCCCTACCGATCTTCCTAGTTTTTATGTTCCATAGATGAGAGAAATCATATGATAGTTGTCTTTCTCTGCTTGACTTATTTCACTTAGCATTATCTCCTCCAGTGCCGTCCATGTGGCAGCAAATGTTGAGAACTCGTTCTTTCTGATGGCTGAGTAATTTTCCATTGTATATATGTTCCACAACTTCTTAATCCAGTCATCTGTTGAAGGGCATCTCGGCTCCTTCCACGATTTAGCTATTGTGGACAATGCTGCTATGAACATTGGGGTGCATATGGCCCTTCCCTTCACTACGTCTGTATCTTTGGGGCAAATACCCAGTAGTGCAATGGCTGGGTCATAGGGTAGCTCAATTTTTAACTTTTTAAGGGACCTCCACACTGTTTTCCAGAGTGGCTGTACCAACTTGCATTCCCACCAACAATGTAGGAGGGATCCCCTTTCTCCACATCCTCTCCAGCAATTGTTGTTTCTTGCCTTGTCAATTTTTGCCATTCTAACTGGCATAAGGTGGTATCTCAGTGTGGTTTTGATTTGAATTTCCCTGATGGCTAATGATTTTGGACATTTTTTCATGTGTCTGTTAGCCATTTGTATGTCATCATTGCATGTCCCCTAATTCTTAAAAGTGTTTTAAAAGTCTACATTCAGTTTAAGCAACCCTGTCCTATAACTTGAAAGACTGCCAGGAGGTGGAAAGCCAACAGTTTTTCATTTTTTTTGTTTTTTTCTAAATGGTCAGAAAAATCTCTAACTTTTAAATAGTCTTTTCCTTTTCTATCTTATTTGTCTAGAATTTGAGACTTTCATAGATTTTTGAGATGTTTTCCCTTTTTTTATTTCATTAAATGAATTCCCATAATTCCTAACACTATAATTTGAAAAATAATCTTTGACAATTTAGTCTTATGACTTGTTTGGTGGTTTTACCAAATAATCTAAAATTTTCTACTAATAAAAGCAATGCCTACTTAAATGGAACCATAGGAAATGACAATGTACAATCAAGCAAATAAAACAATGACAAAAAAAAAGAATGATCTATCAAGGTTTGCAAGCTTGATTTACGACACATTTGCTCACTTTCACAATGATTGTAAGTTAAGGCAGGGTTAATAAATGGTTCTTTCTTTCTTTCTTTCTTTCTTTCTGGAGCAAAGGCATACTTCAGAAAAAATAGAATACTAATTTCTTCTCCAAAAGCCAGCCATTCCTCTTTACAGAATGACACCTCTGAGACACAACTGAAAAAACCATACTCCTTTATGCTTCCTAGCTTAAGAGAAAATTATCTACTTTCCAAAATCTTTGAACCTGATCAGAAGGGATTCAACAGAATATGACATCCTGAATTACCTCAGAAAGGCAAAGTATGCCTTTGAGGGTGTGACAATAATAAAGGGGTTTGGCCAAACACAATTGGAAATACTTGAAGTCAATAGCACAAAAAATTATTACCTCCAAAGTCAAAAGTGTTAATAAGAAAAATGCCCTGATTGAGGGAAAACTTAGAATTTGTCATAAAGCTCTGGACAAATAACTTGAGTCTCAGAGAAGGAAAGTATCTTGGGCAAGGTCTCTTGATAGTTCACTGCGGGATACAGCACTCAGTTCTGATAATAAAGGTTGAGCACTCCTCAAACTGCTGCTATTTCTGTCAATAAGACCATAGGCTGGCTTATCTCTGAATAGGCAGGTGGGCATGGACCTCCGCCTCAAGTGATATGCATGCCCACAGACATGCCTCTCCATCTCCATTGTTCAAATCACAGTGCGCGTGCATGAAAAGACAATCCTATTTCCAAGCAGTATGAGAGTGTTTTGAAATAGTATAACATGATACTGAGAAGTCTGAGGCTATGGGCTCACCACTGAACGAGGTATTGATTTTACCTGTTTATAAACCCACCCTTCCAGGTAACCATCATGCCAATGGTCATACAAGAAGATCTTATGCCACTAAACTTCCAAATTTTACAACTGGTTCCACTTTTATGCACTCTAGTCTCACCCAGGAACACTTTGATTATATTATTGGTCCCAATTTTCTCCAGAAACAAAACAGTCTTATCATATGGCCATGAAAATCCAGACTCCATAATAGATGATCAGTGTAACTTCATTCAATAAGTTAGCCTTTGGTTTTGAATCAATTTATCCATTCATTTGCACATTCAAAAATTATGTACTGGGAGACTTCCAGTTTCCCTTAGGATGATGCTAATACGACTTTTTCTACCTTACCTCTAAAATCCGTAGAGATCATCCAGAAAAGAAAAGGTAAGAAAAGAAAAGAAAAGAAAAGAAAAGAAAAGAAAAGAAGAGAAGAGAAGAGAAGAGAAGAGAAGAGAAAAGAAAAGAAAAGAAAAGAAAAGAAAAAAGAAAAGAAAAAGAAAAGAATATCTATATATACATATCCCATGCCTACAACATCATAGGAGGTAAAAGAAAATTAGAATCTTCAATTCACGTATAAGAAACTCAGGAGCCCATGCCAGAGTGAAGAGTCAGCAAGCAAGACATTACATTTTCCCTTCCTTCTTTTTTGTTTGTGTTAGATCAACTTCATCGGAACAAATAACAGTTATGTGCTATTCTTCCATCCTTGTTCCCACTCTGTTTTAATTTTTTAAGAGAATTTTATTGTGGTAAAACATGCATAACATAAAATTTACCCTCTTCACCATTTTTAAGTGTAAAGTTCAGTAATATTAAATACATTTATAATGTTGTGCAACCATCACCACCATTCATATCCATACTCTTTTCATCATGTAAAACTGAAATCTAGATCCATTAAGCAATAATCCTCCATTTCCCTCTCCCAGCCCCTGGAAACCACAGATCTACTTTCTGTCTCTATGATTTTGACTATTCTAAGTACCTTATGTAAGTGAAATCATATAGTATTTGTCTTTTGTGTGACTGGCTTATTTCACTTAGCATAATGCCTTCAAGTTTTATCCATGTGATAACATGTGGTAGAATTTCCTTCCTCTTCTGAATAATATTCCATTGCGTGTACAGACCACATTTTGTTTATCCACTCATTTGTTGATGGACACTTGGCTTGCTTCCATGTTTTAGCTCTTGTGAATAATACCGCCACGAATGTGGGTATACACCTTTGAGACTCCACTCTCAATTATTTTGTGCATATACTCAGAAATGGATTTCTGGATCAGATGACAACTTTACTTCAATTTTTTGAGGAAACACCATACTGTCTTCATAGTAGCCATACCATTTTACACTCCCACCAACAGGGCATAGGGTTCCACTTTCCTTACTTCCCTGCCAACGTTGTTACTTTCTGTTGTTGTTGTTTTTATATTAGTCATCCTAATGGGTGTGAGGTTATATCTCATTATAATTTTGATTTACATTTCCCTAATTAATGATGTTGAGTATGTTTTCACCTGTTTATTGGCCATTCGTATATCTTCTTTGAAGAAATGTCTGTTTGTGTCCTTTCCATTTTTAATCACATGTTTGTTTTGTTGTTGAGTTTTAGAAGTTCTCTGTATGTTAGATATTTATCCCTCACCAGATAAATAATTTGCAATATTTTCTCCCTTTCTGTGGATCGCCTTCTTACTCTGTTGATAGTGTCTTTGCACAAAATTTTAAAATTTTTACAGTGTCAAATTTATCTATTTTCTCTTTTATTGCCCATGTGATAGTGAAAGAGAGTAACAAAATCTTGATAAAGACTATTTTAAGCAAACTTACCTACTATGTAAAGAAGGAAATTATGCTAAAATCTATACACTCAAAAAGGACCCAACCAGTGATTGCATCAGACTCTTTAATATGTTAAATGGAACATGCACAAACCAGAGGAATAAGTGAGATGCTCTGATTGGAGGGTGATAATTTTAAATGTAGCTGCAAATATGTAGAATAAGTTTAAATAGTTCATTGAAAGGAAGCTTGAAGTTCAATGTATCAGATTCCTCTGGTATACCTCCTAACCCCATCCTCTCGACCTCACGTCTGACTCCAGCTGTGTCTTTAGCATGTTTCCAAATGAAATTCAACTCCCTTGCTCCGCTAGCAACTCATCCCAACTATGTATTGCAAGTATTTTGCTGTCTGCCCAAGATTTCTCTGGCTGGTATGTGTGGAGGTAAGAGGAGTTAACAACACCCTAGAACAAACTTCAACCAATGGGATACAGGAGCTGAGAAATGTTTCTCCTTGGAGGTCTTCTGCTAGAGAATTATAAAAGATTATTTTAAATGCTCCTCAGAATGTCTGGTTAGATGGAGTTGCCCATGGAAGTTATCAACCTAATAGCACACTCTTTATTTCCTTCTTTATTGTACTTTTACTGGTCCCTAGCTCCTGATTCCTAGAATCGGCTTCAAATAAACTACCTGTAAGATTTTGCTACAGACTCAGTTTTGGGATCAGGGCAGGGGACCTAGACTAGGACAACATCTTTCAAAAAGTCCCACCCTTCATTAGTATCCAAAATATATAAAGAACATATAAAATTCATTAAAAATGGGCAGAAGGTATGAATAGACATTTTCCCAAAGAAGACATATGGATGGCCAAAAGACATGAAAAGATGCTCAACATCACTTATCATCAGGGAAATGCAAATCAAAACTTCAATGAGATACCACCTCACACCTGTCGGAATGGCTACAATCAATAACATAGGAAATAACAGGTGTTGGCAAGAATGTGGAGTAAAAGGAACATTTGTATGTTGCTGGCGGGAATGCAAACTGGCGCAGCCACTCTGGAAAACAGTACGGAAGTTCCTCGAAAATTTCTAAATAGAACTACCCTCTATCCAGTAATTGCACTACTAGATATTTGCCCAAAGAATACAAAAATACTAATTCAAAGGGATACAGGCACCCTGATGTTTATAACAGCATTACCTACACTAGCCAAATTATGGAAACAGCCCAAGTGTCCATCAACTGATGAATGGATAAAGAAGATGTGATACACACACACACACACACACACACACACACACACACTGGGCTATTACTCAGCCATAAAAAAAGAATGAAATCTTGCCATTTGCAATGACATGGATGGAAGCTAGGAAGTATTATGCTACGTGAAATAAGTGAGAGAGATAAATACCGTATGATTTCATTCCTATGTGAAATGTAAAAAAGCAAATGAACAAAGAGGAAAAAGAGAGAGAGAGGCAAATCAAGAAACAGACTCTTAACTCAAGAACAAACTGATGGTTACCAGAGGGGTGGGGCTTAGGGGGATGGGTTAAATAGATGATGGGGATTAAGGAGTGCACTCATTGTGTTGAGCACTGGATGTTGTTGAAAGTGGTGAATCGCTATATTGTACACGTAAACTAATATTACACTGTATGTTAACAAATTGGAACTTAAATAAAAAAGCCCCACCCTTCCTTGTAAGTGGTGAAGAACTTTTGCTTTGGTCTGGTGGTAGATCTACCTAAAACTTCTTATGCTACGTTTTGTTTTTTTCTTAATTATCTGCCTGTGACAAGCCATCTTGTGTCGCTGAGACTCAACACGTGCAATTCCCCTTGTTGAGTAGTAACTCTTACACAAGTATGCATAACAGAATTGTTTGTGGAGGTTTATAAGAAATGTGTTGTCCTAGACCCCATCCTGAAAGTATGGTGTTAGAATTTCCTATGGTCATCGTAATGCTCATCCATGATCAATAACCATTGGTCTCGACAGCTCAATCTACTTTTCTATCTTTGCCCTCCACCTCCTCCATTCATTCTTAAAATAATTTACCTTGAACTACATACTAGGCATTGTGCTAGAAACTGGGGATGAGACAATGAATAGGAATAGGTCCATTTGGTGGTCCTAAACTTACCTTGATTGCAACTGCTTCCAAGAACCCCTTTCTGACTACTTCTACCAGTGTCAGTTTTAACATTGTACTTCCATACCCATAATTAAGAAAATCATCTTTGATTCTCCTCCAATAACTTGGACTCAACTTGATGCGCAACTTATCCCGTTGTACTGAAATGGTTTACAATTTTGTTTCTTCCACGCCACTATGAGCTGACCGAGGCCAGGAACTGTATTCATTATTGTGTATGCTCAGTCATGTTGCAAACAAAAGAAGGATAGTAAGGGAGAAAGGGAGCTGGAGAGGAAAGCAGATAGACCATCATGAACGTCTCAGACATCATCCTTCACCGTGGCCTCCTGCAACATGCTTTAATTCAGGTGGAAATTATATACGTTGGGCACTCTCATATTTAATTCTCCCAACAGTCTTGACTTACACACATGATCGTTTCCATTTTAAAGATAAATAACCAGTGTTCAAATCGGTGAAATATTTTGCTCAAGGTCACACATCTAGTAAGTAGAGTATCTGGGATCTGAACCCAAAGCTCTCAATGAGAAAAAGACCCAGAGTTTTTCTGAACCCGCGTCCCTGACTGCCGGAGTGTGTGTATGTATGTGTGTGTAGACTTCCCACTCCACAGAAACTTCTCAAAGGCAGAAATAATATTTGTTTCATCACTTCAGTAAAAGAGTCAGTGTTTAACAAAGTTACCATCAGGAGAGGAATAAATTCTTCAAGGGACTGTTCATCTCCTTCTTTTGATTTTTGGCATTAAAGGTCTCTGTAGTCCTGCTAGAAATTTTCCATCAAGGTTATTCTCCAAGTTCTTGTGGATGACTTTGAAATTTAAATTTTCCCATCATCTTCCAGAATGAAGGCTGAGGTTAAAAAGGCATATTTCGTTTTTCTCCTTTTCCCCACGGCCTTCAGTGTCTCCCTTTTCTCGCCATTATCCTTCCCCTTGTGTGTGATCTATCTGAAAAATGTTTTACTTGTATCTTTAGCTGGCTCTCTTCCTCCCATTTCTCAGTGCTTTAGGTTTCTAAAGCTGCATTTTCCCTGTGGAACTTATGCCAAATATAATTGCCCTGCACTGTTTGGGAAAGGCTTAGATTTGTTTCATAGGTTGTTTCTTTAGCCTTAATAAGTACAGACACTTATTAGCTGGCCACAATTTCATTCTCCCCTCTGTGGGCTGTATTTCCTTGCTCGTTAATGTGTAAATCATAGATTTCTCTAATTACATACTGGTGCCTTTTCCTTTCCGCCCAGAGCTCGAAAATTAGTAAAGGGCTGGAACTCTGATAGAAATGTCTAGAATGGTTTCTTCACACACACTTGGGGATGCTACTGGCACAGAGTAAATTTAACTTCAACGTGGGTGTGTTTGTGTGTGGTTGGCTGCTCTGAATGTTCAGTTTGTCTCTGATTCGAGATTAAGAACATGCCGGCCAGAGTGTAAGGAAAAGACATAGCTCAAGAATCTTAGACTTGCAAACTCAAAACTAAAAATTCAAATGAACTCATCAAATATTCGGTAAACGCTATAATAAT
Organism: Ursus maritimus; assembly: GCF_017311325.1. NCBI lineage: Eukaryota > Metazoa > Chordata > Mammalia > Carnivora > Ursidae > Ursus > Ursus maritimus. The sequence continues at coordinate 44,562,884 of NW_024424453.1, read as the reverse complement.
TTTGCCATTTCTCATTAATTTCACTTATCTCACGTCTCCTTACACTCCCTCTCAAATATTGCCAGTCTTCGTGTCTGTAGTAAAAAGCTGGAGGTAATTTCTATTTGATCATAAACGTATTTGATTTGAACTGACGGATAGCAATTATTAGAAGCAGTTTGTGTGTAGAGAAACATTATAGATAAAGCTGATTATAATTAGGGTTAATGTGAAATTCTTCTCATGAAGGAGAACCCAAAATACATTGTGTCTTCCTGCCCTGCCACCCCAAGGTGGAGTCCTGAGGTCAGCGGCATTGACATGAGTCAATGGGCCACCCCTCACCCCATCTGCATGTACTGAATCATAATGGGTATATGGCACACTTATCAAGATCTCCGGTGATTCCTGCTCTTCAGATTCTCTCAGTCTGGGTGCTTCCCCGGCTGGCACCCAGTCAATGGGAAAAGCAGAGACAAGCCATTCTGGTTACTCACAGGTGGAATTCCTGACTCACAGGATTGTGATCAATGAGTATAATCAAATGGCTGTTTTAGGTCACTACTTTTAAGGTGGTTTCTTTCACAGCAGTATAATCAAACCACTTTCTGTCATCTGTGTTTCTACCCATTTTTTTGAGAACCCAGAGTTCTATGAAGTATACTATGCTCCAAAGTAATTGCTGAAAATACACAGAATTTTGATACTGAGTCAGAGCTTAAATTGCATTGAGTCCGAAGTTCCCCCAGTAGACTGATTTCCATAGGGTTATCTTTGCATAACATCGATACTATTCTTAATTATTTTCTTTCAATTCTTTTTACTACTTAGACTTATCCTAAGTGATACTAGCCATGATATCAGAAGTTTGATACTTACTTTGCTTTTTCTAATATTACAAATATTCACAAATATAAAAATAAAAATATACCTATCTGTGTATCACCAGGTAACATGTTGCTTACTACCAGTGTTCCATGTGTCCCAGTTTGGAAAATAATGGTCTGATAGAAACCTTCTATGGGACAGACAACTCCCTCTGGTCGTAGTCTATGGCACTTCTCACTTCTGAGCTCAAATGATTCCACTGTTTTGCCAGTTTCTTCTTTTTCTTTTGGCCATCTCTCAAAAAGCACTTGTTGACTTTTACACTTTGTCCAAATTTCTGTATTTTACTCATTTTATTTCTACTGGCTAAATTCTATACTTTGTCCACCTCTAATCTGAGAGCCCACTGACTGCTCCCTGGACTCTTGTTTTTACAAAACTCTTCCCTGCCTAAACCCAAGAAGAAGGAAATAAGGCAGAAGTGACAAGTAGAACTCATTTCTATATATAGAAACAATGGAATGAGTTATATAACATGTCAAAAATATAAAAAATTATGTTGCAGTGTAGGGCTACTCACAGTGTGGTCTGGGGACATGTATCAGGGGACGAGCTGTTTATTAAGACCATGAGATAAATACAAAACCTGAGAATCAGTTAAAACTTTTATAGTAATTTGACAGTATTTTAATATTAGCTGAATTTAGTAATAATTAAAAGTTTAGAATTTGCATTTTGCATGTTGTTTTTATTTTATTTTTCAAGTTATATCTTTCTTGTGTTTTATAAAAGTACTGGTTTGCAACAGACTAGAATTGTTTTTTTCTTTAGAGAGACAGAGAGAGAGAAGGAGGTGTGAGGAAAGGGCAGAGAGAGAGAGAGAGAATCTCAAGCAGGCTCCACGCCCAGCATGAAGTCTGCTGTGGGGCTTGATTTCACACCCCTGTAATCATGACCTGAACAGAAATCATCGAATGCTTGAATGACTGAGCCTCCCAGGTGCCTCTACAATTTTTTTTTTAAACCAAAAAACTGGTTCTTTACCACACATACTCTAAGGAATGCTTGGATGAAAAACTAAATAGAATAGGAAATGTTCTTTTAAGTAGAACTCAGAAAATTGTAATGGATTTTTAAAAAATAATATAATGTATGGGTATTATTTAAAAAGTGCAAAGAAGGATATACACCATTATATATCTATATTCTAGCATTGGTTGTCATTGTGTATTGGGTCATGACCAAAAAATGCATATCATAGCCACAAAGTTATTATGAAAGCAAGTGGAAATATTCTTTTTCTTATTCTTGATTCTCCTCCTCTCTGCTCTCTACTCAAAACTCTGTCAGAATTTCGGCACTTATAAATGCAAACACCACAGTCTCTCAACAACTTTTACAAATTGCTTCTGACTGAATTCATTTTATTAGGGAGCTTTCAATTAAATCCAGTGTTGCTGGGACACAATATTTTTAAACCTTTAGGCAAAGCATAATAAGGCTTAAAACAGAGCTAGAAACACATTTTGCCACGCTTTGATACTAGATTACCTAAATTTCTGCTTACCAGATGCAATAAAAGATAGTTACTGCCAAGAGGCTCTTGTCTGCCTTCAATAATCTCCAAAGTGATTCTCATAGATCAAATGGGCTCATGAGGTACTCAGACATAGTAACATACTCACGCATAATTGATATTCCACTCTGTAGCCATTACCAACATGATGTAACGTAGCTGAAGGAATGATGGAACTTGGTGCCATATTTGAAGTCTGAGTTTGAATGTGAATTCATCTGCTGCTCCTACCTTCGTGATTGTTTTAAGAATTAGATATTAGGTATGTAAGACCTATTTTATTTTGTGTATAGGGTTTTAAAATAATCCATAAAATTTTGTTTAAAAATTATAAATGGACATTAATGGAGGAAACGAATCTTCATTATATATGCTACTCCATTAATTAGGAAACTATTCTCCATTAAATACACTACTCCATTGCATTAGGACCTGCTTGTGGCTGAGATGCATAGATAGCGTTCCTAGTTTAAGGATGAATTTCTGACAAAAGTAAGATTTCCCCTCTCAAAGTTACCAGTCAGCCCACTTGCAATCTGGCTTCTACACCAACCCACACAACAGTGTTCCCTAGTATTGTTCTATCTCTTGAGACTCATTTCTTTCTTATTTCCCTTAATTTTTTGTGTTTTCCATCTAACTACAAACAATTTCTTCTCAGCCTCTTTCATTGGTTCCTTTCACTATACTTAGATTGAATTGTTGAGTGGCTTTTCTTTCCGTGACCCAATCGTGGGTTCATTATTCATTCTCTCCCTGAGCCTTGTTCAATCTCATGTTATTAGCTACCAACTATAACCTAATGACTTACTCTTTTCTGTCTTCAATATCTTCTCAAGTTTTGGGCGATGTATGCAACAGTCCACTAATTTGCTTACCTAGATGCCCCGACAAGAGTTCCAACTCAAAAAACCTTTGCCCCCAAAGTTGTTTCTCTTCCACTGATTCCCTAATCTCAGTTTTGAGCCATTATACCCCAGTTTCCCTAATCAGACCAGGACAATCTTACCCAATTCTCATCCATTGAGTCACTGAATCCTTCTAACTTTGTAACTTTATTCATCACTATATTGTACAACAGTAACAACAACAACAAAAACACAGCTGTTGTCTCCCACAACAAGCATTTATTGTCATTCCTCTGGGTGTGCAGAGTGACTGTGGCTCTACCGATTAAGGCTGGACTTAGCGGGGAGGCTCTCCTTCTGACTGCAAGGCAGCTGGGCCTGGCTGCAGACCGAGAGTGAGAGTCAGGCATGCTCCACATGTTTCTCATCCACCTGGACCTAGAAGCTGCCAAAGGTATATTTTGTCGTGATGACAGAAGCTCAAGAAGGTGACCTGCACAAACACATTTCAAACCTCTGTTGATAACAAGTTCACTAATATCCCATTGGCCAAAGGAAATTACATGGCCAAGACCAACATCGAAGGGTGGGGAATATACTTTCCTTCTAGCGCAAAGCACAATGTCACATGTGTAATTCCCAAACAGAGGGAGCACAAAGTTGGGAAGCAACGACCCAATCTACCACACATGTTAAGTATTTCTCACCTCTAGTCTTTGTCCTCATCCTAAGGAGCATCCTTATTTCATTACCAGTCATGCCTGCTCAGACAACCTCTTCTCTGGTCTCCCAGCAACTCGAACCCATCGTCTACAATGCAGCCAGAGTACTCAATAGAAAACACAAATCAGACCACGTAACATACCCTCAACACTTCAGCAGCTTCGCATTGCTTACCAGATAAAATCTAAGCCCTTCAGCAATGCTCACGGTGAGGTTCTCCAGTGCATAGCCCTGCCTTCCTCTTCACTCTCATTTCCCCCCACCCGCTCTTGACTCTACACTTGAGGGATAGCTCCTTGTGTGCTACCATTCCACAGGTTTCCACGTTCTTCTGCAATGGCTCACATAATTCATCTCCTCAAATGTTCTTTTCTTTCCTTACCTAGTAAATTTCATTTTTAAAAAAGATTTTGTTTACTTATTTGAGAGGGAGAGTGTGAGCATGAGTGGGGAAAGGGAGGAGGGGTACAGGGGTGGAGGGGCAGAAGGAGAGGAAGAAGCAGGCTCCCCGATGAGTGCAGAGCCTGACCTGGGGCTTGATCTGAGGACCCTGAGATCATGACCTGAGCTGAAGGCAGATGCTTAACTGACTGAGCCACCCAGGCCCTCCCTCACCTGGCAAATTCTTGCTTGTCCTTTAAGATCTACCTCAGACATCACTTCTGTAGCAAGTCTTTGGGTTCCCTCAGACTGGCTTAGTGTTCCATCATAGCCTTTACGCCATGTTTTAGTTCAATGGGTTGATCCAAAGTTATTACTTCTTTCCACCAACAAGGATTCCATCATACTCCCCAAGAAAGTCTAGGGATACTCTTTTGGGAGTCTGAATGTGAGTGGGAAAAACTATATTTATTTTTACTAATATCCAGGAGAAATTTAACATTTCCTTCAATTATGATTATAAGTAACAACCCACAATACTATTAGGAGTACTGTGTCACCAAAAGAAGTTATAAATAATTTCATACTCCCACACAACAATTGTTGCAGACAATTCAAAATTCCAGGAGTCATTAGACATGTCACTAAATCTTATTTATGTCACTTAATAAAAGCGCTCTTACACACTGCAGCAATTTTTTAATTTAAAAATTTGATAATTTTTTCAAATATGCTTTTTTTTTCCTTCGGAATTTCATTTGCCTCTGAAAACATTTTCTGAAAGGCCGGTAATGCTAAAGAGGTCCCTGATACTCATAAAATTAAAAACCCTAAATAATGATTTTTTCTTGGCAGTTTGACCATTTCGTTGCCGAGGACTAGAGAATTCAAAATCTAGATGTATATTTTTGTCACAAATATTCAGCTCTTCCTTACTCTTTAAATTTTTCATTAGTGTTTATTTCATTTAGGGATTTTTTAAAGAGGTAACATATTCACAAAATAAAAATGCAGAAGATATAAGGGTACAGAGTGAAAACTCTCCTTAGAAAACTAGTTTTCTTCTGTAGAATAAAGCGGGGCTGAGATTCTTGTCAATACTTTCAGAGGCATTCTATCCCTGTGGTTGGGGGTGTGGCTGTGGGTGTGGGTGTGTATGAACGCAAAAGGAAAATAATAAACATATATCAACACACACCTATGGACACACACAGATTTTCCTCTTCTCCACTCACCTTGTGGCATGCCACACATTGCACCGTATCTTCTTTTACTTACTACATAATAACCATCTCTCATTAGTTTAAAATTACTGTCCTAAGTAAGATCAAAATATGAACTCCTTGACATTCAATTTTACCTGTTTTAGAGAAAATACAATTGTCGTCCAAATGAAATAAAGCAAAAAAAACTAAGTAGAGCCCATCATACGCCCTCTCAAGTCTTATTTTTTCCTTTTTGAGTCTGAAATCTGCTGCAGTCTCAGTGCAATGCCAATAAATGTAAGCAGCTTAAAGTAAATAACAGGAGGCAATGTTCTGGGTACTGCTAAGGTAAGCTGACTTTTTTTTTACCTAAGGAGTTTAAAAATCAGCTTCTCGAAAGTAAATTGCTCATCATGGTTCAATACCATGGTTTATCATATTTTTCTGGTTTTATTAATGAAAACCATCAGTGGATGATAGTATGACTATTCAAGGGAATTTAATTCAATGTTTAAAATGGTGCAATTGAAAAAAATAATATAGTGAGAGTACTCATAATATAAGTGAAAGAAATTATATGGCATTGCCTGGTATAATCCTAAATTTGTATTTTTTTAATGTCATATAAAAAAGTAAAGAGTCCGAGAAAATAAATTTCTCTGCTGTGAAATGTATGGTAGGTATTTATTTTCTTCCATAAATCGGTTTGCATTTTTCCAAATTCTCTATAATAATTACGAACAATCAGAATACTTAGAAAAAAAAAAAACACACCTAAACGAATCAACAAAAACCCAAATTGAGAGTGCCAAAGATGCAAAGACAGAAAGGCAACAAACCAGAGAAAATATAAATAGGAGTTTTATGAAATAACTAAATACAGGCAGAAGTGAAAGGAAGCAAATAGGAAACTCATTCAAAAGGCAGACGTGTGTATAGCAGCTGAGACGGGATCCAGCTCCCTAAGCGAGACAGCGAGAAGTACCAACAGAGAAGACACGGTGTTTCAGCTGCGTGTGGCAGTCGGCAGGCAGCCCTCGAGACCAGGCTCTAACACACGGCCAGGTGTGAGGACCGCAGGGAACAGAACTCAGGACTGCCGCAGACAGATTTTTAAGTGAGTAAGGTATACCGACGGCCAAGCTTCAATGAAGTAACAGTATCCAATGCTCGCTGAGTACTTACCATGGACCAGTCATACTTTTAAATGCTGTCTATGAATTCATTTACCCTTCATAAAACCCATATGAGATGGGTACTATTCTTTTACTCACCTTACAGATGAGAAAAGCCGGGTTTTCCAAACTTCATCATGGAGGTCCGAGGGGCAAAGACAGGTCATGTGACCTGAAAGCCTGTGCTTTTCGACGGCTGGCTCTACGTCTGTGGCTGGAGGACAGTGGGTCGATTCTCACTCACTAGACGACAGCCTGTTTTTATTACTCCACGTTTTTAGGTCCATTTCCTAGTTAGAAGGGTAGTAGACATCTTGTTTACGAATACGGATGGCTGTGTGCGAAGACGATTAAGCTGAAGTGTATTTTAATTGGTCAGACTCTATAGGACACATGCCCTCTGGCAATAGTCTAACTGAATATCAGAAAAGAGAACGCCTAAAAACGTCGTCTTGGAGGGGGAAATATTTCTGAAGTGTTAGGTATGAGTCCTGGGTTATAGCAGGGACTCGAGTGCCCCAATTATAGTTGGAAAGTACCTTCAGTGGTCAATAGATTTCCGGTTTTTACTTGACTTTCCCTGTTGTGATGACTCCCAACGCAGTAGTCAGCTGTAGCAAGAAAATCATCTCAAGATGGGCCATACTCACCAGAAATATTGGCACAGGTCTTCCCCCACCAGTCCTGCCCACAGGAGTCGGCTGACTGCCTCAACCCCCACGCAAGACAATGGGGAGCCGGACAGGATGGAGCTCATTGTCCTGTGCTGTCTTCCCTTTTTTTGTTTTGTTTTGTTTTGTTTTGTTTGTTTTGTTTTGTTTTGTTTTGTTTTAGGCTGGGAAAGAAGGGAAGACAGTGGAGAAACAGAGAAATTGCCACTTGGAGAAGCCAAAAGTCTCCTCTTCTTTGTCTGTTCCTAATTAGCCTTGGAGTACAATGTCTCATTTAAGAATTAGGAATGAACATAATCGAGGATTTCAGTTTCAGCTCTGACATGTAGGGAGCTGGAAAGCTCCCACACTGATAACATTGAAAATGTGGGCTAGGCTGAGAAGTCACCAGTCTTGTTGAACCCCTTAGCAAACTGAAGTCACAGGACCACCCATTAAAGTAACGTCTGGGAGAACAGGTACCTACTGGGGAAACCAGGACAGGACCATCTGGGTGCTTGGAGCCGACTCTCTGAATGTTTTATTTTCTAGGGCTGCCATAACCAGGTACCACAAACTCAGGGACTTAAAACAAGAGAAATTTATTTTCTCATGGTTCTGGAGGCTGGAAGTCTGAAATGAAGTTGTCGGCAGGACCACGCTGCTCTGAGGTGCTACAGAAGGATCTGTTTCATGCCTCTTCCTCTCAACATCTGGTGGCTTCTGGCAATTCTCGGCATCCCTCGGCTTGTAGCTTCATCTTTTCAATTGCTGCTTCTATCCTCACATGACTGTCTTCCCTCTGTGTGTATGTCCGTGTCTAAATGCCCCTCTTCTTAGGGTACCTGGGGGGCTTAGTCAGTTAAGCATCTGCCTTGGGCTCAGGTCATGATCCCAGGGTCCTGGGATCGAGCCCCACATAGGGCTCCTTGCTCAGCAAGGAGCCTGCTTCTCCCTCTCCTTCTGTTTCCCGTTCCACCTCCTTGGGCTTTCTCTCTCTCTCTTCTCTGTCAAATAAATAAATACAATCTTTAAAAAATAATAATTTTTTTTTTTAAATGCCCCTCTTCTTATAAAGACACCAGTCATATTGGACTTAAAATTTACCATAACCCAGCACAGCATCGTTTTAACTTGATTACATCAAAAATGCTGTTTCCCAATAAGGTCTCATTCACAAGTTCTGGGGGAGAGGACTTGAACAAATCTTTTTGGGGATGGAGTGGGGCACCGTTCAACCCAGTGTACCACAGAAACCCTCTAATAAGATTCAGTTAAACATTCAAAATGCATTACTAAAAACCACGTGGGCTAGTGTGAGAATGTGGTCCCCCTAGAGATGCAGATATAATGGGATTTGCATCTTCCTGAACGCTTTTCCTCCCAGAACCCCACCAGGGAAGATGGAGGAGAATCTTGATAAAGTGCCCTTTGTCCTTCATGGTGGTAGCTCAGGGGACAGAAACTAAAGCCTCTGCCAAAAATTCCGCCGGACCCATTTCCCCACAGGAGAAAACAATAAAGAACAAACAAACAAACAAACAAAAGCCTTTTTTTTTTTTCATCCTGGTGGGTAAAGCAAGGGAGAAGCTCCTAGAATGGCTCCTCCATTTCAATGACCTCAGCCTCTGAGTTCCCAGCCTTGTAGAGCGGGAGGGGCATGCTAGCCTTGTCTTGCCTGCTGTTTGTGTTTGTTTTGATGCAAAGAGGCCAAATTAGGACACTTCTGTTGGCCCAGGAGATCCTCCCAGGAGAAGTGACATGAAGTCTGCTTGCTCACCTTTCTTTCTTCTTTGCCCTATCCTTCGTGGTGGCAGAACCAGGATGTGGTTACCTGTGTGAAGGAAAGGGTCCGAGTGATATTCTCTGGGCTGGGGCTACAGCGTGTGGCTGAACATCAAAGCTTTTTCAAGATGATCCTCAGCATCTTTTGACTCTTTCTTCTTTGGCGACTGGTGCTTTTTATGGAACAGAGGATCCAAATGGTATAAGTAAGAAAGCCCGCTCTTGCCCTCCTGGCTGAAGCCCTCCCTTGTCCTGGTTGGCAAGCTGTTAGAACAAGCCTCTGGCAAACAGCAGAGGAAACCATGGGTCCTAGGATGTCACTTGTGGTACATGCTGGAGTTGTACGGGCATTTGGCTGACGTGCAGTGGGCACCCTGGAGAACTGGATGATGGCGCCATCATAGTGAGCCTGGCGAGGCCCTCTGCCACGCAGTACGGTGTTTCAGAGACCTCTGGCATGCACTACCCTAGACGTTCCTGAGACTAAATTATACCAACTAGTCAGAGCCACCACAGCCTGCCACCATCAACCCCACTTAGCTGACTTTCACCTCGGCTACCCTGTGGAACCCTGGCTCCAGGAGAGCCCACTTTCCTTCTTCAAGAAGAAGTTCCTCAGAGCCTTCCCTGATCACCAAAGCTGCACAAAGATGGATATCACACAACACATGCGGCCGAGGCTCTGGAATCCTAAGTCAGGCTAAGTTCTAGGACTCTCCTCTCCACTTCACGTGTTAGCCTCCAGAAGGCAGTGACGTGCTCGAGCTTCAGTGTCATGGCCGCTCATCCTTGGACTGTGCCTTCTTATTAGTCTATTAGTCTAATTAGTCTACTCACATAAGTGTCTAGAAGGCCAGACTTTCCCCAGAGGCCTGGAGGAGTTCATGGAAAGGGACATTCCTCTCTCACAGGATCTGGAAAGCAGGTAGTGTCATGTCTGAGGTTCTTGGTCCTTCCCTAGACATGAAGCACCTGAAACTAATCAGTGTCCACCCCATCCTTTCCAAGTCAGCCTTCCCCAGCTGGGCTGCCGTCCCTGGATTGTCGTTCTGCATCTCTACACCCCAAACTACTATAGGGGAGCCTACCCTCAGGTACTACACTGTGGTCTCCCTTGTCCCAATCATGCCACCATCCAGGACTGTGTCACTGAGCAGGTGGACCAGAGCGTCCCTCAGCCCTCCTGTGTCCCTTGTAAGTATATTCCCGTTAGCATCCTTCTGACTGAGGCAAATGGGAGTATCTTATAGGAGTATGAGGAAGGGACTGCCCAGTCCTGCACATGCAGCTGACAGCTCAGCACATCTAACTTGGGTTTCCTGAGAGACTGGAGAATGGTTTAGCAGAAACAAATGTCAACGTCAGATCACAGTGATCCTCTACCCAGTCTATGCGTTCTGTTCTTTGTCTTAAGTCTCTCCCTCCATTAATGAGCTCCTCGCTTTATTTAATTTAATTTTTTTTTAAGATTTTTAAAATTTATTTTGAAAGGGAGAAAGAGTGCAAGTGGGGAGAAAGGCAGAGGCAAAGGGAGAGAGAGCATCTCAGGCAGATTCCATGTCAAGTGTGGAGCCTGATGTGGGACTCTATGGAGGGCCTGATGGGGGATTCAGTGGGGGGCTCGAACTCCTGACCCTGAGCTCAGAGCCTGAGCTGAAACCAAGAGTCAGACACTCAGTCTACTGTGCCAGCCAGGCACCCCGAGCTCTTCATTTATAAAAACAGTTCTGATACCAAACATCAGTACCTTTGGACTCTACTCAGAGCCCTTGATGCTTGAGTAAGTTGCTCCTTTAAAGCAGCACTAGGGTGGAAGTTGGTCCAACTCTTGGTTTCAGCTCAGGTTATGGTATCATCAGGGTCGTGAGATCACACCCAGCATTGGGCTCTGTGCTCAGCATGGAGTCTGCTTGAGATTCTCTCTCCTTCTCCCTCTATCCCTCCTGCTTGTGCTATCTCTCTCTCTCTCTCAAAATAAATAAATAAATCTTTTAAAAAATATTCCTTTAGAGATGCCCTTTCTATTTTCTTGTCTCTTTCATCGTGACTTGGTCAAAAGTAACCAGTCCATGATAGTGGAACTTTAGGAATTGTCCCACCAAGGCTTGGGGAAGGTGGGATTTTCCTAGTGTCCATCTTCTGAGTCTTTCTAGAAGAGCTGATGAAGAAAGCAACTTGGGATTTTATACTTCTCTTCCTCCCATACCATATCCTCAAACGTAGTACCCAATAGGAAAGGCTGACCGCCTCTTTGCTTGGTTGGCCTCCAAATCTAAAACTAACTTTTTGGGAATGGACCAGAAAACTTTTTGACAAAGATCTCCACAAAAATCTTTTGAGGGGAACAAGGAAGGAAATTTTTTTTCTAAGCTCTCAGGGCTCTTCCTCTCAGCCTCTGAACCTGGGAAAGTACCTGGATTCCTTCTCATCTTAGGTGAGGACAGGAGCCTTCAGTAAGGCCAACAGAGAGGCGAGAATGGAGCTGAGGTGGTAATCACTTCTAACAGCGACATCTCTGGTGAACAGAGGAAGAGTGGTCACTGCTGATCAGAATCACCTGTGTGGGTTGGGGAGTCATTTAAAACCTTCTACAGAACAATAGATTCCACAGAGTAATCTCTTGTTTTATGTGACACATAAACCCATTTTAAGTGCCTCACAATGGAAAGCTCCCTGGTGGCTCAGAGGCTAGGGGGCGGTCTTACTGAGGATGGAGAGGGTGGAAGGCTGAAAATGGGAAACTTGAAGTCTGTGGCTGACCTGTTTGTGTGTTCAGCTTGGCTCTGGGCATGGACGATAGGTCCCGCTGTCTTGGGAGGCATGGAGTTCCACCTTGGACTGAATGACACTTACATGGTGACTTTTCTCTACTCCTGTCCTATTGTGAAGTGATAGAGACTGGGCTGTGCTGCAAATAAATCATTTTGTCGTTGCTGTTAAAACACAAACAAAACACCCAGAGCAAAGGTATACATTTTGATAGATAAAGAAGTTGAATTTTAGAGGGGGGGGGGAAACATGTTTAGCAAAGAGTATGCCTGAAGTGAGAACCCAAGATCTTTTCACTGCTCGTCCAGCACTTTCTCCAATATTTTGTGATCTATCTATAAGAATAAAATTATATTGGTCAAAGGTCAGATAATAGAAAAATTATTTTGGATCAATAATTTATGTTTTCAAGTCACATCAGTGTATCCAGCACTACATAAAAGGCAAATCTTTGGCTTTGTATCTAGCAGATTCTGAGCTTGGATCCCATCTGCATCATGAAAACATGGCCAAGTCTTATAACATTCTGAAGCCCCGGTTCCCTCTTGTTTAAAATGTGGCAGCACCTATGGTTGTGAAAAGATCAGTGGTAATAAATAATAGACGCTCCTAATGAAGGATCGTTGGAAGAAGGCAGGCAGGGACAAGGGGCCCCCGCCCTAAGAGGAAACCACCCTTAAAAGGGTTTTATGCCATCCTGGAAGGAGCCCTCCATCCTTTCCCACATGATAGGTAAGTGCCGAAAACCTAATTGGATGACAGCCTCAGGGAGGATTAATCAGATTAAAACAGCCCACCAAAAAGCCCAAAAAACCCCCTAGGCTTAGAAACTCCGGTGGCAACCGTCTCAGGTCCCCTTCCTGTTCGTTCGGGAGATTTGTACTCTTGCTCAATAAACTTTGCTTTTGCTTTGCTGCCCACCACTCTTCCTCCGGTCTACCTCTTCATTCTTCCAAGTAGCGTGACCAAGAACCACAGGCAGCGAAGGTAAAGAAATCCTTCAACACTACTAGAGTTATAGGCAGCTCAGGATGGCAGATTCCTGATGTCAAAAGTGTTAAAAGCCCCAGATGATTTGGGGAAAGGGTAACAGTGAAATGTCCAGCCACTTTGCTGAGGGGCCAGATTAGGGGAGAGGCAACAGCCAGGGAGTTGGAAGACCCACCACACATGTGAATGTGAGAAGACATGATCGCACTCAGATTAAGAAGTTTTCCACCTACTTTGCATTAAGCCATGCGAAGGTTAAACATATTGCTCACAAACTTCCCTGATCTTATTTCATGCTAAAATGTCATAAACCAGAGCCTACTAGAATATGACATCCCCGTAGACAAGAACCATGTCTACTTTATTTATCATTAAAATATTTATGGAATGTCCGTGTACCGGGCACTGTTAAATGAATGAGTCAATGAAAAGTCATGCCTATCTATTTGGTAGATACATCCTTTCTTTCCAGAACAAATCACGGAGATGATTGAAACAGTAAGTTATTTCTGGGATGGAAAATGTGAATTGTGTTGGGTTTCTGTGACCAAAGTGATTAGAACGAACATCGAATGCCCTCTACGGAACCAACAAAAATCTCAGGCCAAGTGAGATAAACATTTGAAAAAAACATTGAAAACAAAATGATCTCCCACATTGGTATTTCCCAAAGTCATTGCAGAAGAGGAAATCTTAGAACTTGGGGGTTGAGGTTTTGGATCTCTTTTTTAAATTATTTATTTATTTATTTACTTATAGAGAGTGTGTGAGTGGTGGGGGAGGGGGGCAGAGGGAGAGGTAGAGAGAAATCTCAAGCAGACTCTGTGCTGAGGGCAGAGCCCCAAGTGGGGCTTGATCCCACAACTGTGAGATCATGACCTGCACCAAAATCAGCAGTCACATGTTCAACTGAATGAGCCACCCAGGCGACCCTGGATCTGTTTTTAAAAGAACACTCTAACCCTTCCTGGATGTAGGTCCAGGGTTAGGTCTCTAACTTTCCAAGCCTCATCTGGAAAATGGAAGTAGTGGTAGCACCTACCTCAGAGCAGTCTTGGGAAGGTTGTATGGCCCAAGTATGTGGGGCACCTGGCACAGTTCCTGGCACATAGTGAAGGCTCAGTGACGGCAACTCTTGCTCTTAGAGCCATACCTGGTATCACGGGTTCTATTCAGGAAGGCGGAATCTGGGATCTGGGTTTGGAACCCACTGGAGACTGATTCCACAGCGCCACCTGGTGACTGCTTTATCAGGATAGTAACCTGCAACCTCTTAAGGGCTGGAGAAAGCTCCTGACAGTAGCTACTCCTTCTGTTGTTCAGTATTTAAATGAAAAGACAGCCTTTGACAGATGGGAAACTTTTTCATCATTATTGTAAATGACACTCATTTACCGAAATTCAAAAAATAACCAAATCTTCTGAGATTATGTTTGAGCTATATTACTTTTCACTTTATTAACTTTGGAAAGCAACAAAAAGAGTTACCTTTCTCAGTATCCCTTAAAAATAAAAGCATTATCGATTGTGAAATTTACTGGGACTGTTGAGAGTTGGAGAAGCATTCATTTCTTCTCAGAGAGAATAAATTATAAAACAGTAAAAAATACATAGCTATGGGGTCAAGAAATCATGGTTATTTTATATATAAAGGACACCATTATAAATGTAGCTTCTTTCTTCACTCTCTGGTATTTTTTTTCTCTTATCTTTATGCTTTGAAACCAAGGATTCTTCAGCAGAAGCCTATGGATATATTTCAGGCAGTTCCCAAGCATCTTGCAATTTGAAGTGAAAATTTTATGCATATGGGTAGCGGTGCTCGTATTATCTTTTTAAAAGTCTATAATTCCTGAAAAACAAACAGCAAAAAAGAAACATTGCTCTAAAAGGAACTCTGATGGAATGTGAGTAAAATTAATTTCAAGTTCTTCATTCCATTCTTATTTTCTTATACTCTCTAATATTTCCATTTTTCTAGGTTTCTCTTCCAGCTTCTTCTTCCAAGAAGTACAACGTGAACTGCTACTCATATGGGGAAAAGGGATACATACAAACATTCTCAGAGCCTGACACTGATTGGTTAGCTTTTCCTATATCCTCTCTTAGGTGCTTGTAGTATAAAGCATGAAGGTGTTGTGTGGGAAATGACCTCGATACAATAGTAGCCTTCATATATGTTATGCAAGTTA
Organism: Ursus maritimus; assembly: GCF_017311325.1. Lineage (NCBI taxonomy): Eukaryota > Metazoa > Chordata > Mammalia > Carnivora > Ursidae > Ursus > Ursus maritimus. The sequence continues at coordinate 44,547,783 of NW_024424453.1, read as the reverse complement.
TACTACAGGTCATGGGACAGAAGGGTTCACAAGTCAAGTAAAGAGGCTGAAAGCAAGGACTTATTAATCTGTTAAAAACCCATGGCAAGAAGCAAGGTGAAAGCCATGCGATAGGTTAACTCATTCAGGGTAGTGTTCAAGAGGAATTGAAGGACCACACAGCTAAAAAGCTCTGCAATGTTCACATATCTTGCCTCTCCCTCTGCTACATCATCCTTCTCCACTGATTGTGTGTTGCAGAGATCAGAGCTGAAATGGGACCAAGATAGGCCACAGAAGGAAGGAGCTAGGAAAACATGCTCCTTCTGAGAGAAGCAAGGACGAGTTCCTTGAAGTTCACCCATTAGTCTGATAAGTTGCTATGTGAGCCAAAGGGTGACCAAATTAAGTCCCCCAAAATATTGAGTGTCTCATATTTCTTGTGTATATTTAGTGTATCATGAATACATGGTGCTTCATGTATATTTAGTGCATCATAAATATATAGTGTTTTTCTCCATCTTTCCATTTCTATTTTTGTTCAGACTCACACGCTCTACTTATTTTATGTCTTAAAGTTTACTTTCTTTGCTGTGTTTAACACATTATATGAATTTCATTTTTCTCCTTGTTTTCTTGTCTTCTATAATAGAAGTAAATATTGACAAACAACAGCAAATACGTATTATAGCACAGAATATTTGTGACCCTCGAATAGGAGCTCCCAGTTAGCTCAGATGACCCTGCACCACAGAAATATAGTTTCTGCTGTTTGCTTACCACAGTTCTCCATAGCTTGAGAAATGGACATTTCTGATTTTGGTTGACCTGGATTTTAATCCTTGCAAGGTCAAGGTGTCAAAAGAACTTTTTTACATCTAACTCTATCTCCTGGCCTTTACAAAAGATATACCAAGTTGTCAGTAGATGTTAAGCATGTTTGGAGATAGGAACTGGACTATCTCTGAAGCACAAAGAGTAAGAAGCATGTGCGAAGTTAGGAAGACCTAAAGGGTCTCTCCCGCCCCCGCAAAGTCCCTAATTAAGGGTTTTCTCAGCCCCTTGCAAGAATAGAATGCTCCCTCCTCTCCTGGTTTTTGTTACCAGGGATGGTGTGGTTCTTCTTCTTCTTACTTTTTCTTTTTTTTTCGGAGGCCTTCTGCAGGAAGCCAGCAGTATACCCAATTAAATATGGAGACTGCTCCCTCCCACAGGTCCCTCCCTCCACCCATCTCTGGAGCAGTGAAGAAAAACACAACAGCCTACTTGATTGATTTTATTTTCATTTTTTATTGAAAGCTTCATCAAAGAAAACAGAAGTTTAAACCTAACATCCACTGATCTACAGAAAGCCCAAGGAACGGGGGAAATGGTAGCTAATTTGACTGTGGTACAGATGAAAAATTAAAAATAAAACCGGAAACACCATAGAGTTACAGAACTTTCCATGACAGAGACAGCAGCACAAAATGCTCTTAAATAAAGTTCAAATTTGAGTGATGTTTCAGAAGTTCCATGAAGTCAAATATGGCCTAACACAAGGGTTTTAAAAGAAGCTGTGTCCCTTTTTTTTTTTTTTTAAGAAACTGGGTATTTCATAGCAAGCACATTTTTATATTTATTTTTTGAAAAATTAAGATTCCAATTCTATTCCTCTTCTTTTTAAAGAAATGGAAACATTAATTTCTAGAATGGAGAAAAATTTTCAAGTGTCTCTTTGAAATAGTTTTTATAGTTACTGAAAAGTATGAAATAACTCATTTTTTCATATATGAGGAAATGACATATTTTGGGGAGGAGGACAGAGCATCTTTCTTAAGAATCTAAGACCAGAGGGTTTAAAATACAAAGCATAACACTAAAGTTACACTTTGGACGCTACTTAAACTTGAAATGATCAGAAAAAATCCACTGGGATATGTAGGTCCTTCACCCTTATCACTGTGATGCAAAAAAAAAAAAAAAAAAATTAACAAAAAGATGCATTTTTCCCCCAAAGATTTAAGATAGGGATAAGAGTGTATTTTTAACCAAGAGATGTTATTATATTCTCATAACTCAATTTTGAGTTGACCTTTTCTTCTGGTTAAAATTTCAATAGTGAAAGAAACCAAAACAGCTTTCTTTTGATGGAAGCCAAATACTTCGCTACAGTTTTGTTTTGTTTTGTTTTCCTTTGTATTTGCAAGAATACAGCCAACTCTCAATTATTTGCGGTGGATGGGAAAGGGACATTATGGATAGTAAATATCCATGGCATATAATGCGCTGACTGTTTTACCAATGATTTTCAACTCCTTTGCTAAATGGAGACTTAACAAAGAAACAGACTGATTTGAATCTGTTTTTCCAATGTTTCTTTTCCACCCTTAGGGTGAAATGCTAATAAAAGGAAATAAAGCCTAACAGTTGAAAAAAGAAGACAAAACAAATCTACCAAGGAGATAGTTAGCCCTTCAAAAATTGAGAGTGATTGTATTTCTGCCAGACTCAGTCACTGGGGAAGTTACTAAGTGGAGTGAATAAAATGGAAGAAGAGTGTGACTCTGTGGCCTCGAGGTTCCTCCTGCAGACTCCAAGCTTGAGCTCACCTCTGCTCCAGCTTTAAACCTTCCTGAGTGGAAGAAGCATTTCTTAAAATATCATTTTCCCTCCCAGAAATACAAAGAAGTGAGTATCGAGAAGCTATTCATCCCTTTTTTGTGCGACAGGGAGCATATGTATTAGGGTATAAAATGAAAGAGAAAAGAAACCACCAGTCTGGGGTGAGCTCTCCTGGCCCACATGAGAAAAGATCTTTGGGGCCACTCAGGGATCTTGTATTTAGCTTTGTATTTTCCTGAGCTCTGTGCAGTCCACAAAGGACAGCCATGATCAAGAGCTCTTAGATTAAGGGACTGATTGCATATTTGAGAATACTGGGTAAGAAATGTTAAATTTGGGTTAGACTCAACTGTCTTCCAATGCCACAGTGGATGTCATTTGTAACAAATTGATCCATTAATGAAATCCCATTATCACTCTGTCACAGGGAGAGGATAGTGTACAGAATCAATGAGCCTGTTTAAATTCCGTCAGTCCCTCAGATTGGAGTGAGATGCTGTCAGTCTCAGCGAGCTCAAAATTTTGAAGGATGCCAGGCACAATAACACAAAAAAACCCCAAAATCTCATCCTTCACTCCCTACTGTGGACAAGATAACATAGATCAAGGCTCTAGGACATGTTTAAACTTTGTTATGAAGTCTGATTCCTCAAATGGGCTGAAGGTTGTTTATACATATACATAAATATTCCCCTTCATTTGATTTTATATCATCTAAAAACATTTATCACTGAAACCCACTTAAGAATTTCTCTCTGCTTATCAGCTTATCTGCAGGTTCGTGCACGCAAATTAAGAATAAGACTGAATTGTCAGATGTATTTTTAGTTTCCTGCTAACATTGTACTCGGTCCAGACAGTCCATTGCAACTTTGGAATGATGAAGACTGCAAAAGTGCTACTCAAATCAAACCTAACTCTTCGTTAATGGGGATTTTAGGCCAGCGTAAAAGATACATAGGTATATAATAGGCCTCCCAAATATTCAAATACATTTTTTAGAAAAAAAAAAAAAAGCTATTCTTTTTTTTTTTTTTGTCACACATGAATTGAAATGATTTTCACACAGTTTTGCAAGGGGTCGATGTATTCTGCAGGGACAGTGACCTTCCTGCTCCATCCAGCCTCTTTCTGCTCTCAGCCTTCCATCTCTAACATGAGTGCTTCCAATCCCATGTACTTTTTCACTAGAATGGGTGGAAGTGAGTCTTCTATGCTGTCAAATGTGGCAGATCTGTTAAAGTCACAGGAAGAATCGATTGAAGTGAAGCATGGAGACAACATCTGAGTGATTGAAATTTACCAAGGAGACAGCCAAACTGAAGTCAGGTAGAGGATTTTTTGTTTGTTTGTTGTTTTAAGAATATTATGTCACTTGCAACAATCGAGGTGTGCCAGTCTTCAAGGACAGTCACCAGCACCTGCTAGCATTACCTTTCGCTTACCTAGGGTCCGAGACATCTTCAGAACACATGGCCATGCACTGAGTCACTATGCATAATTTGTCTCCCCTGACAAAACCTTACCATTGTTAAAAGAAAACCCGCTCCTCCACTGACCATGTAACTAGAGTTTGGATAAGGTAACATTTATTCCATTTGGACTGTGGCTTTGGTTTGTTTCCTGATGTTTAGAAGCCTTGGCAATTAAAGTTGAAAGGAAAAATGGAAATATCTGAATACATGTTTGGAAATCTGATGAACCAGAATACTTAAAAAAAAAAAAAAAAAGCCCTAAAAAGGATTAGAATCACCATGATATCAATTGCTGATTAAATCAGGATTCTGACGTCTGTGTATCCTGAACTCATATTTTGGGTTACTTTATGCTGCTTACCTGTCGATGCTTTTTTTTCCCCCCCAGACATGACTCTTAAAAACAATCATTAGGTAAGATGACAGATGCAAATTTGAACATGTGCCATTTTTCCTTCTTTTTTTTTTTTCTTTTTGGTTTGAAATAAGATATGTTCTAGAATGGCATGATATAAAAAATCCAAACACAAAACACACATGGACACATAAAATGACAGGTAATTTCCTTGTGCCTGAAGTGGCTTAAAAAAATTGAGATCATTGAAATTTCATAGTTGAAAAAAATGTTTCTGAATGTATAAATAAAGCAGTAGTTTTGAATAGAAACAGGAAGTTACCTAGGCACATTCATCAGCCACATGGTAGCTACCTCTTAGCCTCATTGCTGATTGCGTAAATGAGACTTTCTTTGTATCACATTAAGGTTTTTTGTGTGTGTGTGTGTGTCTGTGTCTGTGTGTCTGTGTGTGTGTGTGTGTGTGTGTGTTTACAGAAACAAAAGAAAGCATGTTGGTTTCATATTCAAATGAATTATGCCCAGGATAATCCTTATTTATACAAAGAGTTCAGAGACTGAAAAAAAGAAACGAAAAGCACAGTTCCTATACATGTTCCTTCTACCCCCTGTAACTCAGGGGCCCGCTTCTCAAAGATAAAACTTAAGTGCCATCCTTGAAATACATGAGAAGCTTGAAGAACAGAAGAAAGTACACATCTAGGATTCTCTCTAGAGCATGGAAAACCATTAAGGATGGGTGTCACCGGATGGAATTTCTCCGTAGCAGCACATGCTACATTTTCTTGGATCCATCTGTGCCTCTGATTTAGCTGCAAAGATAGGGAGCCACTTTCAAGACTTGAGCTTCCAATCCATGGGGTTTCAAAGAAGAGAACCGGGCCCATTTCCACCTGAGGCCTCTGTTAACAGGTCACAAAAAATTGGATATTGACAATTTCGGAACAGCCAAACTCATTACTGATACTGACCTAATGGGAATATGATTTGCCTTTTAAGTTTTTTTTTTAGTTTTTAAAAGCCTACCCTGTTTTGTTTTACAGTGCACTTGACGCATTTCCATCTTCCGTCTGGACTAAGACAGTTTTCCCCGACTCAGTTTGTGAAAAGACTTTCAGCTATCTGATTCCAATGATCCCTTCAGAAAGCGACTCTGGTGTGCGGTTCAACTCACAAAGTTCCATCGGTCTTAATTTCAGGTAAAACTACACAGGTTGAACATGGATTCCATGAGTCCAATATGCAGAGATGTTTGTTAAGTCAATCTAATTCATTTTAGACAAAGTTTTGCATCATTCTCAATGCAAATATATCTCCTTTGGCTTTAAAGATTGAGCAAACCTAATTCTTTTGGTTCTTATCTATATAAATCATACAATTTCTTGATTGTCAAATAGCATTTTAAAAGCTTACCTAAATTCCACTAACAGAATCGTCAATCTGATTGGCCCTACTTGTCTCAGAGAGTTAAAGTGAAACAAAAAGGTCTGTTTCTGTCCTTCTGCTGACAACACCAGGGTATGAGAATACAATGACAGGAGGCAAAAAGAAGATCTCCCCTCCCCGCTTGCAGAACCAAGATGGCAGTCCATGGCAGATGAACAAAGGCTGAGGTGAGAAGACAAAACCTAGAGAAGGAAGACTATTGTTACAAATAAAATGAGACCTTTTCAGGAGACCACTCATCACTAACAGAGTATCACTAAGCTTTTTTGACAAGTGACCTTTCAGACCAGTTCAGGAAGGACCTTTAGTTCAAAGTTCACAGAAAGGAATTTCAACCTGTTAAACAAGTGTCTCCAATTATCGGTGGCCATCAGTAAAGGTGTCACTATTCAAGAGAGCTACTAAGGAACCAGAAAAGCTCACGGAATGAGTATAAAGCCGTTTGGCTCTGTCAGTTGGTATCCAGAACTCTTCATGCTCAAACTGCTGAGCACAGCAGGTACAAGCTTTCTACTAGGATCAACAAATGCACATTAACGAAACAACAAAAACAAAAATAAAAACAGAAACGAACAAACAAAAAAACCCTTTTGTTTTGTTCTGTGTTGCAGTATATAAAACACCAGTGGAAGGTAGTTTAAACAAACGACAAAGTAAGAACTGGTCCGGCCATGTAGGTCAAATAAAATTTTTAAAAAGAAAAGAGAAGAAAAGGAAAACAACCTCTATCTTCTGGACTGCAATAGGGTGCCACTTCATCTTTGGTATAAAATAGGCCATCCACAGGCTGAATTTGATCACAACTAGGAAAGACTACAGAAATTGTCAACAATTTCTCTATCTATTGCTTTTTTTGTTTTTTTTTTTTTTGCACTTTTTGACCATAAGCTCCTATCTACTTAAGTTTTTTTTTTTAATGCTCTTAAGCTAGGTTTTGCAATGTGACAAGCAAAGCTGACTAAAAACTTTGTAAAGCTCATAAAAAAGACTGCAGATAAAAAGCACTAATGCTTTTGCTAGCGATCACGCTTCGTAAATAAAAAAAATCTGCATTCTGCCCCCCAAACACGCATTATTTCTAATGCAGTTGTTTTTAAACCAACATTAATAACTTTACCGTAAAATGTTTTAGCCTTCTAGAATGATTCAACACTTAAGACAAAGTTCATGAAAAGTCCCAGCATTTTCCCAATTCTTGCAGTTGCCATGGTTTCTTTTATCAACAAATTTTCTTCAAATGAAGAAAAACATTTTCTTTTAAACTGTACAGTTTTTTGTTCACCCTAAAAACTCATAGTCTTAAACTTCTGTACCAGTTAAAGCCGGCACAATATTTCAATTCTTTCTTGAATTTTTTTTAACAAGACGTTGACAGCTTGCCTCGAGAGCCTTTGACGTCCTTAAAATTAAGGCAATTAAGATTCAAGATAAACCTTACCTAAATATTTCTAAGAAAAAAATAAAATAAAAAACGAACCTACTAGATTTAAACAAAAAGGGGAGAAGAAAGAGTAGCTTAATTACTGAGGAAGACGATTTGTTTCCATTTCTGCTTTGCCCACCTCTTGGCATCTGATTTTCTGTTAAAAAAAAAAATCTGTCTACATCTTCTGGTAAATTCTCAATTCAAATGTTCTTCCAGATATAATGTCAACCTTCTGTGTTTTGTTTTGTTGTTGGTTTTTGTTTGTTTGTTTCCTCTTCTGGGATTTTTTTCTTTAAAAAAAAAAAGATGGCGAAAATAAACTGTCAGACCACATGAAGGAACCATTTGCACAGCACATAAAAACACTTTGTTTTCACTGGGTAAAGTAGAAAATGAAAAAAAAAAAAAAAGCATTCCATCGACGCCTGTGCAAACTGGAAGCCAACTTCCTGTTCAATGAAGTTTCTTCGTTCAAGGCAAAGTTTCAGACGAACATTCTTCAGTCTTGTTTATGGTCTGTGGAAACAACTGAGTATGAGTGGTCATTACATCAAAGCAACTTTGAAATCACCTCATGTGCTCTTTTCCAGTGAGATCTCTTTAAAAGATACCAAGCTCTTTCAGTATCTAGAAAATTGTACCAGTTTTAAATCCTGCCACTTTCATACAAATATATATTTAAGCCTGAGAGTTTGTTCACATTAAGTATCAAGGCTAATAGAACAAGAATAATTTTCAGTTCTAAAGTAATAAATGGTACAATATATCTGAGCCAGAGAGTTTATTCACATTAAATATCAAGGCTAATAGATCAAGAATATCTTTCAATTTAAAGTAGTAAATATGACAAATATACCCAGACAAGCAATACTCCCTTTGTTCACGGAACCCATTTTTCAATGTCTGGCTTATGTTGTAGGTATCCCAGAAAGTCTTTGAGTAATTCTGTCCCTTCAAAACTCCTGTGGGACTTATCACTAACTCACTCAACAAATGTGTGTGTCCCTACTATGTACCCAAGATCGAGCAATGGTTGCATGTTACCCTGTGGTATTCGCCGAGTATACTGGCATAAGCCTTATTTGGCCCAATCAACTAGTAAGACAGTTAAGAGGCAATGGGTTTTGTTCACTTTCCCTCATCCCATCTCTTCTTCCTTATTCACCCATCTCACCAAGATTTTTAATTCTTGAGAACGGGCCCTATATTCTACTACTTCTCACTCTCCAGGAATCTGGCAGATGGTATGCACGTAATAGGTGTTTAACTAGACAAATGCCATTTTTACTTATGCCACTTTGCCTAGCCTAGCCCAAAGGATGTCTTCTCCTTCTGCCCCATCTACAATTGCTGGGCTGAGCTTTTAGTGGGTTGACTTCCGTGCTTAGCTCTTCCATCCACAGATTAGAATTCTGTTAAACAATTTCAGGGGTGTGCTATAAAAAAAATGATTTTTGAAACTAGCTACAGGTCAATTTATTTTTTTGATTTATTTATAAAGATTTTATTTGTTTATTTATCAGAGAGAGTACAAGCAGGGGGAGCAGCAGGCCAAGGGAGAAGCAGGCTCCCTACTGAGCAAGGAGCCAGAGCGGGGCTCAATCCCAGGACCCTGGAATCATGACCTAAGCTGAAGGCAGAGCTGAAGGCAGATGCTTAAGCGACTGAGCCACCCAGGCATCCCTATAGGTCAATTTAGATGAAGTCCACTTCTCTCAGGGCTTTGCAGGTTCTTCTGACTCCCTGTTGCTTAATTTAGTAAAGAAGCCTCAGGGTTGCTGATGTTGTACAGGTTGTTCACTGCACAAGACGCATGGCTGAAAGAGTCTGTGGGGGCTAAATTCGCACCCAATGTCCCCAAACTGTGTCCTCTGGGGCCGGGCTGCATTTGCTCTGAGCAAATGGGCTTTATTCAAATTCACAAAATACCCTTCAGGCTGTTTTAAGGTATATGACAGGTAGGCTGGCATGATCCAGAGAGGTTCTTTTTCCGAATTTGTGAAGAGCACTCATTGGAGTCAGCTCCGTCTCTTAAAAGCCTGATAAACTTGTTCTTAGAATCATGTAAGAAAAGCAACTAGTTGATAGCTGATATTTCCATTCTTAATCAATGGTTTAAGTTTCTAGGAATACATATTTTGTGTGTGTTATGTGAAAGAGTGGGGCTTCTTTTAAGAAAAAAATGCAATTAAAAACATCATCCTATCAGCAGCAATAAGGGGAACAGTAGTCATGGGAACCACGGTATATATTTGATCTCTACTCCTTTGCAAAGTATAGACTCACTCCATTTATTTCTAAAAAATCTACCCTGTTGTGGGAACAAAACCTTTTTCTTTGTTCGGTTTTGTGGGTTTTTTTTTTTTTTTTTTTTGGGTCAGCTCTTTGCTCCCACTCCCATCTTCCACCTGGAATTGTTATTCATTTAGCAGAAAATGCCTAATACACCATTAATCTCTTGGAACAGCTGCTCCATGAACAGTGGCTTAGTCAAAGGGCTACCCTGACATGCAACACCCACACTGTTCGGGTATGTCACCCGCCATGGGCTTGAAGCATCCGTATTTATGAGCTAGGCTACAGCTCCTTTCAAGCTGTAACCTTACCGAAATGCTTCCCATGGCCCTCTCCCATCAAGTGGTCTCGTTGTTACATAACAACAAATGGGGAGCAATGAATGGTTGTCTTTTGCATTTTCTTGGTTGCTGGCAGAAGTTGGAAGGGACAAGTTGTTGCTACTTAATAGGACTGTATTCACTCCTGTCCACCCTCTCCGTCCTAGATAAGGTGTGAAAGTGCAGTGCGACAGAATGCTTATGTATTGCACTGATACCCACAAAAGGAGAAGGCTTCTACCTATCCAAGACTGTGGTCATTAGCAACAATAACATTTTAAGTTGGACAGTGAGATTCTTTTAGAAACAACCCGATTGCGGTTTAAACAGAGGCATTCAGGTACATGACAATGAGTATGAAGATCATTGGTAAGCTGCAAAATACTGTGCTAACAATGTATTACTATTCACGAGCTTAAAAGACATGTAAGGGGGGTACTCCAGGACATAACTTGCACACTATTAATATTCTGACGATGTATAGGGAATTGGCGTTCATGACAGTTCAATTAACCCCGAGAAAACTTGAAGAATAAAAAGAACTGGCCCTACTGCGGTGGAGATGAAGACCTTCGAAGCTCCGTGTGAATGCTGCAAGACTAGAGTTTGGCTGAATTGAAGATCACGGAATCATTTTGAAACTTCTCATCCTCCTCCCCAACCCCCCAAAGAAAGCAGAGCGAATAGATTAGGAAGTAGCAAACCACAGGCTTAGAATTCTAGACTTTGAGAGATGGAAAGATGTCTTCGGGATCATCAAAGGATGCAATGTCCCCCCGTGTCACTCCTGACAGGTTAGCTTCATGCATTGCCGCATGAAAAGAAGGAAACTGCATATTACGCTCCCACCCCTGCACTACCCGCAGGTAAACCAAACATATAGCTAGGGGCATCAACCAAGAAGGGTATCGATATAAAAACAAACTTGTTTAAAGAACGTAATCTTTTCAGCTCATATCAAAATAATCATCCTGTTGACAGTGAACGTGTTGTTACAGTTCTTTAGTAATTTAATCTGTTTGAAAAAACTCTCAAGAATTCCCAAGTAGGAAGCCCAGCCTACACGCTAATCTTTCAGGAAGGGAAACGTTTGATTTATCTGGCCCTCTAGGAGGCCCGGCCATTAGCATTTTAATCGCTTTGAAGAGAACCGCAATTAAGAAAGCATTTTACTTAGGTTAGAGGGTGTTTCCCCACACTCCTTGGGACCCCCAACCCCCACCTCAACTCTGGGGAATGGTGGTAAGTCCTCCCTCAGCACCAAAACCTAATTTACACTCTTCGGAGAACACTGATCTAATCTCTTGCTCTAAAGAAGAGGAAAAGGAGGCTTCAAAAGGGTGAGTGACAACTCGTAGGTGGCCCTTAGAATTTAACTTTGTTTGATGACTCATGTTTTTCAAGCCCTCGTCATTTTTAAGATTTTTTAAATTTTTAAGATTTCTTAAATAGCACAAAGAAAACCTGCTAACTGGGACAGGAACTGGAATTTCTACAGAACGTCCAAAACAAACCACAGGTATCCTATCTGCCTTTGCAGATAGAAGCCCTGAAAGTCCCTTTTGCATGAATAGCCCCTTTTAACAAAGGGAGAAAAACAAAAAAACAAAATGCATGACTACAAAATGTGAAGACCTGTGTTTTAGCTTGGAAAGCGGAATCTGGAAGAGTAAAGTGTTTCTATAGACCCCAAATATAACCTTTCTATTCATATGCACAACATTTCTACTTCTCAGACTTTGATCCTGCAGCCTTCTGTTGTGATGTCTGTAATTTTCTTCAAGATATGTTTAGTATAGACATTATGGTGCTAAATCTATGTGTGATGGGTTAAGCTACTTTTCCAGGGCACTCAGCTACTCTAGTTCAAATTTCACACCCCACAGGAGGTCAGCTACCATTTAATGAGAAAGGCCAGAGGTTTGCACAAGGACTTTAAACTGTCCGTATCTCAATTAGCATAATGATTGTCAGAAATGGGTTGCCTGAAGAAAGTAGTGGCACGTTAATTAGTATAATGATGCTGGAAATAAGCTGCCATTTGTGAAATCTGGAGTATTCCAGATCACTTGCATGGGCTAAAATATTTTAGAGACCCTCTCTACTGTAGGTGAAGTACGGTTAGAATGTACGGACAGGGGCGCCTGGGTGGCACAGCGGTTAAGCGTCTGCCTTCGGCTCAGGGCGTGATCCTGGCGTGATGGGATCGAGCCCCACATCAGGCTCTTCTGCTTTGAGCCTGCTTCTTCCTCTCCCACTCCCCCTGCTTGTGTTCCCTCTCTCGCTGGCTGTCTCTATCTCTGTCGAATAAATGAATAAAATCTTAAAAAAAAAAAAAAAAAAAGAATGTACGGACATTTGTAGCCTTGTAACTGTAGGGATACTGCTTGTGGCTTGATCTCAAAACAATTTATTAATTTATTTGTGCCTACTTGATCTCAAATTATTAATTTATTTGTGCTTGCTTTCTTATGAATGCTTTCCTGATACATATCTCCATGGGAACTCCTGCATCCCTCAAACTTTTCCCAGGGATGCTTATATAAGAAAAGGAATCCAGGTGTCTACGTGATCCACATGCTTAGTTCAATTCCCAAGGTCTTCTTAAAATGGTTCTGCAGGGGTGCCTGGGTGGCACAGCGGTTAAGCGTCTGCCTTCGGCTCAGGGCGTGATCCCGGCGTTCTGGGATCGAGCTCCACATCGGGCTCCTCTGCTATGAGCCTGTTTCTTCCTCTCCCACTCCCCCTGCTTGTGTTCCCTCTCTCGCTGGCTGTCTCTATCTCTGTCGAATAAATAAATAAAATCTTTAAAAAAAAATGGTTCTGCAGAATCTCATGCCTTACCGTGACCCAGGTCAGCTTCCCTTGGCTGACACTGACAAAACCTTGGATAGAGCCCCATTCATTGCTTCCTTTTAGAAAATTCCAGAATAGATTGTTATCCATCAAATTATTTGACCTAGAATATTATCTTGTTTTCATTCAGTGTGTTGTTGTTGTCGTTTCAAGTCAAAAAAGCTCCCGGCACTTAGGTAGCATGTCAGAGAGAGGAAGTTGAGCATATAAACAGGACCTGTTCATAATTTTCTCCAGGTTTAAAGAAATGTACAGGAGGCCATGCAAGTGGTTTTCACATGGCACATGTTTGAAGTGTCCCACGTTCCAGCACGCTTTCATCTCTGCTATGTTGCCACAAACTCTCCCCGTGGAACATCTTGTCACATATATTCCAGCATAAGTGCAAAGGAAAATTCCTCCAAATGAGGAAACCCCTCGCCATAATGATCCCCACTGTGAGGACACGTGTGGAGGGTTTCTTTCTTTGATACCTATCATCTGTGGAAAGGCCCGCGTTATCAGCCATAGGAATCCGAGGTTCAAGGCACGTAACCATATGACCATGGTCTGGGGGAGTTTTAAAATGTTTCAACACTTAAAGCTTTCTGTGGTCAGACTCAGACTTCCTCGGATAGTTCAAGGAATAAAGCTTCTTTAAATTGACTTATTAGAAGGATAATTAAATCCCTTGTCTTTCTCTAGAGATCAGGCTTTCCTTGGTTTTTATCTGGAATCTGGGGGAGGCAGGGATGTTCTCTCTGGGTCAGAGAGGGCATCCCCTTCCCCACCACATCATACAGTGGTCATGAAAGGTAGGGACAGCCTGAGAAAGAAGAGAGCATCCCATCGTGGGCTCTAAGTGGGGGCAGCTGAAGCTGATTGAGTCAGGCAGGGAAAAGAGCATGTTACAGACAGTCGCAAGAAGGGGGAAATTTGTATCCTGAAAGCCATCCTTGAAACACATCCTTCCATACTCAGCCTCCACTGGTTAGTGGAGTCCTTGAAATATAATTCAACTGCTGGCATTCCTTCCCTTAACGCCTTCCAGAGCTTTTGTGGCTCTCTTCAAATAAAACTGAGAATGATTCCTGTATACAAAGCCAAGTATCCAAGGACCAAAGCCTCTATAAAAACTGCCTGTTTGACTGTCTCCTACACCCGTTCCCCGCACCCCTTCACCACACTCTAGCCGCAGGTCCCCATTCTAGACCTTTGGACTTCCTGTTTTTTTCTTTTGGCCTAGAATGTTTTTTTCTCCAAATCTCTCCAAGATTAGCTTGTAATTATCTTTCAGATCCAGGCTTCTGTGAAAGGCCTTGCCTGATACTAAATCTTAGGTATTTATCCTGTCACTTTCTATCACAAGAATCTTTTAAAAATATTGGCTTTGCAATTCTGTGTGTGGGGTTTTTTTGTTTTTTGGGTTTTTTTTTTTTTTTTTTGGATTGTTTGCTGATTGGTCCACTGACTGTGAGTCTACTCGTAGCAGGAAGTAAACTCCAAGAGAGTAGGAAAGGCACCTGCCTCCTTCATTGCTCTTCTCCTGGCACCTGGAATTCTGGGGGTCACATAGTAGGCACAGTATCAATAACCGTTGACTGGGGGGATGAAAGCATCTCTTTTATTTATCCAGACATCGTTGAACTGTTAGCAAGAAGGATCTAGGATCACTCGTTTCCTCATTACGCTCTGAAACAGCAAAAGCCAGCCTTGGCTACTCACCAAGTGTTTCTGGCAAATACAGGAGCTCTCATTTCCCATGTGTCTCTCACTGTGCTTCCCCACATCCAGTCTCTGCTCCCTTCTCACACATCACCCTCTGAACAGACAAAAAATTCCAACTTGCTGGGAACAGAGTACCAGAGACTACCATATTGTTCAGTGTGTGTAAAAGGGATTCACATAGGCTATAGGCGAATTAAAAATTTGTATTTGTATTCTTGTTTGTACAAGAAATGAAACCCAAAACACAAAATGCTTTATTCTTATGGAACTTTCCTGACAGTTATTATGGGAAAATAATAATAATAATAATAATAATAATAATAATAGTAATAAAGGTTAAATCGTGTGGAGCACATTTAATTTGGAAGACTGCCTTTAGAAGCTAAACTATACTCCATTACCCTGATTAATCTTTCAACAGCAAATAAATCTCTAAACACGTATTGAGGTTAAAGAGGAATGATTAAGAAATGGGAGTAACACTCTGCAGACAGGAAGGATCTCTTGGGAATTTTCTGTTCACTGGGGTTTTGATTGCTACTTACAGATTAGAATAGCTTGCACAACAAGACATCTGTATGTAGACTGAATTTTTGTTAATTACTTTGGTTTCAAAATCTCTCAAATTTTAGTCTACGTAATTACTCAACACAAAGCCAACTGTACTTTGGAAGTGCGCAAGTGAAATTCTGATACATGATTGTTGCTTTGTCATTTAACTTCTAAATAAGACTCCACATTGCTTTCGATTTTATAGTACCCTTTTTCATGCACTACTTTACTGGTGTTCAAGGCAGCCCTGCAAAAGTGGTGTTACTGTCTTCCTTTAAGAATGCATACAGGCTCATTATCCAGTTTTAAGTAGGAATATTGGAGTTTTCCCCAAATATATGGATGGTAGATTTTTTTTTTTTAACGCCCCTTTGTGTATTTAAGGCTTAGGTGAACTCTTACATTAACCTTGGGTTTGGCCATGTGACTTGCTTTGGCCTAAGGGGCAGCAGGAAATGCGTCCCAATGGATTGAAACCTTCTTCATTTGGGCTTCCTCTCTTGCTGCTCTCTGAATTCTGGGACTTCCATATGAATAAGCTGATGGAGGATCAGAAACATATAATCCAATCTTTTCCATCATATTCAACCAACAGACGACTAACACCCAGAAGCAGAGCCGCGAAAATGACCATCAGCTGACCCCAGGTGCTTGAGCAATTCTAGTCAAGACCAGAAGGATCGTCCACCTGAGGTCAGCTCAGATCACCGACCCACATAATCATGAACTAAATAAAAGCTTGTCACTAAGTTTGGGATGGTCCGTTTTGTCGCCAAAGCTCACAGATACAACATGAGACAATGGTGACCAGATGGTTGACCTTGAGGAAAAGAGCTTAGCGTAGCCCGAACTTACTTAGACTGTTGGTAAGAATATGCAGGTGCGTGTTCATTGGATGTGTCCACTGCTATCTGTTGCTGCTGACCACTGGTGTCCTGGGATGAAGGTGCCACTGTCTGGGGAGAGGTATCAGCAACAACACCCTAAGGAGGCAAAATAAGCACACAAAAGCTTTACTGGCTTTAGCAAAGGGCTTCTTCCAGAAGGACTATAGGGAATACCCCTCTTCTATTTGGCTTGAGTAGAGTTGCACTCGGCCAAATGAAGCCACAGATAAGTACCCAAAGGAAAACCACAGAGCGCATTTGGATAAAGGCTGAGGAATTCACTTCAATGTGTCACCGAGAGGCCTTGCCTTCAGAAACCCCTACTGCAGTCGAATGGTCAGAAAATAATTTTCACCTTTCTTAGAACTTTGAAACCATGGTTGCAGACAACCACACTAAATAATAATTTATTAATCAAAAACCCATGCAGGATTCCTATAAAAACTTGTATATTCAAACATTTCCCTGGGGTAGTGCACTGTGTCATGTCTCTTTGACTTGGCAAGCAATGGACTCTGACCTAAAAGGAAAAGGAAAGGAAAGGAAAGGAAAGGAAAGGAAAGGAAAGGAAAGGAAAGGAAAGGGAAGGAAAGGAAAGGAAAGGAAAGGAAGGGAGGGGAGGGGAGGGGAGGGGAGGG
>NW_024424453.1:44436328-44531236 GCF_017311325.1 Ursus maritimus | reverse complement strand
GGAAGGGGAGGGGAGGGAAGGGAAGGGAAGGGAAGGGAAGGGAAGGGAAGGGAAGAAAAGGAGAAAAGAAAAGGAGGGGAAAGAAAAGGAAAGACAAGAAAAAAGAAAAGAATACATAAAAGCTTGGAATTCTTTTAAAAGGATACTGTTAGGTAGGTTTTCCCTTCAGCAATTTGTTTTGTTTAGTTTTGTTTTCTACAACATGAACCAGAATTATTTCAAGGTTTCAGAAAACAAACATCCTTAATCTTGATTTGCTACTTCCCTCACCCTCTCATTTCTCACAGATGCCAACAAGGAGTTGATCATCATTAGGGATAGATGTTTGCTTCCGAGCAAGGCACAGGTGGCTTTATTTGGCAGGTGGGAGGCCTAGAGAGGGCATCTCTCTGAATACATTCTCTTGGTTTTGGATATCTGCAGTGATGTCAGGTTTCAAATGTTTTTGGTCAACTCTCTGTCCCTAACTAAAAGTCTCTTAAATTGTTCCTTAGAATCCACAAATTCTCCCTATATTACTTCAATCTTTTATTCCCTAATATACTGTTTGGTATTATGCATTTTTCTGAACGTCCCACCAGCAATTATTTGCGCAAATATTAGTGAATTTTCAATGAGTATTTTACATAAAAAATAGATTGGTGCTATCTCTATAAGCACAAATTCAAAGCAGTACATCAAAGTGTACCTCCATTTTTCTTAGTGAAAGACTTCTTCTTCTTCTTCTTCTTTTTTTTTTTTTTTTGTAATCCTTATGCCCAATGTGGGGCTCGAACTCATGACCCTGAGATGAAGAGTTGCATGCTCCATCTACTGAGCCAGCCAGGCACCCCGACCCGAAAGACTTCTTTTTAACTATAGACTTCTTCTTTAACTATAGTTGGACTGTTTCTAATAAATCACACTGTCAAATGTGTCCCATTATTTTATAGTCATCAAAGTGCTCAGATTCTGTAGGCTAGCATATACATATGTCAGTATAGACAAGGAAAAATGCAAATGTGTAGTGGAGAGCTATGCTTACTATAGCAACAAAAAAACCAAAAAAAGTCCACATGTATTTTAATCACATAGTGTTGAAATTTTGAAATTCTGAAATTCTCAAAAGCCAATTAAAACATGTTTAATACTGACACACTTTTGGGGGCCCATAGGTCTAGAGCACATAAAAGATTTAAAACTGGACCTCTTTGGTTTCCTAAATTACAGGATGGTGTCCTCTTAAACTTCCGTGTTTCCCAAACAGCTAGCATATACCAAAACAAACATTGTGTAAGATCCAAATTATTCTGTGAAGATTTTCCCAATCTCCGTAGTTGTAGAGATTGAGCAAGTCGTGGTAGCCTTCCATGTGGAGTGCTGCCAGCACCCTAGTTGCTGGCCAACTCATGGACTAGCAATAACATGTACTCCAGAGGAGTCCCCACTGATGGGAAGAAATGCACTGTGATCGTAATGGCAAATGCCATCAGGAGAAGGGGAAGAGGGGCAAGAGACAATAACGGCTAGGACTAGACAGGAATACACATGTCTAAGTGTTTTACCACCATCTACATAGCTCTATGCTCCCTTCTTTTCTATGTAGCTTGCTGGCTCTATCCAGTAAAATAACGTGTACAGGGGATGGATTCAGCCCAATGGAAAAGGAGAAGGAAGGAAAAAAGCTTCCATTAAAGACAAGATGACTTCATCATTTGAGTATCCACAGCAATAAGAGGGTACAACCTTTTTTTTTTTTTCATCTATAGGAAGCCACAAACTTTCCAAGGTTGATTCACTAAAGCAGTAGTTATTAATCTTTGATACATATTAGAATCACCTGGGTTTTTTTTTTTTTTTCCACCCGAGATCTTTTAAAAATCCTGATGTCCAGTCAATACCGCAGACAAATAAATCAGACTCTGGGGATAGGACCCAGGCATAAATATTTTTTAAAGCTCTCTAAATAATTGCAGAAAAGACTATACAGAAAAGTGTGAGAACCGGTGCACTTATGTGACTATAGATTCCCAAGGGATCTTGTTAAAATGCAAATTCTGATTCAGTAATTCTAGGTGGTGTCTCAGACTTTGCATTTCTAACAAGCTTCCCAGCAATGCTGAAGATGACTCTGGTCCAGGGACCACTCTCTTGGGTAACAAGGCACTAGCCAACTCAGTCACATAGTTGCAAACTTTTTTGTCCTGCCCTAGTTATGAGTATTTGTGGTTAACATTTGATGGGGTAGTGGGGTAGTGATTTGGTCTCTGATCTTTAAGTATAAAACCAATACTTCCCTCTTACCTCTATAGCAAGTTGGTTTATTTCGTGTGCAAAGCACAACATAGGCATGTTGGAGTTCTTTCAAAAAGTGAGCTTGCAACGTCAAATTTTAGAGCAGCACAAAACCACACATCAGGATTGCTTGCGTTATGGGGGACCACGGTACCGGAGGCTGAGATTTGTCATCCCTACGTCTTTCTATAAGACAGAGACAGACTTACTTCAATAGAAACAGCTGTCGGAGGCACAGGCGTGTACTGGGGAATGTAGGTCCCTTGCATAGGAGCGGCAGCAGTCATATACTAGAGAGAATCAAAGAAAAACGCACGTGAACTTGAGATTGCAACCAGCAAGAAAAGTAGATATCACATGAAACTGACATGTGCAGCCCGCAGCCAGTGCGCTATTATAGTCTATTCCAACCAACAACGAGGCGGTTCCTATCAGCAGAGAATGACCTCTGCATACTGAGTCAGTATGAACAGCAGCCCGCCTCCATGGTATCAGTGTGGTATCATCCCCCTTCCCTTACTTTGTCTTTGTAACTGTTTTATCTGAGATCCCAACATGGCAGTTTCACGTCTAAAACATGCATCCCATAAGGGCAGGGATGATGTCTTTTTTTTTTTCTTGTCATTTTATTGCTATCACCTATCACACAGTAGGCTCTCAAAGAATCATTTGTTGAATGAATGAATCATCAGATTGTTAGCGATCATTTCTTTTCTAACTAAAAAAAAAAAAGAAAAAATAGAGGAATAATGCAAGAGATACACATGGAGCAATATTCAGAATTGGCACATGTTCTGATTTTGTCATTTTCCTATCACTTTTTTAGGTGCAAAGAAATAGTATTATAGCTGTTAATAACTCTGAGCTCACTGTAGATATTAATTTCACCTTTGTGCCCTTCCCCCTTCCATGCTCATATCTCGGGCAGTATTTTCTTTTCAACTCCTTTAATTCTCCAAATGTTCTTCATCTGGATGGACAATGAAACCGTCAAAGCATTTTTCACTAAGCTGGAGTATTCAGTAAACCATGCATTGGGAATAACCTGCATTTTCACATTGCAGAAAGGGACCCCCAGGAAAATTACTTGCTCATCCACATAAGCCAAATTTCACATTCCCATGTCTAATGCACATTTCCCCTGCAAATTCAACATTCTACTCTTTGAGAACAGAATTTTCTATGGAATCAGGGGCGCCTGGGTGGTGCAGTCGTTAAGCGTCTGCTTTCTGCTCAGGGCGTGATCCCAGCTTTCTGGGATCGAGCCCCACATCAGGCTCCTCCACTGGGAGCCTGCTTCTTCCTCTCCCACTCCCCCTACTTGTGTTCCCTCTCTTGCTGGCTGTGTCTCTCCGTCAAATAAATAAATAAAATCCTTAAAAAAAAAAAAAAGAATTTTCTATGGAATCAGCTGTATTCCTGAGCTCCTGAACTTGACCAACATCACAAAACGTCAGAACCCGCATCATCTACTGAAGACAAGTTTTCTCCACTCACAAGGGTTAGAGATATGATTTTGATGGAAAACTGCAAGCCTCTGCTCCTTTATTCTTCTAAATTTGCTGGGTTCAAATACAAATGCCACGCATAGCTATGCAAAACCTAAATTACTATGTTTTACGTATCTTGGTACTTTCAGTGTGCAAGCGACGTAATGGTTCTGAATCAAAGGAAATATCTGAATGGAGATGAGCGTCATTTGTTGGTGGTGGTGTTTAGTATTCATGGAGAATGATCGCAATTAAGCAACTCTGGAATAAGTGTATCTCCATCCTAAACTAAAAACTGTCTTACTGCATCTACTTGCTAAAAATAGAGACAGCCTTAATGAAACAACCCTAAGTCAAACAAACCAAACTTGTCTATAATCCACATGTAGCAAGTAATAATTGGGTAACACTAATGACAACTAAGTTCAATTCCTATCTATATAAAAACAACCGTGTCACTTGGACCAAGAGCAACTATTGAATGGCCTGGAGATATGATTAATTTTGGTTTCCACTTGAAAATCACCAGAGATTTCTACTGAAATTGTCCAGACTGTCATCTCCTTAAAGGCACGGGCCAACCTTTTCACGTCTCTGTATCTTCCAACCCACCATGCCATGCCTGATACTCAATAAATAATTGTCCAAGGACTGAAGAAAAATTTACAAGAAGAAAGCCTTCCATTTCCAGTTACAAATCTCGCATGCCCTTAGCCGTTAATAATTCTGAGCTCACTGTAGATATTAATTTCACCAGCCTCATAGTTTGTTTATATAACCTTTAAACATATACTTTAGCCAACTCTGCTCATTATTGTCCTAGTGTCTTTAAGCAGACCTAGGTACTCAGGTATCTGATCACTATCAATTTTTCAGAGAAGTATAGAACTCGGGGGTCACCTTTCAGCAAATAGTATTCCACATCTAGAGCTCTATGGCAGGTGCTAACAAACTGCTCTACGAAGTATTTTGGGGATAACAGTTCATTGGCCATTTCAGATAGGTGGTTTTCTTATACAGGTTATTAAAATTCTTTAACTGAACATTCTCTATAATATATTATTTTTGAATGGTAGCTCAGCTGAGAAAAGAGCTGTGTTCTAGTGCATTCTGGCAAATGCTGCAGAATGTATCTTCTTTTGTGATATTGACATACAATAAAACTGAGTTTTATAGCAGCCTATCTAAAGATGATTAAACCACCCTTCCTTCCTTCCTTCCTTCCTTCCTTCCTTCCTTCCTTCCTTCCTTCCTTCCTTCCTTCCTTCCTTCCTTCCTTCCTTCCTTCCTTCCTTCCTGTAGCACCTACTAATTTTGCTTAGAATTCGTTGCTGGAGGGGAGGGGGTTGGGGGGTGATGGACTTTGGGGAAGGTATGTGTTGTGGTGAGTGCTGGGTGTTGAGTAAGACTGATGAATCACAGACCCGTAGTCCTGAAACAAATAACACATTATATGTTAATTAAAAAAAAAAAAAAAGAACTAGTGCCCTAGGGAACATACTTTGGAAAATGCTTCTCTAATTGAATCTCAAAAGGAGACTATATTTTTGCCAACTGTGAATTTATGTGAGCCCAGAGCTGGTTCTATTGGGGCTCATGTTCTACCTTCTGGTCATGGTTTTCCAAGATTTATAATATACTAGTAAAAGAATACCTCATTGATTTGGGCATTTTCTATTCCAAAGTTAGTAATTCCAAATGTTGCAACTGGGCCCAGTAAGTGAGAGTGTATCCTTTGCATGAGAAGATTGTATCACTGGCACTCACCTATAGGACACTACTTTGACCTGTCCCTGCTTCACTGTCTGCATCCCTCAGGAGCCATTTCTGTGAACTATAAGTAGGGCATGGCCTGGGTCACTCAGAGCAACACTGACTATCTCTCTAGTTCAGTAGTTCACCAACCTCGCTGTTAGACCTCCCCTGCCGAACTAGAGTTCTCAGGCAGTGCAGTTAATGAAAAGCGTTTTATGTGATTCTTAGCTAAGCTTCTTCAGATAACTCTGAGTTAATTCAAAACCTCATCTGTATTTTGTCCAGTAGACATGAATCAGTATATTTTCACAACTCCTATTACATTCAGTGAAGTTGTTAACGTGGCCCAAACTGAACTGCTTATGGCACAAATTCATACTCCTTTTTAGAACAATGCTGTGAGCTAGGAAGGATGGCTCACCCATTTCACAGATTGAGATAAGATGCTGTGTAATAGGAATAAATTTCAGTTCTTCTGACCCATGACTGAGGACACGTTTCAGTCTACTTCTTTATCTTTGAAATAAGGTCTTAGGACTTTCCTTTTGATTGTTCCCATCTAATATAGACGTCAAATTGGTTTGTCGTTGTTAATGGGCTGGAGAAACTGGAGATCCATTGAAGAAACATGGAATGATAGGCCTTTGGTTAATATCTTTATTTCCATTCATTTTTTATTTTACTTTATACTCATAATACCTAACTTTCTTCCAGGAGGACTACCCTATGGGTTTAACTTATTTTACAATTTAACTTACTCTTCAGCTACTCCTTTGAACAGAACCGAGAGATTTTATAGTAGGAATGACATCAGCTCAGTTCAGTGTGCTGTATCTTTTAATGAAAAAAAAAATCTTTTGTTTTGTTTTGTTCTCACAGAAAAGATAATAGACAGAGCTTGAGAACATTGAAAATTAGGGATAGGCTTATTTTAAACAAGTCAGTACTGTGGAGCTTTATGCCCCATAAGACTATTATTTCTGGATAAACTTTTGCAATAAAACTCTGCAGTAGTAGGCACATACGTTCTAGGGTGAAGCCTCAAGAAGTGACAGCTTTGTAAAATTCGGAGCAAATGCTTACAGGAAACGGCTCCAGCTATGTGTAAGATCAACTCCCAGCTTTAGGTAATTGGTGACAAATAACTCTGAACTTTCTCGGCAAGCACAGTTTGATTTCCTTAAGAGCACAGATAAACTACAGTCAGACTTAATAATCCAGGCTGCACAAACACTGTTTACATCTGGAAGCCTCAGAGACTTCTTTTATTTTATCCAGCTAACAAATGACAAAAGACTAAGAGAATGCCCTGTAATATAAGAAATCTGCCCTTTCAGCTTGATAAATTCCAGTGGATTACTTATTAAAACCATACTAAGAATGGATGTATATCCTTTAAGCTAATTTCTTTTATTGGTATGTCTCAAAGGCTAGAAAATATCTGCCACCATTCTTTCATGAGTACAAATTATTTTGCTTTTTTTTTTTTTGGATACAATGGCTGATGAGAACCACATTGCAATGAGATGATACGGATAAAAGGAGTACGTCCATACGTTATTTCCTTGTTGGTAGCAACCCAAGGTTTAGGGATGAACGGAGAAATTTTATGATTTTGGTAAACAGCTTGATTATTTCTACATATTCTCAAAGCACTGGATTTTCACATGTAAGTTTGAAGGAGACCTGAATAGCCATTTTCAAACCCACAGAATAAATTCCAGACTCCATCACTTGTTCCAAGAAGTCTAGACGCTGCATCACCAAGATAGTTACACAAAGACAGAAGAAAAAAATGGTGAAATTGGAGAGGAATTGTGTTTTTGCCTATTTAAGTCAGGACAAACTGTTTCTATTACTGTGAAATCATTGATTATTTCTGAGGAAACAAAACTTCACATTTCTAGTTCTGGATTTACTTTCTCTTCCCCCACCAAAGCAAAACAAATATGTTTTATATATTTCCTGTGAGGAAATTTTCATTTAATAATATGTAGAGCAAGGGAGTAGCAAGGAATTTCCTACATTTGAATTTTTGAAATTTCCCCAAATAATTTATCAAACTTGCTCATTTGGAGTTGTCACTATACTGCTTAGATTTGAAATTGGTGCTTCTGGTCCTTGCTATAAAATTCTTCAAGCTGCTTAACAAATTCCAGAAAGACGAGTTGTCCAGATACTATCAAACCTGGAAAGTCAATAAAGATACAGGAAAGTTGCAAAAATGCACCTCAGAAAGGAAGTTGAGCAGAAGAAAGCAGCATCATGGAAGATGATGCCAACAGAATGCAGTGCGAATTACTTTCAAGGTCATCCACTGTAAAGTTTTTTCTAACAAAGCAAGCTTAAGGATATAGAGAACAGCCTGGGTTGGGTAAGTGGCCGAGGGAGAGACATGGTGTTACCTCAGGTAGAGGTATTTTGTGGTGTGTAGATTTGTAAAATTCTGTCATCTCAGAGCTGGGGAGCAATACCTGGACCCAGGATGGCAAGTTGGTATCATTTTACATGCTTGCTTTGACTAAGCAGTAATAGCTGCCTGGAGTGAAATTCTAAGAAGGTCTCTAAGTCTCCATGCCACTCAATGAATGACAGACCATCCATAGGAGGAAAGCCAGAGAGATTCTTCTTGAAAGGAAAGAGTGTCCACTAGGCTGGATCCCTATATGGGCCCCCACTGTACATTCTTCCTATATTCTTTCTACTTCTGTCAGTAAAACGTTGGAGAATGAAGTGGATCCTCATCCAGAATAATAGTAATGAATGCTTTCATGATGTTTTGTGCTAGTATGAATTTATAAAGTAGGTACATACTAACAGAAATAACAAAGTAGACAGTTGTGAAAAACGAAATAATTATGCCTGAAGAGTAGGTGGAGGTGAATACAGATAGCAGCATATACTTCACTTATTAGGAGTAAAAACCTCAAGGAGGAAAGATGGCCACTGGATGGCTTGA
Source organism: Ursus maritimus (assembly GCF_017311325.1). Classification (NCBI taxonomy): domain Eukaryota; kingdom Metazoa; phylum Chordata; class Mammalia; order Carnivora; family Ursidae; genus Ursus; species Ursus maritimus. Next base: position 44,522,758 of record NW_024424453.1, on the reverse strand, counting down.
TAAAAATGGAAGCCCAGAATTCTTAGGAGTATGTAATCTATACTATTCACGCAGTTCCCTGGAATAGTACTAAACATAATCCACAGAGTGGTGTGCATTAAATTATTAAAAAAAATAAACATTGTCAACATTGTATTCTGGGGTGGCACCATTTTTTGTCAACACATAGCAAGAAGAGTAACAAGGAAAGAGTCTTGGAAGTTGTTCTCAGCTTGGAAATTTACAAAATCTCATCCGCTGCACAACAGGGAGAAGTAGTCATTCCCATATAATCACAGGCTAAGGAGGCTTTCAGTTTTGCAGAGAAAGGAATTTTCGTGAATGTATTGGAAAAATCCAAAGTCTGTTAGGCTCGAGCTTGTGCACAGATCACTGTGGTAGTAATAAAAATAAGATATAATACTGTGGAAATGTAGCCAATTGAGAAACTCTGTCTAAAATTTGAACTTCATATAACTCTATATAGGCATCATGAATTCCTTCTACCCTCTCAATTTTTAAAAAAAATATTTGCTTTATTGATTGATCGATTTAAAAAACAATTATTAGAATTAACAAGGGAAGTTAGCAAGGTTGCTGGATATGTTAATAAAAAAAACTAGTTCTATATATTAGCCTCAGACAATTAAAAATGAAATTTAAAATGATACTATATTTGTAGCATCAAGAAAATCAAATACCTAGAAATAACTTTGAGAAAAGGCATGAAAACTTCTATACTGAAAATTAGAAAGCATTGATGACAAGAATTAAACAAGACCTAAATAAATGAGGAGATATATCACATACATGGATCAGAAGACTCAATCTTGTTAAAATGTTAATTCTTCTGAAAAGAATTGATAAATTCAATGTAATTCCAGTTGAGATCCAAGTACGTTTCTTGGTAGAAGTCAACAAATTCACTTTAGAATTTATACAGAAAGGCAAGAGACCCAGAATATCCAAGAAAATTTGGGGAAAGAAAAAGTTGAAGGATGCATACTAGTAGATATCAAGATTTACTAAAAAATCATGGCAATTAAGATATTGTGGTATTGTTGCAAGGAGAGAAAGAGTATCACCATAATTCAATGTAGGCAAGAATGATCTTTTTAATAAATGATACTGTATCAGCTAGATATCTCTCTATAGGAAAAATGATCCTTGATTCTTGCCTCATACTATATATAACATTACTTTGAGATTGATCATAGGTATAAATTTGGAAGGTATTTCAATATAGTTTTCTAAAGAAATTAGGAGAAAGCATTCATGAAATTGAGAATAGCAAAGATTTCTTAAACATGACTGAAAAAGAACTAATAATAAAAGAAAATATTGATAGTTGGGCTTCATTAAAACTAAGAACTGCTAATTATCAGAAAACAAGGAAAAGATATTTACAGTACATATATCTGACAAAGCTTATAAATGTATATTTTTTAAAAAAGATCCACAATCAGTAAGAAGACTGAACACTGAATTTTTAAAAATGAGTTTGAATGAACTATTAATACACACAACAACTTACATGAATCTCCCAGGAATTATGGTTAGCAAGAAAAAGAATCCTAAAAGATAATATAGTGTGAGTCTATGTATATAACATTTTTTATATGATAACATTTTAGAAATGGAGAACAAGTTAGTGGTTGCCAAGGATTAGACATGGGCATAGGGGACTAATAGGGAGGCATGTATAGGTATAAAAGTGCAACAGAAGGATTCTTGTGATACTGAAACTGTTCAATATCTTGACTGTGGTGGTGGCTAAAAAAGTTATATAGGTAAAAATTGTATAGAAAGTGCACACAAGTGAGTATAAGTAAAACTGGGGACATCTGAATGAAATTTATAGATTGTATCAATGTCAATATCCTGCTTGTGATATTATACTATAATTTTGTAAAATATGACAATTGGGGGAAATTGAGGCAATTGTACAAGGGTTCTCTCTATACATGATTTCTTACAACTGCGTGTGAATCTACAAAATCTCAATAAAAAGTTCAATTAAAAAACAAAACAAAAATCTTGTACACTCAGACACTTCAGGAAAGAGAATATCTAAATTCCAAATGGCCAGTATGCATAAGAATACATAACCTCACTCACTGGTCATCAGGAAAATGCAAGTTAAAAATATTATGATATAACACTATACTCTGACCAGCAGGACAAAAATGAAAAAGACTGACAATACCAAGTGTTGGAGAGAATGCAGACAACTGGAACTCTCATACACCATTAGTAGGGGCATAAATTGGTACATCCACTCTGTAAAACTGTTGGGCAGAAGATTTACAGAATCTATGAACGAGCAATCCCACTCCTAGGTATATGCACAATAGAAATTATTTCAAATGTACACCAAGAGATAGGTGCCAGATATTTAGAGCAGCATTATTTATAATGGCTCCAAGCTAGAAATAACCTAAACGTCTCTCAACAGTAGAATTAATAAATTGTAATATATTTATATTGTATGATACAAGCAATGATAAAAGACCCCTTGCTCTACAAATATGGATGAATCTCACAGATTAATTTTGATTTTAAAAAAGGTAAACATAAAAAGCTTTGCATTGTAGGATTCTATTTACTTAAAGTTCAAAAACAATCAAAACAAATCTGCGTTGATAGAGATCAGGGTTGTAGGTATTTTTATGGGGATAATAAAGGGGCAGGGACGCAAAAGAGGCTTCTGTAATAACAGGATGTTTTGTATCTTGATATAGGTGGTACATAGATGAGTATCCACCACTTTACACTTTCTAAAACTTACTGAGCTGTAAACTTACGAATTGTGCATTCTTTTGTACCTAGTTTATATTCTCTAAAGGAGTTCACAGGAAAGAAAAAAGGACCAACAGAGAAAAGGAAAGATTGACCTTAGGGGACAGCAGGGCCAACTTATCCATGTAAACAGGCTAGATTGAGTGGATTCAGACACAAGTTTGGGAGGTTTGTAAGGTATCTAAGCTATTTTGTCATTGTTTCTATTTTTTGAGGCAAGGTGTGAGGTGCAAGTGAGAGGTGGTAGGTTTGGGAGAAGGTATGACATGGTTGTCTTGGAGAGTGAGAGCAAATGGACCAGGGATATGCAATAAGATTTCTGGGCAGTGCTGAGGTCCCATTTAAGTTGTGTGCTCATAAAAGTACTGTGAAACTTGGCAGCATTGGTGGCAGGCTTTGTTCTTGCCACATTTAGCTGTTCAAAGGAATGGGGCAGACGGAGAATTAGATGCAAGCAGGATCAACGTTTTACCAGGAGGAAAAGTGAGCAGGGGAGGTGAGGACACAGGAAAGGAAGTGATTGCAGTGTTCTGGTATAAGATCTAAACTAGGCATGGAAGTGAGCAAATGAATGAGAAAACCGATCCTGACAAAGTGGCAGGTAATAAGCAGGTAGGCAGGCTTAATGGTGTCAAAGAATTATTGCAATGAGGGTTGTTATTTTAAAGTGGTTGTAGAGGGAAGGAGGTGGTAGTCAGAGAATGGTCAGTTTGAAATTGAGTTATTTTCAAAATTGAGATTTGGAGTTGGCCTAGTGATTGCTAATAACAAATTCTAGGGTAGGGTAGAAAAAAGATGAGCAGAAGCAAGGAAGTCGGGAAATGAGAGACCAAGGTGCGCCATTATGAAATTCCAATGATAGATATATATTCTTAATTCACTTATTAGCAACATCCAATACAATTTTACTGAGCCTCTTTTATGTGCCAGGTTTTAAGTGAGCATATATGATAGTGTTGAAACATGGATTGGGCAATACGATGTGACAGAACCTAGGAGAAATAGATTTTGCTACTAACCCACTGGGAGTTCTGGATAGTTTATTCCTATTTTCTGATCTTAGGTATATGAAGCTATTTTATTTTATGTATTGTTCATTGTTGCCAATCTTACATTCACCGCAATACCTGAGAACAGAGAGGCAAATGAAATCTTTGCAAGTTGATCTTTGCATTGCTATTACTTTTCCTCTGTTAGTCTTTCCATTTTGCATTTGAATTTCTGATTTATGGCTTCTTTTTTGTTTAACATTCTCTACTGTTCTTGCATATTAGAATGATTTACTGATGGTAAAGAATTAAAAGTCTCTGTAAAGTGGTGACCTTTTCAAATGAGAGAGGCTACTGAGGTCAAATCATTTATTTAAATCAATCTCTAAATTTGAAAGTATCAAGAAGAATTCACTTAACAAATGATCTGACGGACCTATTATCTAGATGGTTCTTTCATAAACTTATAGGAACACACAGCCCAACAACAAATATCCTCAGCTTCTTCAAACTCATTTAATCTTTTCTCGAGGAAACCAGGTTTTTAAATTTTTTAAATATTTATTTATTTATTTATTTTTGAAATAAAAGAACTGAAGGACTTTGTCAAGAAGATAGATAAGTGAACTAAGAAGTCCTCAATGGAAACTCTGTTGTTTTCTGTTTAAGTCTGTGACTAACGCAGTAATTTGAGCTAAGTAAAGACACTTCGGCTGAAGGAAGGGAACTGATCCAGGGTGCCACACACACTGTAAATTCCATTTGCACCCAAAACATTTCCTCTCAACCATCTCAGGCCCACACACTGTGAATGCCAGTCATCCCAGTGGACTGCAGTAGACACAACAAGAGGAAATGTTGAGGGTACCCTACAATATCCTTTGAAAGAATCCAGTCTCTACAAGAGTCAATAAACACGTTCGTTTTTGATGTGTTTGTTTTTCAGTGAAGAAACCTTCAGAGAAGAAGCTTGACCTATTCGGCTCGTTAGAATATTCATATTAGAGATTGAGCCATACGGATGGGGAGCAAATGAAGGAGAACAGGGTGGAAGGGGAAAGAAAGGAAAAGAAGGATCAACATTCCAAATAAGGAGGAAAGAAGAGCAATTGACAGGAACTGGGCATGAAGCTATTTGAGAAAAATACTTCTAGGAAGTGTTCATATTTAGGAAAAACCAAAGATTTACATGGCACTGCTGTACCTCTATGAGCATATGTAACGTTGGTAATACAAAAACATAATGGAGGAGTTTCTGCCTGGCTATAGATGTTATCATTCTTTCCTCCAAGGATATGAAGCATTCAAAGAAAAGAGCCAAATGCAAAAAGATGAGAGGATTGGAGGGAAATAGACCTTCTGGTGCCAGAGTCCAGATTCCACTCCTCGCCACAAGAATTGGAGAATAGTTTGTTTGATGACAGCTGTCAAACAGTGGAGAGATGAAGAATGTTATCTTGCGGTAAATTTCAACCTACTTGCACTGAGTTCATAGCATCGTTGTGACCTATAACATCTGACTTACACTTGGCTTTACCCAAATCTGCCTGCCCACAGTGATAAGTACTCCTTTTGTAACTTCCTTCCTCTGTGCCTTTTGCTTTCCACCGTGTTCTAACCTCTTTCTATCCACTCATGACCCCCATCGAATACCTGTTTCTCAAACTGAGTCTAGATGCTAAATTCCTATTGAAGCCTCATTTCCATCCCTAATTTGGAAGTGATCTCTCTCCTCTGACATCTGACAGCTCTTTATCTGTACTTCCGCTACAGCTCTTATCACTCAAACCCTGAAAGCTTCTAGAGGCACTATGGCTGATTCATCATGGTTGGCACCGAATATGCAATTATTGAATGAATGAATGAATGACTGCAAAAATGGATGCATAATTCAGCACTCTGGGTGCTCAAGCTGTATAACCCACAGGAGCCATACAGTTGTTTAGGGAAGAGCACAGAAATCCTAATCTTTTGTTTTCGTCTTGACGCCTGTGATGATTTGTTTTATGTGTCAACTTGACTGGGCTAAGGGATGCCCAGATAGCTGGGAAAATTGTATTTCTGAGTGTGTCTGGGAGGATCTTCTGCAGAAAATTTAACATTTGAATTGGTAGTCTAAGTAAGGAAGATCATCTTCACCAATGTGGGTGGGCATCAGCCAACTCCCTGAGGGCTTGAGTAGACTTAAAAAAAAAGTAGAGGAAGGGCAAAAGTTCTCTTACTTTTCTTGACCTGAGACATCCATTCTCCTGCCTTCAGACACGGGAGCTCTTGCTTCTATGGTTTTTCGACTCAGGGACTTACACCAGTGGTCCCCTGATTCTCAGGCTTCAGACTGGGAGTTTACAGCACTGGCTCCCTGATTCAGATTTGGAATGAATTATACCAGCTTACCTGGTTCTTCAGCTTGCAGACCACAGACTGTAGGGTTTCTTGGCCTCTAAAACCATGTAAGTCAATTCCTATAATAAGTTACCTTTTTGTCTATCTATCTCTCTATGTATTCTATCATCTATCTATCTATCTATCTATCTATCTATCTATCTATCTATTATCTATCTATTATCTATCTATCTATCTATCTATCTATCTATCTATCTATCTATCTATCATCTATCTATCATCATCTATCTATCTCCTACTAGTTCTGTTTCTGTACAGAACCCTAATACAATGCCTATGCCATAAATGAATTAGTAGACAAAATGTGCTTATAGTGTGTCTTCAAGTTTGGAAGCACATTATGGCATGAAAGAATACTAATGAAAATTATTATAAAGAGTAGAGATGAGACTTTCCTAAGACCCACCAAAGTTCTTTAATAGAAAATACCCAATATTGGTGGAGACTCTTGATTCAGGCCTTCAGATACTGGAAACCCCAAATTGTAAGAAAACGCCAGATTCGCTCAGGAATCCATATTCCAAAGACTGCTTCAAGCCTGAGTGAGAACATCTCACCTGCATTAAGTGACCATTGGATTTTTCAGGGAGAGCACTAGAAACTCAGGGAGAATAAGGTCAGCATGCTTGTGAACAGAAGGGAAAATGAGTGAAATCTTTTCACTGGGATACGCTGAAAGGTAAATATTTGGAATTGTTTCATCAGAGCATTAGAGAGAGAGATGACCCAGGATAAAAGAAAAAATTCAAGTCCCATCATTATTATTAATGGTGGTAGTGAGGGTCCTGGCAAGAGAACAGGTGAAGCAACACACAATGCTTTCTTGGCTGGACAGGGAAAGAAATGGAATAGGGAAAGTTGATGGATGCAGCAGAAAAGGAGAGATGCAAGAATGAAATGCTGATTAACAACTATGAGGGCTTTAAGATTTTAAAGAGGCAGCCACTATGGTTAGATCTATAATGTGGCCTTTGACATGGGGGGCTGGAGTTACATAAGGTAAAGGTCATTGAATTATCAAGAAGGTGAAGGGATGTTGACACCACGGTAATAATGAGGCAGGAGTTGGAAGCAAGAGGAGACTAGTGACAAAAGGCCATACTGAATGTGGGGGTTGGCAAGGAGATCAATGAATGATAGCAAAAAGAAGAGGAAAAGGATAACATCCCGTGGCAATGTCATTAAAAGAAGGAATTTGCACGCTGTATACAAGAGGCAATAGTGATGTAAAAGACTGCTAACCCCTCCTTCCAGCTCCATTGGTCACAGGAGAAAGTAAAGTCTGTATCTAAGAAGGTGGTTGAGGAAAACAGATTTTAGGTGAGACATGAAGAAGAAATAATTTTTCATGAGGATGTAGGGGAATTTATCTTTGTGTTTTACAAAGTGCTTTCAGAAAGACACAGAGAAAAAGATAGCATAGGAGGTCAGCAGTAAATGGGTGATCCATTGGGCAAGCAGTATGGAGTATCTTGATGATAAAGACTAGATGAAGGTGGAAGCCCCAGCCAACTGAATTAGAATGGTGATTCCAGAGACCAGAGAGAGAAGCCTGTTGGCATTTGCTCACCTCCAGGTTCCAGCCAGGCCAGGTGAGATCTCAGATGGTTTCACAGCCTGATGAATGAATGCCTGTAAGTCATGCTAAAACTATTACTTGTTGGATATCTAAATAGACTTTCTTCTTTTTTTCCCACCTGTTCAATACTAGAGGCCATTCATTCTAGAGAGTTGAAAGTTTGAATTCAAGTTCAGTCTAAGCCTAAGCAAATGTTCTCTGTACGGAACTGTACAAAATGAATGAATCTTGAAAATGCTTTTCAGAAACCACCATTGGTATTATTACTCCGAATCACAAGTGCTTTCACAATTTCTTAATGGACAGGGAGAAAGGATGCCTATCATAACTCTCCTTATCATTAGTGTTGATCAGAAAAGCTTCTCTGAAAGACAGCCAAACCTTCCACCCATAAAATAATCTAGTAGCAAAACTAAAATACTTTTCTTCTGGTTTTGTTTCCTGTTCTTTGTTTTTGCTGTTGCTATTATTTTGAGCACATTAACATTAATACAGTATTTTTGGTGCTCTTTAACACATAAGAAATATCCTTATTTAATGTTTGCATTCTGTTTGTTTTACTTCCTGGCATCTAGATGTTTGACAATAAGATGATTTGGGGGTTGATTCATAGTTTACCATATCAGTTTGAAGAGCATCTAAAAAATAAACGACTCTAACACTAGGCTTCAAATTTAGCAAATGAATGATAAAGATAATGATGTTTACAGTAAATATGTATGTATTCACAAATTTAAAAAGTGGAAACCTCATTTTTTTGGGACAGTTGTCGATACACATTGCAAAGGGATTTCTCAATTTGAGCATGAGTGTAAGACTACATAAAGATTGTTTTTTAAAAATAATCATTACCTATTTAACAATAGGGATTTAGAAATAATTTTCCATTTGATTTTCAGGGCAATATGAAAGAAATCTAAAGTCTCTAATAATAATAACAACCCATAAAACTAGGAAAATATGTCTACAGTGTTTAGCATGATGGTTGAGAAAGACCTAGGTTTGTATCTATAAATCTCAGTTTTCTTGTAAAATTCTTTAAAGGTTTCTTGGAAATATTAACGAAATAATGCACACAAGGCTCTTAGCACAGGGCTGGGTACCTATTAAGAACCCAAGAGATAAGAACTGTCACTATTATTGGTTTTATTTTTGTTGGTGTTATTATTATGATAAGACAAAACTTTCATTATCTTAATATTTAGGATCAGAAATCAGCTTAGGCAGGAAATGCTTATTTATTTTCTCATAGAAATTACATTGAGACACCTGGGGTGGACATAGGGCCCTAAAGGCATGGATGGCAGACACTCACCCAACATGAAAAGAGAGTTCTAAAGAGATGAAGTGGGAGAAAAAGGGAGAGCCAGAGGAAACACCATGAGGGTGGCAGTGGAGATGGGGAGAGATGCCCATGAGCAGAATGAGCCTAAGGATATAGAAGGGAAGAAGAGTGGGCAAAATCCCACCATGGGGAAGTGGCGAAAGGACTTTTCATGCACAGGGATGCAACTTCATAATCAATTTGAGATTGTTTAAATGCCCATTATGTGTCCATTACTGAGCATGCCCAAGAGTTCATGAATGTTATTCTGAATAGGATTTTTTGTGAAAACTGGAAAGGTGGTAAACTCACATCTGAATTAACACAATGCAGAATACAGAGAGCAGACAGAGGTGCCTATAATACCCTAGAAATGTTTACCTATTTTGGAAAGATGTGGACTTCCAATGGGTATGGAATTGGGGTTTCCAGCCAATCCTATCTGGTTTAAAAATATTGGGGGACCCAGTGACATTTGGGTAAACATTCTTAAACAAAGAAGGTAAAATTGAGTATGGTCAACTCGGAAGGGCTGAAAAGTTACCCTAAATCTTAATATTTTCTCATCCACTGGAAAAATAAGAAATAAAGGGTTTGATCACGGACATAAGCATGTAAAAAGCAGTTCCAACAGGAAATAAAACTAATGGATATAAAAACTAAATAAACAAAAGGACCAGAAGTAAGACAACAGAGGAAGTAAGGTAACCAAAGACACATAGAGAGAAAAATCAATGTAGATATAACACTATTTTTAATTTTTACGTCCTGATTTTCCTTGGCTTGGTCCCACTTAGTTCATCTGTTCTTGACTTCTTTATCCTAGAAGACTTTAGTTTCTATTCAGAGCCTGGGGACATTCCTTCACTAACTGAAAGGCTACTATGGACACTATTTTCCTAGAACATTAACTACAGATGTTTCAACAGTTTTGGGCCTGTTTTTCTCTTTCCTTTGACCAAAGGAATTGTGTTTCCCACACACCGTTCAAAAATATTTATGAGATGCAACTATGTTTAACCAATGTCCTCTTTCATGAATTTCATGCCCACTTACAGAAAATAAAAATATATGTGTTGGAATTTCTTAAAAATGACCCTTAATTCTTATCTGAAGGATATTTACAAAACAAGAAGAGAAACTTAAAAAGAGGGATCAATGACTAAACTGTGACTCAAGATCACAAGTTATAATAAACACACATTCTAGAGAAAAGAAACGAACAATGACAAGAAGGAAGGTGTAGGCCTCATTTTTTCTTACCCACTCAGCAGCCATTCCCCCTTCTCAATAGGAACCTGGATTTCCTTTGAGAACCCTTATGTTGCCCTTTGCCAACCATGTAGCTAAAATGCAGTTAACTCCACAGTAGTGGAGTGGATGAGAGTAAACTTTCAGAATCAGCGAGACTACAGAAGATGTTTACTGAAGCTTCTGGGAAAGAAATTTTTTTTTTTTTTTTGGTGGAGATTTCTAGAAATGACTTTTGCCCTTTGCTGGCAGAGGATAGTGTGAGTATATGGGGTCATCGCTGGGACAGCCACTCTGCTACCAGGACAGGGGAGCGGGATAGGGTATGTCAGATGCGAGGCTGTGGAATGTAGATGACATCAGCTATGCAGAAAGAAAACAGGTCTTTAGTGACATCATTTGAGCCGTTAAATTAAACCATTGTGAGCGGATGTTTAAATATTCCTGTGGTTGGGGAGGTCATATGAATTTAAAAGAAGAAGTTAGGCAAAAGAGAAAAAGAGTTAAAAAAAAACCCCACAACATTATCAGCTTGGATAGAAGTGGCCAAAACCACAGCAGGCCAGGGTAACAGAGGCTGCTGTGTTACTCTGCCTGTTAGGCATTTTATCCTCTCTCATCCCGTCAATAAAAGTTGCTGATGGAAACTGCTCTGACATTGATAGTTGGCCGTCTCTTTTAAACATTTACCCAAATTCAGTTAGCCTAATTACTTCAAATACTTTTCATTACTATTTACAGTATCTCAAGACCATTTCCTAAATAGGAGATTCTAGTTAGCAGAGTTTTCTGAGATCTCTGAGGGAACTTACGGAAAATGGCCGCCGCTATTCCACATCTGCCTTGCAGCTTAATGTGGAAAAATCTGCCACAGTGCCTGACATTCCAGTACCAGGGTTAAATGTTAACACATTGAGAAATTAGTAGTTTATACCGTATAATAGGCCCTCAGGAAGGAGGTGAAGAAATCCTGAGAAACAGGCTCAGGTCAGTTTTGACAAAAGAAAGAACTGTAAGATTACTCTAGTTGATTGGATAGGCCCCAGAGATAAGAAAAGTTCTGAAACAGTTCTTAGAAAAGCCTAGGAGCAGAGAATATATAATGGAGTATGATTGGTCCCAAACTATCACTTTATTTGTACTAACTCTGCAAATACCACTAAATACTAGAGCTATTATATCCTGGTACCATTTCTGCTATCCTATCACTCGGCTTTCCTACCTGACTGGATTCCCCACACCTTCCCAGTGTAACTAAAGGTTGGATTTCTCTGGATACCACTCATTCAACTTATTTATTAGGTTAATCTTGGGACACTGACTTTTCTCATCTAAATTGTATGTAGCGCTTGTGACCCATGTATCCTATTTCTATCAGATATCTTGTATAATTTCTGAACTCCAATGTTAAACTCAATACATTACTTTATCTTTCTTCTGTTTTTAAAGTTTTATTTTAATTCCAGTTAGTTAACAGAGTGTTATATTAGTTTCAGGTGTACATTTCCATACATCACCCAGTGCTCATCAGGACAACTGCACTCCGTCATCCCCATCACGTATTTCACCAACAACCCTGCCTCCCTGCCCCCTTTCGTAACCATCAGTTTGTTCTCTATAGTTAAGGGTATGTTTCTTGGGGTGACTTTTTCTCTCTTTTTTCCCCCTTGCTTGTTTTTTGTTTGTTTGTTTGTTTGTTTCTTAAATTCCACATCAGTGAAATCATATGGTATTTGTTTTTTTTTCTGAGACTTACTTCCCTTAGCATTATACTTTATAGCTCTATCCATGTCATTGGAAATGGCAGGATTTCATTCTTTTTTATGGCTGAATAATATTCCATTGTAGATGTATACCACATCTTCTTTATCCATTCATCGATTGGTGGATACTTGGGCTGCTTCCATACCTTGGATTTTGTAAATAATGCTGCTATAAACATAGGGGTGCATGTATCCCTTTGCATGAGCACTTTTGTATTCTTTGGATAAATACCCAGGAGTGCAATTACTGGATCATAGGGTACTTCCATACAGATTTTTGAGGCACTTCCATACAGTTTTCCACAATGGCTGCAGCAGTTTGCATTCCTACCAACTGTGCAATAGGGTTCCCCTTTCTCTACATCCTCACCAACACCTGTTGTTTCTTGTGTTGTTGACTTTAGCCATTCTGACAGGTGTGAGGAGATAGCTCATTTTTGATTTACGTTTCTTTGATGATGAGTGGTGTTGAGCATCTTTTCATGGATATGTTGGCCATCTCAATAAGTTATTTTAAATATCAAATGTTACATAGGAGTGAAGCAAAGCTGGATGTAGCCAGGTCTTCTCTAATAGGCATTGTAAGAAAAGCCTTCACTGTAGATTCCTTTGATTCAGGATCTTCCAAATTCTTTTCCCTAAAAGGAGTGTTCCAAGGGTTTTTTGACAGGTGTTCCACATACAAAGTTATCTCTGAGTAAACAAGTTTGAAAAAGGAGGGGATAAACCAAGCTATGTAGATATTTTTGTTTATCATGGGGGTGAGGGTCCCTTTCTCTCTTTTCCTCCTTCCTTCTTTACATCCACCATTTCTTCCCCTTCAGGACTTCTCAGTGTTTAACAGGCAAATATTTATTGTGAATGTGTAAGCATCTCTAGGAAGACAAATGCAGTTTGCTACATTTCCCAAATGTGCTGGACCTTAGACCTTTTCTTTTTTTCTTTTTTTTTTTTTAGGTACATCAACATTTCAGGAGACTGAGGTGCATTCTCAAGGACGCTGGTTTTTAAGCTTGACTTTACATTGGAATCACCTGGACAGCTCTAACCAAATACTGGTGCCTGGGTCCCGCCTACAGATAACCTGATCTAATGAGCCTGGAGCATAGGCTGGGTGGTTGGATATTTAAAGCTCCCCCAGTGATTCTAATACGCCACAAAATTTTAGATCTGCTACCCTAGGAGTTGTTTGGGAAGTTATGCTTAAATACGTTCCATTAGGAAATCTATATTTCACATAATGACTAAAAGATTAATCAAGTTTAAGTGATACATTCAAATTCTGTACTCGGTATTTCTATCATTCTTCCTTGGAGTTTAATCTTGCATTAAGAACAGGAAAGTAAAACAGAGACATATATATGTGTGTGAGCGTGTATATGTGTATGTATATATATGTATACGTGTGTGTGTGTGTGTGTGTGTGTGTGTGTGTGTGTGTATCCCCAAAGGAATTGTAAACAATTGTAAAGGCATGGGATGTAGGTAAAAACCACCCTTCCCAGTTGTACACAGGATTCTTTCTGCAGCACTGGCAAAAAGAGGGGGTGGGGCTCATGGACAGGAGGAGAGAAAAGTACAACTGTCCTCATTAGCAATGAGTCACAGTGAGTCTGTGGACAATGAAGGTCATCCTGGGTGTGAAATTGGGAACTCAGTTGAAAGCTCTGTTTCTACTTTTTCATATTTTATTAATATAAACAGTAAATAATCAGGATTAGATGCTGCCAGTTACAAAAAGAGCCTTAGTATCCAAGTACAGTGTAATCCTTTTAGCTGTATTTGACACCAGTGGAAAATAAAAAGGGCCAATTTAGTCACTTTTCTAATTACTAGAGGCTCAAAGGAATGTGCTGGAGAGGCAGATGGTTGTTGATATGGTATGATTGCTTCTATATATTTATATATATTGCATATGAGTCTTGGTCCTTTTAGAATAGAGCTTTAACATTACTAAGACCTCCCTGAAGTAACCACGTAACTAACTTGAGTAACTAACCATGCCGTAGTGAATGTGCACACCATGGAAATATGCCCATTCATTTGATTTCATTTCCAAGGATTTCCTAAATCTATCATTATAGGCCATGAATCCTGATAGTTTGAGTAGACTGCATAAATTCACACAGGGATTTCTCAGGTTCTCCCCAAAGGAGCCACTAGACTCATATTCCAAGTCAAATGTTGATGGTTTAAAAAAAAAATCACACTGAAAGAAGGAAATCAAACAAGACAGCAACGATGTACAATAGAATTCTGGGAGGAAGAAAAGAGTTTGAATAATGGAGGACAATGAACATTCTTCTTTTATTCCACCATCAGTTTTGCTCCTTCCATTGTCTTAGTTAGTCCAACTTTATACCCCCTTCATCTGCCTGTGATTGGCTGACTGGCTTGAAGAGGTTCCCAATCTTGAGTGAGCATCATAATCACCCGGACGACTTATAAGAGACAATGATATTGGGCCTAAGTGTTGTGTTTCTAACAAGTTTTGGGGAGGTGCTGATGCTACTGGTCTAGGACCACATCTTGAGAACCAATGGCAGAGAATGGAAAATGTGAAGTCGTAAACCTGGAATCCTAGAAAATGAGTAGAATGAAGTCTCTATTGTGACTCTTCTAATTTCTCATCAAGCTCAAAGAGTATCAACTGCCTTTTCCGCTCCAGAGAGGCCCAGAGAAAGCACTGAGCGGCTGGGATCTAAATGCTGATATTCCTCAAAGCTATATTCCTCCCTTCACTGTGTGTTGCCTGCCCAGCGCTGGCATGGGATGGGTTACTTGTGCTGTGCTGTCATGTTCTCGTGTCTTCTCCTCCTGTGTGGTCACTGAGAGTGGACTATGGTGAGAAAAAGTGGTGACAGGAGGTCACTGCAGAAGGGAACACAAAAACTGCACTTTCCGTGTTTAACAAGAACTCTTTGGTTGTATTATTTATGTTAATACTCATTGTTTTAAATATATAAATTAGTGATTACAGAAGAAGTCCTATGAGGTTGATGTGCTTTACTGTGGTTGAGTGGTTGCATTCCACTCTTGAGGAACTTCCCAAGGAAAGGTATTTTAGAAACTAGGCCTTATACACACGTATGTGCTTTAATATCACATGGAATTAATTCTTCAAATGAACTTGAAGCCTTAAATGGCTTGGGTGATAAGTACAAACGCCAGTGGTGGAAGTTTTAATGCAAACAGACACCTTATACTATCAGCTAGGGGCAAAATAATTCAATTGCGTTTAGGGGATTAAAAAAATCCTCAAATCTTGCCTAAACTAGCCAAGTTCAAGGCCATCAATCAAACATAATTTCCTAAAGGAATGAAAATAACAGGGGAGTTTTATCTGCATGAATGCTAAAAGAATAATAATAAAAAATAAACCCAAACAGAATGGCTGCTTATTTTATATTTATAGCCGGTTTTATAGCAAGAAAAATCAAGAGGAAAAACATCTCTTTGAGGGTAAGGAATTCAAGAAACTAAAATCCACAGATAGGAACAATCAAAGAGAGAAGTTTTTAAAAGACAAATTGATATTTTATCCCTATGAACACTGTTAATCTTCAAGAATTTTCAATGTCATTAGGAAACATTAGTTAAGTTCCTTACAGACTGCCAGGATAAATTAGGACAAAACACAATGAGAAAGAGAGACAGGGAGAGAGCAGAAACTTTCCTGCTAAATGAAACGGTGCCTTGTTTGATCATGGCTGAAAATCCTATTTAAGAGAAACCAGCCCTATGTCCACTGGCTGGCTGCCTTTCTTAAGTAAGCTTTTAATATAATAGTGCATCACTAATGGATTGGGCATGGTGCTTTTCCATTGCATTAATGAAAAAGAGCTAAAGGCCATTACTTGCCCTGATTACCAGTCACAATGAGTATGGGGCACCTGGATGCATGTCTTTTAGACAATAAGCAAAAGGTATGACACAGGTCACTGAAGAATTAACACACATACACACACACACAAACGAGGCAAAGATGCTCTGTCATTGGGACTAGTGTGTTTGCAATGGTGTATATGTGAGGGACCTGGGCAACAAAAAGGGTATGAAAGTACTTCCAGAAGGTGACTCCGGGGAATCAATTATAATGATGTTAGTAAGATAAATGAATATGATGGTTATCTAGGGAAGACAATTAACAAAATGAAATCTTCCAGATAAGCAGCATTGCTGAAGGGCAGTCACATTTCTAACCGACACTTTGTGGGTTTCCACCAACATTTTAAATTATTTCATTAAGACTCTTTTCCTAATAATTCCGTTTCTTCCAAATTGTTTCACTTTTTCTTCCACTTTCTTGCTCATGAGATTTTCCTATCCCATTCAGAAAGCTCTTTGCATTTAGTTGTTCATTCAAATTTCCAAAATTCTTGGGAATTCTGTTTTCCTTTTACTATTTTAATTTTTTTTAAGTTAAGTAAGGTTAGGATTAAATAGGTGTGTCTACCAAATCAGCATTCTTACATGTGGGCATCATTTATTCACCTACAAATATTTATTAAGCACCTACTCAGATGGTTCTGGGTAACAGGGAAATAAGGTAAATATAAGTAGTCCCTGCTCTAAAGGAGTTTATAGTCTTGACTCCAGAGGGAAAGAAAGATAATTAAACAGAAAATGATGCTTCAGTGTGCTAAATGTTTTGATGAAGATACTCTGGGAAACCTAAAAGAATAAGAAAAATGCCATCTCTATGCCAAGATAGAAAGATGAAGGACACTTCCCAGGGGAAAAAAAAAAAAACATCTGAGACAATCCCTGGAAAACAATCCCAAATTAGCAAATTGAAGAGTAGAGGGAAAAGCATTAGACATCTAGACAGAGGGACGGCTCATAGTTATATTTGCACTTAGGCAAAGACCCTAGAAGCGTGGCCCATCCTGCAAATTGAAAGCAATTATGCCTGCAGCACAGAAGTAGTGAGAGATGAGGGTGGAGAAGAGACATGGGCATCATGAAGGACCTTGTAACAGGGGCTGTGTACTAAGGAGGGAGTTTTGAAGGTTGTGAAAGGGCTTGAAAGAGTTTTAGAAAGATGACACTGGTGGCTGTCGAGAAAAGGGGTTGGGTGGGTTAAGGCTTGAATCAGCAAGACCATTAAGATGGATGCTATGCTAATCCCGTCAAGGGATGACAGTTAATTAGAGTAACTTTGGGGGGGGGGGAATGTCCTAAATTTTAGGCCTATTAGAGATAATTCAGGCCTCTGACTAGCTTAGTATTGCTTTCACATTTGGTTTTCTAAATTTATATTTGGAGTAAAAATCAACACTGATGTCTGTCCTTGAGGGTGAGACTTTATCTAAAGACTTTTATTTTCATCAAAAATTTGAGCTTTAGTACAACTAGGCATAAAGGGACTAGCACAGTTCTTGAACTCCAAAACCCCAGGGACCTGCGGTCTCAAGCTGGGGTGGAGAGGTGGCGAGGAATATACTATACTGTCAGGTGAAGTACACCAGGGGTTAACAGAGGACTTTGAATTTCCAAACTAAAGTGACATCACATCTGGCTGTGGAAATTGGGAAGAAATTCATGGCAGAGACACTGTTAAAGACGAGGAAGATTTGACCAACACAAACTGCAGGTGTGGCAGAGAAGAAGTTCCAGGTAGAAAGTCAGCACAGGGCAAGCAAGCAAGAAAGTGCCCACAGCCAAACACATCCTATAAATAACTGTGATAAGTGAAAGAGCAGAATTATGGAAGGACACGGTAGGAAAAGCAGTTGGAAGAGTAGCTTGAGGATTATACCGTGGGAGGTCTCGAACACAAGGCTAATGAGTCCTTCTTAACTCTTGCACCCTTTGAGCTGTGGCTCATGACTAAGCATATCATACATTAGGAGTCTTCACTCATTTTTGTAATTATAGCTCAGCTTGCTCCCAAAAAGGATTTAAGGCAGCTTCCAAAATTGTACAAATGTTGTAGTATCAAATAAGTGAGAAAAATGAGATGAGGGGAAAAAAGTAAGATGAAGTCAGCAAGGTTAATAAAATATACACCATTAAAATTTGTCAGTTAGTTAGCAATGAATTACACGATTCGCTGTGTCTAGTAGGTAAGAAAATAAATCAGATGCATAGAAGAATAATTCCCAATATGGAGGCAAGAGAGACATTTCTCCCATGGATCAGAAAAGAGCAGATACTGTGTAGTCTAAGGAGCAAAACCTTTAAAGTAAGCAAAGGAAGTTTCCAAGGACTAGTATTACAGTGTCCTTCAAATGGAAGTGAATGGCATTGTGCCAATGCATACTTGAGAAAAAGCTATTTTTCAGGGGGTCAGTGGGACACAGAATTCCACGTAAGACAGCTTCTTCAGCTTAATCCAAGGTTATAATTTAGCATAACTAAGAAGAATGGATATACTGCATATTATCCAAATATTCCTCCAAAAATACTATTTTCTTTTAGCCAAGGTTCTGAAAGGTATGAGTGTTAGTGACTCTGGAATTGTACTTCTTGACAAGAACTTGGAATGTAGCTTTCTTTGCTGTTGGTAACACATAAGTCCCAATGCTGAACTTGGCATTGGATAGATAGTGTCAAATTGAAGAAGCTAAGAAGATTTTAAGAAAACCCACTCACTCCACCCAAAATAAACCTCCCATTATTTGGAGGCTAGCTGCAGGAAAGATAATATTCTTCTCAGAACAGAAAATTTAGGTCTGCACTCACACAGAGCACAATGAGCAATCAGCACTGTGATTCTACAGTATGACGCAGTTTTAACACCCACGTCCCTGTAGAATAATCTCTGTAAACCATCCGTAGCTTTGAGTACTGTAACATTTCTGCCATGTACTGGTTTGCAAGTTTGAGTGTTGCTATTAGAAAAGTTGACTTTAGATTCAGAGATCTAATCTGTACCCTCTCTCTGGCACTGAAAGAATAGAGTACGGAATAGTTATTTACTAAGGTAACTCCCAATTGTTATATTAAGATCATATCCTTGCAGATCAAGTTAAAGTAAAAATGTTAATCTCAAAGTTTATTCAGGCATTTGTGTGAAGGCTGAAATGGAAAGGCCAGGTATTGATACTGCAATAATAAAATTAGAAGATAATAAGGACCCAACCTGGACTGGGGTAATAGAATGGAATGGGATTCAAATGGAGAGCAGATTCAGAGTATATTGTGGAAGTAAAAAAAAAAAAAAAAAAAATGAAAGCTGCATGTGGGGAAGAGTGAGCCAAAATGTCTTTGAGGTTTGAAGCACAATATTTTGGAAGAAAAATGACTTGTCAATTTATAAGAGATTTTCTTTTCTACTCCAAGCTTAGTTGAGTATTAAATCATATGGTTCTCACCCAAAAGGAAGAGCTCTATATACTCCAAGATACTATTAAAGAACATAACAATCCTAAACTCATAGATACACTTAACGTTGAAAATTTCGTCTTAGAGAAATAATACTGAAAGTATTACTTTGAACCCTAGGGAAGTCTATGGGATAAAGTAGACAGGGAGGAAAGATTATGAGTCTTGAATTGTGAATATGAAGTCTGGGCTTTGGCAGGCCAGCCAAGGGTGGTAGAAGCAGAAGGGGGGCATTTCAGAGGTATCTAGAAATGGGGGCAGGGAACTCAAGGGATGGGATAAGCAGTAGAGATTTGGAGGCCATCTACATGATGGTTAAAGCTGAGGAAGCAGATGACTTCTCTGAGGAAGAGAACAAAGAAAAGCAAAATGCCCTAAGACCAGTACCCTGGAAAACAAGATAGACTTGACCTACACCTTTGTTTTTGTTTTTGTTTGAGCAGAGGGAATGTCATCAATAGGTAAGTATATGTTGATAAAGGTGTGTGTGGGATCACAGCTGTAAGAACATCAGAGGTTAAGACATGAAAACAAGAACATAGAAGGAAGGGTTAATATTGACAAAGAGAAGGACGTGACTTGACAAAATACAAGAGGATAGGAAGAGAGGAAGAATGAATAAAACAGACATTTGAAGTAAAGGGAAAACATTTGTGGGAGATCAGATCAAATATGTCTTCTCATAAAGGAGGAGGTAGCCATCTTCTGAGCATAAATGGCAAGATTTGTGTTTGGAACTTGAGAAAGTCAAAAAGTTTACAACAGCTGAAGGAGGAAAAATATGAGTGGGAGGTCCAGCTGAGCTTGTTAAGAATCATTTTGTAGAGGGCATGGAAACTTCCTTAGTGGACGTTTGTGAAAATCAAATGCAACCAATCAATTCACATAACGTACTTAGCACAGCACCTTGAACACAAGGTATTCTTTGTGTACACTGAGTCATTTTTGCATTAGCAGTACTTTCCATATACACTCAATGCTTATGATAAATAAAACACATTTTGCCCTATCTCATGTTTGTATTGACCTTTTATCAAGGCCATTGAATGTTCTGTTATATTTTTATCAGGCAACATTATAATTGCTCTTTAGATAAGGAAAGAATTTATGGAAATCTTTCAGATGATCTTTAATTAGCTGGTAGCTATTAGCAAGGTCATAGTATTCCCAATTAAACAATTTTTAAGAATTATCAACAATTATCAGACAAGAACAGTTAATGACTGGGGGATAAAGGACAGAGGAGGCAAGGGCATTTTGCAAACCTAAGAACAATTAAACACCTCCCTTTTCTGTCCAATGTGAGTGACTGCTGCATCATTACAATGGCAACTCTAGCTTTACCTTGTTCCTCTCACTTACTAGACAATACTTACTAAGACACCCAATCATTCAGTTGCCCCCCACCACTTCCCAACAGCAACCAATGCAGAGTAAACTTCTGCAGTAATAACTTCCTGAAGCCCTTCCCAAAGTCATACTGTACAAGTTCAAATCCTGTAAGTCCTTCTGAATTCCCTCTTCTAAGATGCGCTATGGTTCACCTGCAACTTCTCCCTCATTTTTCAAGCTAGTAAATCTAATTTTGTTTGACTATAGTTGGTCTCTGGTCTTCTTTGGCTAGTAGGCTTTAATCTTCCAGAACAAATATCTCAAAAACCTCAATGATTTTTTTTTAAACCAACTCCACATATTTGATTTGTTAAAGTAACTGTTCAATTATGAATGAAATTCCCATTTCCTGAATCTGGAGTCCTGTGCTTTCCCAGATCTGAGTCTCTTGGGCAGACTGCTGGATGCAGAGCAGGCACATAAAGTAATTAAATTTATGCCTTATAGGGGCCTGCAATCCATTACCCTGAATCCAACATGATTCTGCTGCCAGCTGAAATATGTCCATTGCATGTAAATTAAAGGGCACCATTGGCTTAAAATCTTTTCAACTTTTTGTTTTTCATTTTTAAGGAAACTTGATGGGAAACTTGATTATTGTTTTTGATATGTAGTATCTAGGTCAGATAGCTGATGGCTTTGCAATCAATATTATATCAAAGCTAAATCACAGTGAGTGCACCAAAGTGCACAGTTCAGACAAGTAAAAAAGAAGGATTGGCCTGATAAGAAGTAATATACTGTTTGCGATATATTCCACATTATCAAAATGAATAAAAGTTAGTGGTAGAAAAGAAGAGTGTATAAGCAGCATCTTGGGTGACAAGTGGACCTTGAAAAGTTATCAACATGAGTTTGTTAGGAGTAAATATTTTGTGATCTGCAACTTGGGAAAACAAATTATCTCCCAAAGCAGGAGATTTTATTTTAAATATACATTTTAAAGGTGTATAATTATGCACATATATATACATATATAATTGTATATATATATGTATATAATATAAAACTCATGGAAGTTAGACTTAATACCCACATGTAATTAAAGTATATTATATATAATCCCAATTTCAAACATATTTTATCAATTCCATAAACCACAAGAGACTGGAAGTCTCCCATGAAATAAACTGAGAAGATTTTAGGTCGTTCCAAGTGCTGCATGCCAGGGACACGATATATCATTTGAAACGTGACTTCAATATGGGCAATGTTAAAAGCAGTGGTCAGCTGGGTGTGGAGATGCACCATCTGGTTGGTGGATAATGAATTCACATAAAAAATTAAGACTGACTTGAGGCTACAGAATTGCTCAAAAATCCTATGCAACTTTTATCAAAGAAATAAGTTTCTTGTAATTCTGCCATAAATGCCACAGTGTTGAGATATAAGAATGGAGGTGGGGAAAGTTTTAGAGGGCACCAATGCTACCACTGCAACCAATCTAATCATGACAATCATTATCACCACCTTTATACTAATACCCTCATGTTTCCTTGGTCTATAAACATCTCCCCAATATTAGATATATTGAAAGACTGTGTTGTGAACATTTTAGCAAATGATACAAGTTGCAAAGCAACATTTCAAAAAGCTTAGAAAAAAATTAAAAACACCTATGATAATTACGTGATGCACTCCCGTTTAGCTTCACGTGCGTGTTTAGGACTCAAAATCATAACGGTGGTTCAATTTTGTCACCTTTTCCACTTTACGAGAATTATCTTTTCATGTGGTTAAAAAAGCTTTAAGTTTTATTTATTATATTAATTCAACTAATAATACGATCATAGTGCAGACAATAGGGAAGGTATATAGTCAACTCCTTTAATATTTCTTTTATTAGATACTGGGTTTGGAAACTATTTTAAAACAGCATTGGTTCAGTCAATCTCTTATGGCAAATACAAGGTTACTGATGCTTCAAAAACTCCAACGTACTTCCCTGAATGCAGGGAAAGGAGAAGAAAAGGAAGCCTCAGTTATGTAATATCTAGTACAACTCAGGCATGTACTAAGTTCTTTAGAGAAGTCATCTCAGTCCTCACGTAAGTGCACACAGAGAAGTGCTCATGTACTATCTGTACTTAAGGAGGGGAAAAGTAAGCTTCGGAAAATTTAAGTAAAATTTATTGTGAAATAATTAGTAAAAAGTTGGCCCGGGAATCAAATACACCTTCTTGACTCTGAAAGCCATTTTTAATTATTATACCATCCTTTTCCCTATTCCGAGTTGCATGTGTGAGAATAAATGAAAACTGCCTGCTAGCCAATTTTTAGATCAGATCAACACATCATCATAATCATCTTTCATTTTATCTTGCCACTGAGACTTTATAGCACACAAACTTCCCTGAGCCCATTAGCATTTTTTTCATTTATGCTTTTTACCATAAAAATGAGAGCTTTTGTATTTCCAAGTCAAATCTGTGAAGGGTTTAGATAATTAAGCACTATATTAAAAAGCACAATTAAACACACCAGCAAATCAATGAAGAGTCGAGAGCAATCAAAAGAACATGCCACTGGGAAGGCTTGCAATGTACTGCGTCTGACTCGAACCATCCTGATAGCCAGGGCCAAAAGGGAAATAGATTAAGTTATGTACTTTAGAATGTCAGTTCAAAAGAAGGATATCTGCTCATCTGGAGAGAGATACTTGCCAAGGCACTGAACTCAAGCAGCAATTCATCATCGGCTTCTTTATATAGGGAACATTGGGTAAAATAATGGACAATTACTTCCACTGCCGTGTCTCCAGAAAGCTAGTGATGTGGTTTAAGTGTCTGTGTCATGTGTCACCCCTCTAAGAAAGAAGAGGTTAAAACATTACATTTTAACTCTGAGAAAGCATTTCTGTGGGGATGTGCTATCATATGGTTCAGGTATTTTGCTTTCTGATAAACTAATTTAACACAGAGTCTAGAGAAATGTTGGCATGTCTGTCAGGCCGTGTCTCTCCAGGATCAGATGTCTCAAGCCCGCCTCTGGCAAGTGCTGCATGGCAGACAATTCAGGGTTGGATTCTCTGGCAGGAACCTCCCGTGCCCACTTGGTGCCGTTGATTAAAAAGGGAACCACGTGCTCTCAGGGCCAGATGCGCTGATTCCCGCACATGCAATTAGCTTCCTTTAATATCTTGAAAAGACTCTCTTCCTCGGCTGCCATCACAGACGTCACTGCCCTTGGGGATGGCTGGGGTACGAAGTGACCCTATGTATCTGCTGCTGCGGAATGCCCTAGGCCCATCGCCCCCACTTGCTGTGAATTCTGCCCACCGCAAAGAGAGCATTTTGGACGCTGCGTCTCCGCGTCTTGTGTGTGCCGCATCACCTAGGGAAATTTGCTCTGACCCTGCCACAGATGGACAGTCCAATCTCCAGCCCTCCCAGGCCTGCCCCATGCAGTGTTGAGTCTTTAGACCAAACCGGGAAAGCTTCCCTTCACCTTGAGTATAAAAGCACAATACAGTACTCAGACACGTGGTTACCCAGGGGGAAACAGAAGAGCTGGCTAGTACTGACAGATCAAGAATGACTTCAGTGGACGTCAGTCAACCACAACGGCCCATGAGAGTACCAGCCGAGGTGGTGTGATAAAGATGTAAAATATATTTTTTACTGCACCTCCGTTTGGATGACAGATCTCTTACCTTTTCTGTAAATTTCTAGAAGTGCAGAATTCTAAAAGCCGTCAAGAGGATATTAAACAGAATATATATTTAATTTTCCTGGTTGATAATCCCCCATTGCTGGTACATACAAATAAGTCCCAGGAAACCCAGAGATGATGAGTATGTGAAAAATAAAAATAATGTACTCATTGTTTTAATACTTCGGTACCACCAACAATTATGCTGTACATACTAAATTATTCAGAAATGTCTCTCTCAGGCTTTATCTCAACCTCTCCCACTTCTGCCTTTCTGATATTTCATATGCCTTGCACGAAATAAAAAAACACAAAAATACCAACTTTAAAATGAAATGTACTTCATGCTTATTATGATGTCAGTATAGTTTTTAATTTGGAATACTTGCAAAATGAATTGATTGGAGCAGGGGAGGGCAAACTATATAACCCATAGGCCAAATCCAGCTTGTTGCCATTTGTATAAATAAACCTTTATTGGGACATAGCCATGCTCATCCATTTATACACAGTCTGTGGCTGTTTTCACCCCTAAGACAGAGTTGAGTCGTTACGATACACTGTATGGCCGTCAAAGCCTAAAATATTTATAGTATGGACCTTTACAGAAAAAACTTGCTGGATTAGAAGATAAGCCATAAAATTTTGTTTTCTTCTATCCCAACTCCCTCCACACCCACTCCTCCCCCAATTGGGCTAAATTAGTGATGTTTATATATCAGAACAGTCGATTGACTTAAGCTCCCTCTAGTTATCGGTTACGTGAATAAAGCAATAAAATATTGTGGCCCAACAGGAAAAGTCTTTAAGGCTTTATTTTTGTAATGTAGTGAACAGTATAAATGTGCTAGTGGGAACACAATAACAGCATGCACATGCCTATTTGTCAAATACTCATACCAAGCCTGTTCTGCACACTGCCTTTATGATATCTGTCGCATGCTGTGTTATATGACAAGTCATTACAGTCCTGGGCTCTGTTGTGAGATTCTATCTTCTTTGAAGGAAATGGGTCCATCTCTATTTTATACCATCTAGTCTTGGTTCCTTGTAGCCCTCTAGGAGCTCATAAATATTAGTTGAATGAGTGAATAATAAGTAGAACAAAGTCTCCCTTATTAGAATTTATTGAAAAGAAACAATCAATTAGTACATTTAAACAAATGCAATTTTGTAATGAAAATAGATGCACAATATTTGAGCAAAGAAATGAAACCGATTTCCACGCATGGCTTGTGGGAACACATAACTCTGTGTCAGGCCTTTTACAGTAAATGCAATTTAATGGCTAATTGTTGCTAATTGGAGGTACTAATGGACCTAATTTTTAATTAAGAGATGCAAATCATTTGTAATTAGCTCATGGTATCCATGAAAACAAATTTTATTTAGAACTTGAAAAATGGTTTTGTTCTTTGAAATAGCTCAAGCACGCCTCCAACCCTCCAATTACGGGCTAGTTTTATAAAGTGACTCCCTTCCAAGAACAGGCAGTATACAGGTAGGCTTCAACCAAATCTTTGGTAAGCATCGCCAATTCCAAATTAATGCAATGCATTGATTTCTAACGCAAACTGATGTTGACTGAGTAGCCAAGACAATGTGCAGCAAAAACTGCACACTATTTCAACAGGGACTTTGGTCTTAATCCAGGCAAGTACCCCTGTGAAGGACTTCATTCTTATAGCATGACTCCCTGGCTAGAAATCTGACACTTAAGTTCATATTTGACCACACTGAGTGTAACTCCATTGTGATTTACATATGCCTTTTCTGTGAAACCTCATTGTGAAGTTGTCCTGATAACGTTGATGATTCTCAACCTCTTTTAGCTGGTGTGTAGAAAAGATATGACAGAAAATGCATATAGGTTCCAGAAGTTCTACAGATTCCTACCAATGCAGCTTTGGGCTCCTTTTTATTTTTTTCATTTTTCCCAAACACAGGTTCAAGTTTTAAACTCTAAGGTTTTTAGAAAAGAAGAATGAATTTTGGTTCTAATTTGTTCTCCTGTCCAGAGTAGTCTTTTGCCTGATTTCTTGATGATGCCCTTCAGGAAAATTCAGCTCAGAGCAACTGAGATAAAAATCTGGGGGCGCCTGGGTGGCACAGCGGTTAAGCGTCTGCCTTCGGCTCAGGGCGTGATCCCGGCGTTATAGGATCGAGCCCCACATCAGGCTCCTCTGCTATGAGCCTGCTTCTTCCTCTCCCACTCCCCCTGCTTGTGTTCCCTCTCTCGCTGGCTGTCTCTACCTCTGTCGAATAAATAAATAAAATCTTAAAAAAAAATCTGACAACAAATTATCAATAGTTTTCCTTTGTTTCTCGTAAAATCCAACTCTGAATAGAAAAAAAAATGATGTTTTATTTGTCATTTTTTTCATTCAAATTTGTCTAAGATGGGAGGATCTTTTAAAAAGTTATAATTGTGAGGGAAAAGAAACACTAAAAAGAGAATAGGCGTCTGTGATTTTGCATGAAAATATACAGGGTAGTTCCAGCCTTCTGTCCTCTGTCCTTGAAATAAACTGGATAAGGTGTAGCAGAGACTTTGACAAGGAGAGGTGAGTCCTGTGAAATAACTCTAGGACTCCACTTCCCAAACTGTTACCACTTTCTTTGGACATCACCACTCTTGCCTTACCCGTATTCTTTCTGAATTATTATTTTTTTTTAAAAAAATGGATTCACATTTTAACTATTTACCTCAAACTTTCCTAAGCAAAGTATCCCTTAAGCTATGTGTTTGATAAACTTATTCTACTTTATTCAGATTCATAACTGAAGTAATATACAGCTGCTAGAGTAAAAATGACAAGTTTGAATCCCTCCTAAAATCATTGGACGTATCACGGTGATACACAAATCATGCCCCGAAAAACACTGATCTGATATACGTTTCTGCTTTTAATCAGCTCTATATTCCAAGTGTTCTGGAAAGAACATTCTTAAAAATTTTGAGAAGAAAAGTCTTTAGTGTCTTTGTAACATGTTCCAGAAATATGTTCTTTATCAGTTCTATCAGTGATTGACTGACATCTTATCAATGTCAAAAACAAAAAAAACCCAAAAAACAACAACAACAAAAATCCAGACTTACAAAAATACCCACTTAAACAGCGGCCTCTTACATTCATATTGCTTGATTTCTTTAATCTCTGCCACCTTCACCTCAAGTCCACCTTTTAGCCCTGTTCTATGACCTTGACTTTGCCAAGAAACAGTTCATTACCCATAATCTTACACCCAAGTCTTCTATTCTGATCACTTCGTATACCTCATCGAGACCTCTGTTCTCTATATTCCCTGTTTCTCCCTCTCTTCCATCCCTATGGCCCTCTTTTCTCTTTCTATTGATCTGGAAACTATGGTTTGTCACTCAATTACTCTCTTGCCAATACTGTCAGCACATATTGGCCTTTTTCTCACTCTAGTCAGTAAAACCTTAGCCCTGCATTAATCCACCTGTCTGCCTTCTTGGCTACTGATCACTACAGCAGAAAATCAAACATCCTCACAGATTGGCATAATCACAAAAATTCATAATCTTTAGCTTCTAACGGACCTCCAGTACTGCCCCTCAAACATTCGATGTACTGGTAGTTGGCTTTCTTACTCCACAGTTTTCCAAATCTTTGTTCTCCTTAAATCCTTTCCCATGCCATTTTCCACGGGCTCTCAGGTCACTGTCACTTAATTCTTCTAATAAAAACAGTGTTCATCTCATAAAAATCCTCTGATATCCTATTCCTACATTTAGAGACCTGTATGCACATATATCAAGCCTTCTTCCTATTCCCCACATTCCCACAAGAGATATCTGCCTTCCTCCATGACCTAGTTCTATCACTCATGCCCTTCATGGGTTACATCTTCAAACTTTAGAATACATTCCTGGCTTCTTTCTGTCATTCCCCATCTAAAAACATCTTTAAAAAATCAGAACATCCATCAATTCCATTCTCCATTTGTTTTTAGTTTTATCTCGTCTACTCTTCTTCGAAACCAAATCTGTCAAGTTTCTGGCACTTGCTGAATCTATTTCCGTGTAGGACATTCATTGTCTCTACCCTTCCCATCAAATTGACTAGTGACCTCGATGTAACTAAATCCAATGACTTTCTTTTAAGGACTCATCTTACTGGAGAGTCTGCTCTTGAAATACTTTCTTGCTTTGGTTTCATTTGAAACCTCATAATCTTGGTTTTCCTTCTTTGTCTACAGTTGTCTTTCCCAATCTTTATATTGGGTTCTTTTTTCTGCCCATTTTATATTTACAAGGATCCACCTACATCTCTTCATTCTAAGAACATTCTCTGGGTGACATGACTTGATTCCATGATAATAACTCTAAAATTCATCTCTAGCTAAAAGCTGTCTTCTAAGTTCCAGACACACAGATCCAAATATTTATTATTTCCGCTTGGATGCTCATAGATATCCGAAGCTCAACATGTAAGGCAGTACCGTACTTGGTACTTGTCTCTTTCCTGCCAAACTTGATCCTCTGTCCTCTGGTTCAGATCTCAGCAAATGACACCTTAGGCCACTGAGTTGCCAGGAACTTAAAGAACTGCCTTTAACTCTTCTCTATCCTTCTACTCTGACAGCCAGTCAGTTAATATGTCATAAGTTTGTCAACATTGCATTCTCATTTCCACAGCTTGAGCAAATGCCAACTTCATTTTGTGCCCGAGTTCTTGAGTTCTGGTCCCCCTTTCCTACTTTTACATCTCCTCAATGCATTTACCACATGGTATCCGGGGTAGTCGGTCATGTCAGTCTCCATCCTAAAACCTTTTAGAGTTTACTGCTATCAGGATAGACCTCAAGTAATCATATCTGTTGATTTTGCCCCAGCTTATTTCTCCAGGATCATTTTCTCCACTCCTCATTTCTCTTTAAGTGTCTCTGTGCCCTTGGACCATTTATACCTGAATTTGCTTTGTCCTGCTACCCATGAGCCTTTGTATATGTTGTTGCCTTGGCCTGAAACTTTCCTTCTCCAACTTATTGTTTTACTTGGCTAATCCCCATGTCTCCTTATGTCTCCATTTAGAAGTTTCTTCCACTTTTTCTGACTTTTCTACTGTAAGTTGATTTTTTTCTCTTTGTGCCACCATAGCCCCTTGTAACAAGAATGACTAGTATAGCTGTTGCTAATAACACTTGAGCATTTATTTTATGCCAGGATCTGGTCTAAGTGGGCTATATATCTTCTTTTAGAAGATATTATTTATTTCTTTTATTTTAGAGAGAGAGTGTGTGCACATGCACGTGAGTTGGGGATGGGGCAGGAGGAGAGGACGAGAGAGAGTCTAAAGCAGGCTCCACACCCAGTGCAGAGCCCAACTCAGGGCATGATCTCATAACCCCGAGAATTTCGACCTGAGCCAAAACCAAGGGTCAGATGCTTAACCAACTGGGTCACCCAGATGCCCCACGGGCCATATATCTTAACATCTCTAATACTCGTAACAACCTTATGAGGTAATTATTATTATTTCCTCAGAAAAGTAATATAAGTTACAGAGAAATTAAGTAATTTTCCCAAGTTTCTACAACTAGTGACATAAGTAGATTCTGAATTTAAGCACCTTATTGAAGAATTTACAGACTTAAACATCACATATTAGTCTACATAGAAACACTTTTGATACTGTGTCATAATCACCTCTTTGTACCTGAATTCCTAATTCAACCCTATGTTCTTAGAAGGAAGTTGGATCCCTAGCACCCAACACAATGATGATGGCCACATAGTATGCTTCCAGTAAATATTATTTGAATAAATAAAAGAACAAAGTGACCTGTGGCTCAAAGAGGCAAGAGTCTTTACCTAAAATCAGATTTACCCTGACCTAGCCTCAGGGTCTATATTGTGACATTTCATCCTAAGAATGCCAAGTGACTTGCTACCATCTAATCACCCCATACATCTTTATCTCCAAGAGTTTATATATCCTGTCCCATTCCCCTCATGGATCTTACCCATTCTTGTCCAAATGCTAAAGTCCTATTCATCCTTCCAAATCCAGCTCAGAATTCACTTTATTCCTGATCTTCTTTTCAGATTCTAGATTTTAGCTCCTTCATACTTTATTCATTTCAACATCACAAACAATGACAACAACAATAACAACAACATTTAGCTAGACCATGATATTTTTTTTACCATTGGCCTATTTTCTATTCATCTTTGTATCCCAAGTACTTGCATGTAGTGCCTAGCACTCAGAAGGTGTTCAATAAATGTTTGATGGGTTGATTTCATGATATTAGGTTGGGTTATGTCTCTGTAGATTACCAAGCTGACATCTTGAACTCAGGTACATTATGGCAGTTCAGTCAGCTCCAACACTGGCAAAGAACTGATTATTATTTGACTTGTCCAATATGGGCATATTGGGAGATATGAGAAGAAACTGTTCATAATGCCTTTGCCCATTTTACTTTCCTGATTTGGTCAAGGGCGGGGCAAAGATACATTATTTTTCAGAAGTCACTCAAGTTGTGCCTACCAGGACATTTCACACACTTTTGGAATGTAAGTCTATTTTCATTTAGCTGTAGACCAAAGATGCCAATGACGTCTATGCAAATTGATAATATGTCAAACCGCCAAACCAAACTTATATGGGGGAAGGGACTGTGACACTCCCATCATGTCCCCATCTTATTTTTTCGGTTACTTCTATATTAGTCCCTTCTTTTGCACTCTACAGGTGGGATATTAGTACTTTTATTTTTAAATTCTAGTGCTATACCTGGCTTTTTTAACCACAGTATGTGATTATTGTTTTTGTTCCTTAAGCACACAAAATTGCTGGCTGAAGTTTCTTCAAGTACTACTTTGATCAAGCCATTTCTCTGCTGAAGAACTTTCAGTGCTACCTGTCTATGGGATTATGTGGGAGCTCTAAGCAGCCAGATGTCTTGCCTCAATTGATTTGTGTAAGAGCCCGACCTATGGCTGATATCTAGCAAATGCTTTGATGCTTCCTTGTTGCTACTGTTCATTTGGTTCTTAAAATCATACAACCTAGTTGAAGGCAAGTTGCAGTTTGTGTCTTTCACTATGATTAATATTGGTGAATTATCAAGAGCAGAAGCCACATGTTAAACTAAGTCAAGGCTGTATGCATTGAACAAAGTATCTTCCCTTCCCGGGCATCCCATATACTAAATAAAATAGGCACACTAAGATATGACTGGTAATACAGTTTGGGAAAGATAAGTGATATTGTAATTAATGACTATTTGTAGAGATCTTCAAGAGGACCAGAATGACTTCACAGCTGAAAGCTAACTGATTGTTTCTCAACTGAACTTTTAAGATGAATATTCAGCCATGAGCATAATTAAACAAGTCCACAAGACATGAGAAACGGATTACCCTTCAGATGCTGGGTCAGGCAAACCAGGTGGTCAAGAACACAGTGTTCTCTGCTTGAAAACCACCGTTCAGTTACCAGACTTTACTGCCCCTTGGGCTCTTTCATTCTATTTCTGGCCTTTGTCTCTTGCTCTGTCACACCAATGCCCTTCTTGGTTTAGATTTTATGTCCTCATGATCTAACACATCAAAGGATCAAAGAGTTCAAAGCTCCTCAGGCTGCCAGTATTTTATTTAGTTAAAGAAGTCAACAAGAATGAAAAATCGTGCCCATTTTCCTCTTTGCAAGAAACCAAAATTCAAAATTAAGGCGAAAGCGCAGAGGATCTGTGCAGCTCAAAATAAAAACCAACCTCTTCGTATACATATACCCCTTTCAAAGTGCACCACCGAATTTTATGAAACAATTTAAATATTGCTAATTAAAATCCTCAAGATGTTAATGCATTCTCAAATCAATCTCTGCCACTTGTTGTACAAATGGAACATTGGCAGCTTCTCTTTCAGTATCCAAAATACCATTTGTGGAACAAATTTGAACTTTTGATTCATTCAACAAACAATTATATCAAGCACTTACTATGTGTCAGACACTATGCTGGGTGCTGAGCAAGCAAAATGGAATGACTTTCTGATTTCAGAATTCTGGTCTCTAAAGCAGTGCTTCTCAAACTATTTTTTATTAATCTGTGCCCTCTTTTGATAAATAGAAATTCCTTCTCCCATTTCCCAGAAATTCTGATAAATCCTTCTCACCCTGAGAATCACTGATACACAGAACATAGACTCTATTTTCTGTGTATTCTTCACAGACCAAATATCTTTGAGCTTTCACTTTTTATTTCAAAAGAAACATACTTATTTTCCATACACAAACTGGGTTGGAATATTGAAGATACTTTTTTGAACCATATATGCTACCCCGCTGTCAGTCCCAGAACTGAAATTCAAATTCCTGTACCCAGCCCTATTGAGAATCACTGCTTTAAAGAGTTTTGGAGAAAACCAGGCAACCTCCATCTCTCCCCTCCAATCAAATCTTAAAGGAATTAGAATTTTCCTACCTGACACAACAGCTGGTGGAGTATCATAATCCTGTCTTGGGACTGAATCTTTGAATGAAAAGAGCATGAGAAAGAATGCAATGAAGTACAAAAGAAAATAAAATAGAATCTTAGCTCTAAAACGTGGGAGTGCCCACTGTATGTCACGTGGTTGCCTGAGCCCCCTGCCTTCAAACACTCAAGGCACTACGACCCCTAGTTGACAGTTGATACAATGGTCCCCAGTACTGCCACGTGGTAGATGTTGTGAGGCTCCTATGTGACCTGCTAGGGCAGTACATTCTATCCTAGCATGCTGTCATCTTCCTCAATCTGTCATCATTTTGGCCCCTCCATTGGGGAATCACTGTGAAATTTTTACCCTCTCTGGCTGACGCACATTTTCTAAAAGGCAGCCCTTCTGGAAGGGGCCCAGAGCACAATGAGAAACGAAATTCTGGAGAACAAAAGAAAGAACTAAAATTTTAAAAGAGATAAATGAAAAATTTTTATATTCCCACACTCTATGGAGATTGATACATTGAAACCAGAATTTTGTTAATAATCACTCAGCCCTGGCTCTGTTCCCAGTGGCTGTTGGACAAGGCCAAGGAGCTTTGTGGGCTGGAATGGTGAGAGCAGAGATAAACAGAACAGAATCTATTCAACAGATGATTGCTGCCTTTTTCCAAAGTGTCATAGCCTTGGAAGTGGCAAATAGTAGGGAAAGGTTAATTTAAACTACACGGCATCCATTTCCAAATTTCAGGTTATGTGAAACCAAGTGTATCTGCTTTTGTTAAAGATGAAACATTGACTTAATACAATTCCGTTAGTCAAGGATTTTAAAAAAGAAAGTGGGACATGGCCTATGGCCCAAGGCCCCCCTTCTAAAAATGGAAAGTTCTCATCTAGCCCCAACTCCCCTTAGAGGGGCAAACTATGTAAAAGGGACCAGATATTGCTCACATTCAAATACACTGCCAAAACATGATTAAATAGATGTTCTTCTGTGATCCTTATTCTAGTCACATGACCACTATTCATTCCATTTTATAAACGAAAACCTCAAACTTTGTTTTCCCACCTCCTTGATAACTGAATTTGGACTATCACAAATTTCTCCATTTAATCCCCTTACCCCCAAAGGACGATGTTAATCCCTCTCTCATGAGCAAATGGCATGTGAGAAGACAGATTAAAACTTGGACATTGCAAGGCACTTTGACCAGCGAAACCCAATATGGATCAAAGATTCAAATGCAAATAAACCTTAGACAGGAGTTATTTTGTGTCTCAAAACAGGTATGTGAATGTGAGTTGATTATAATCCCCAAATCTGGAATAAGTAAAATCACTTTTAAAGGGCCTTCAAATATTTTATTAATAGTGGTAGTATCTCCTAGTACCTTTTACAAAACTTCAATCACACATTATTACTACAAATAAAAAAAAGTTGATTTTATGACCATGTCACTAGTTATTTCCCAAGAATATATTTATAACATTTAAAAATAAATCATAAAAGTAAATCATGTTCATTGTTGAATACTTGGAGAATGCAGAAGAGTATAATGATTAAAATAGAAATTATCTCTAATCCCATCATCTGGAAATAACCATACTTATTTTGTATTTCTTACAGCCTTATTTCATAAATATTTTTTCATAGTTGATACTATATTTCCACATGTACAAGTTTACATCCTGCTCTTTTGATTTAATATCATAAATAATCCTTCTCCGACTTTAAACTCTCATAGCATCGTGCTGCCTCACATTCTGGTTTATGAATGGATTATGATTTATTTAATCATTCTTCTTTATTAGACATTATAAAGAACACAGGGCCAGATATTTCTGAGGTCTACAGGCTTTTCTGTTATTTTAGAATATTTCCATAGAATAGCTTCTCAAAACTGTAACTGGTGGCGAGTTGGCAGAGCTGTTTTGAAGTGCCTTGACTGCCCACCTTGCTATTCAACTGACATTTTTACAAAATTAGATTTCTATCATCACACTATCAGTGATTGAGAATGTTTATTTCCTCACACCTTCATCAGCAATGTGTTCTATTTTGATAACTTCATTTAATGGGTTATGTGTGTATGTCCATATAAGTATGTGATTAAATGACTGGTTCTTTAATTACTATTTTTAGTGTTTTTCGGTATCCTGTTCCTCCTTTATTCTGTTCATGCTCTTTGGCATTTTATTTATTGGGTTTTTGTATTCTGTTGCTAACATATTTTAATTCAGAATCCATTTTTCAAACAGCAAAAGCTGAATATTTGCAAATAAACTTTTATAATACTAGACTTTCACTTAATGCCTACTCATTTATTGTTTATGAAACTACCATCAAAGTTCATTTATCTTACACTAAGACTAAACAAATTTTTAAAAACTATTTCCTTTTTATCTATTTTTCTTGTACTTGGCCATTTTTAATTGATTAATACATTTTCCTGAAAGCTTACTCATTACCATTTATGAATTTATAATACTAGTTCCTAATCCTGAGTCCACTTAATGTCCTATGTTGCTTTTTATCACTGTCAATCTTACTAATACGTGAGGAAAGACAATCTCTAGGCAAAATGAATAGTCCAGGATTTTCACCTGATACCATCAGAATTTAACAGCGATAAAAATGGACTGATGTGACTGAAAAATGTAGAGAACCATGGTGAACAAATGGACTACAATTAGAAGATTATCTTTGTGCGTGGCTATGGGTGCACCATGGGACTCCAGTGATGTCACAAATCACCAGTGGATTCGAGAGCACAAACAGAACTGCAGATAAGGAGCCTGAAGAACAAAAACTTTTTATTTCTTTGAACAGATTCTGGTGACATTGTAAGCCACTGGTGACCACCAACTGAACAAATGAAAAGGAGATAAGAAACTTGTAAAACAAGATTGTCATGCAATTTGGAGGTTCTCATAACACAGGAAAATCCCCAGTGGTTTCTGCTAAAGCTTACAATGGAGAGATAAGAAATTATGGATAACAGTGCTTCGGTTCTATAGAGGGCATCCTGTGACAAAAATAAAAAATAAAATAAAATAAACAAAAGCGGAAAAGCTAGAAAATTCTTCAAGGTCAGCAGAATCCTGGGATAAAATTTATACTGCTTGTGTACAATTCATTTCTCCTAAGGCCTGCGGATTCTGTCCAGCTTAAAAATGAGCAAAGAATTCAACAATAAACATTTGAGGTGGTAAATGGTAGACAAAGGTTCATCAAACTACATGGTACCCATTTCAAAATTTGGAGTTATGGGGGATCAAATATATCTAATTTTATGATGACAAAAAAGAGGCTTTGGCTTAATATACTTCTTGATCCCGGGATCTCAGAAAGAAAAGTGGGACATGACCTGTGGTCTAAGGCACTCTTTCTACAAATGGAGAATTCTAATCTGGCTCCAACCCACATCGATCCTGATCCCTGCCTGCTTTGGATTATTCACTGGATCTCTCTCTCTGCCCTGCCCTTGGGACCTATCTGTTTCTGGCATTGAGGTTCCTGTCTTAATCTAGAGTTGTCACTGCTCATACCTTGTCTTGCAGAGTTTCTGTGAGTTCGGATATCTGAAAGTCTCTGAGAAGTTACAGGGAGGAGAGAAACATGGTCAGATAATTTTAGATTGACTGGCTGTGGCAACATGGCAGAAAATGGATTGGAGCAAGCTAAGGGCAGTTAGGAGACTATCACGATTAATCAAATGAGGCCCGGGGCAGAGATTCCAGAAATGTGGAGGAAGGGATGCATTTGACAAATGCCTATGGGACAGAACTGGTGGATCTTGAATAGCTGTATCTGGTGGTGAGGGAAAAGGAAAGAGTCGAGATTGAGTCCTAAGTGTAACATTTGACTGCCAGGGCAAATGGTCATGGGATTAGCTGGAGAAGAAATAAGGAGCAGAAACACATAAGAGGAAGAGGGTCAGTGGAAAGGAAGTTCGGGGAAACTCATGAGGTTAGTTTGGATTGTACTGACTTTGAGATGTCAGAAGGAGATTTACATGGAGCTATTGAGCAAGTTGTTGGTTAAGTGATTTTAAAAGTCTAAGATGAGGTTAGCATTGAGGATTCAGATTTGGGGGTCTTCAGCATAGAAGGCAGAGTTCAAAACCATGAAAGCGGATGAGCTTGCTTCAGGAAATCATGTATGAATGAGAAGTTAAAATGAAACCCTGGCTCAGCACCTGCGGGAAGCAAAGAAGAAGCAAGGGCCAGAGACATCAGAGGAGAACCAGGAAAACCTTGGGCAGGAGTCACAAACTGAGAGCGCTTAGGACAAACTGGGTCTGATATTCAAATACAGGGAGATTGCCCGTTAAAATGCAAATATTTACCTTAGCTTAAAAAAACTGGAAGGTGAAGCCACCTTAGGTCAGTATGCCCACGTAGCAATAGCTGTCTGGAGTCGAGCAGCAGCTGCCCTCCTTAGACAAGGCTGCCAAGACGCCCCCTCTCCCTATGATGGATTCATCCAACACTCAGGCAGAGCTGTTACTATTATTGCATGAAAATATCTCTCTTTTAAAATATAATCTCCAGTTTCATGTGTATTTATATTACATGACTATGTGACATGAATAAATACAGACCGAATTTGATGATATATTTCCAGGGTGTCTTGCTTGACCCTAGTTTTATTCATTACTGTGACTTAGCTGGCTTTTCTGGACTTTTGGGTTTAAAATCCTGAAAGAGTTAGAAGCTAAGGAAGTAGAAACTTGAAAGAGATAAGTTATTCCAAATGAAACAGAGCGGGCTGGAGACTTGTACTATGGCCTTGACAATGTTCTACATCCTTTTGGAGACCTGGACTGAATGGCCACACTATGAAACCACTTGAGGTAGAGGGATAAAGGCAGCTCATTTGATAAGCATCTAGCAGGTGTCACACACTGTTTTAGGTATGTTACATATATCATTCCATTTAACACAACACCACTGGGATATACATATATACATATGTATACAAATATACATATACATATTATTTTCCCCCTTGGTAAAAGAGGAGATCAAAGTTCAGAGAGGTTAAGTAACCTAACACACATAGCTAATAAGGGGCAGAGCCTGGCTTTGAACTCAAGTTTAATGCTAATGCCCACTGTTCTTTCCATGATACCAAGCCACCTTCCCGGCAATAGATAAAGCAATGGAAAAGATGCAGTAAGGTGGAGAAATTTGATTAAAAGAATCCATTTCAATTGCAAAGTAGCCACTACACATGCCAATCAAAAATGTAAATAAAAGGAACCTGTGATGGCATATCAAAGTGTAAGAGTGACAGTTTGAGAAAAAAGTATAGCCATATTCTGGACACCGCTAAACATCAACAAAGTAATAGTGTTCTCTCTCTGGCTTTCCAGAACCTTATGGAATTTTAACCTTTGGCAAAACATCACCTTACACAAAGCTTATGGTGTACCTAAGCATTCTTTAGTATAAATGTGAAGCAGGAAAAGAATGAAAAAAAATTAGAAGAAATTTGGTGTTAAAAATAAGCCACCTGCTTAAAACTCTCTAAGAAAGGCAGGGAGTACATATCATTATTGAGTAATTTGGCTATTACTAGCTGGGTAAAAATTATGATCTCATATAAATGTGTTCTTGTTGAAAATGCTCAAATACTAATCATAATATATGTTATTGAATCAGCAACTATTGTAATTCTGAATCTGTTCTATATATTTTAGCTTATTTTTCAATTCTCTAAAGGATTCAGTCATATTCTTCATTAACTTGGCTCTTGTATTTTTTTCTAGTTGGCAAATTTGAATTTCAGCAAGTCAGCTGGTTTTGCTTTTGATTCAACTAAGGAGGATTTATAAAGTGTTTCTTTCTATATTTTGTATTATAACTCACTCATTCCTCGGATTCTAGATTGTCGTTCAATACAGTAAGATTGCATTACTTCACTTGTTCAGAATTTATCCTCTTTTAAGGAGAGAAAGGCTGATATGAAGGGAAACCAAGAGCGCGGACACGAGAAACTTCAGTTTCTCCCAATGAACTTGGGAATCGCTTTGTTAGTAAATGAGCGAAGTGACTAAATGTTTATGGAAATTACATGACTATGTTTGTGACATGAAAAAATATAGACAAGATTTGATGATATATTTCCAGGGTTTATTAGTCATAGTCAAGGTTGGCCCCTGACTTGTGAATGACCTGGGAATGACATATTAGCTGAAATGGGTGAGCATCTGGGAAAAGAAAACCAGGCTCAGATGTATTATGTTACAAGTTCTAGAATTGCAGGTGCATACATAAAGACACCTTTCCATACACATTCCTAAAAACTCTCCCTGATGAAAATTAGCTGTGTCACAGTGTAGAGTTAAATGTAGTCTTACATATGACTTGAAAGTCTAGGTCGGAGACCTAAGAAATTTGATTCAGCCCCTGCCTTTAGACAGGTAAGGTACCATCAACTGCTTTTTATAAGTTCAGCAACTGAGGTCTTTAGGTAGGTACTTGGTTTGTGTTAGTAAAACTACATCTCTTTATTGAAACAATGTGACTCTTTCCATTAGGCATATGGACTTTCTTCCTATTTCAAGCAGATTTTTGTGGCCTTAGTGGGCATGTCAGAGACTTCTTATATTCCAAAAAGTCTATGAGTCAATACATTTATGTGGCAAGCAAGCCATTGCTTTAATGTAAAATTTCCGATACAGAGCTAGTGTACACAGTGTACATAGATATTTGGAGATGACGCCAGCATAACTGTGAAGAGTTCTAGAAGTGGCGACTATGAGACATATAGACTTAAATTCATGGAGGCGGATAGTCAAAGGGCCCCCATATAGTATCACGCTCAATACTCAACCAGATAGAGAGGCAAACTGAGACTGGAAGAGATTATTTTCCCAAAGACAGAGTGAAACAACAGTGCTCAATCAAGATTTGAATTTAGTACTCCCAATTCCTAGTCCAGTGCTCTTTCTATAATAATTAAGCTGCCTCACTCAGAAAACTGATTTTTTTTAAAAAAAACTCTACATCTTTAAAAATGACAAAATTATCTGCACTAACATTTGTAAAAAATAAAACCTATTACCATCATGTCACACGAAAGATTGGCTTTTATGTTTTTCATTGTTTTCTATACTGACAATGAACGAAACT
Organism: Ursus maritimus; assembly: GCF_017311325.1. Taxonomy (NCBI): domain Eukaryota; kingdom Metazoa; phylum Chordata; class Mammalia; order Carnivora; family Ursidae; genus Ursus; species Ursus maritimus. Next base: position 44,482,702 of record NW_024424453.1, on the reverse strand, counting down.
GTAGTATTCCAGGTTTTATCAGACATTTGCCCTCAACCATTTGGGGACTTGTCTTTGAGTAGATTTTTAAAAATAAAACAAAATCATGTTAATGATGTCAAATGGTTTTTATAAATCAATGTTGTAATAAGCATGTTTATATACTTTTGTTCCCTAAGGAAAAATAATGGCTCGTCAAAAATATCCCAACCTTTCAAAAAACATCAAGTATACTAGATTCCTTTCCTTTTTTCAACATCATCTGTCTACATATTCAAAACAAAGATGAAAAGAACTGGATTATGTCAGGTTCTCAATTACTTTTTATTGATTTAAATACTGAAACTAAATATAAGCTCTATGTATTAGTCATCGTGAAGGTTGGCCCCTGACTTGTGAATGACCTGGGAATGATATATTAGCTGAAGTGGGTAAGCATGTGGGAAAAGAAAACCAGGCTCAGACGTATTATGTTACAAGTTCTAGATTTGCAGGTGCATACATAAAGACGCCTTTCCATAAACAGATATTATACCTGGTACATTGCGTCATTTGAACAAGAAGTAACTCAAATTTAAATGCAACACAGTGGAAGCTTCAGCCTTGTTAATATGAGTAAATGTACCCCAATTTTGAATATGTATGCACAATGCACACTGGAACCTGAAAGGTGTGTTAGTCAACGTCACAGGGCCAGTTTTGCTGATAATGCCAGTAAAAACAGAGAGCGTTGCATCTTATCGAAGAAGTCCAAGAAAACAAAACAAAACCAACTCTTCAACTCACCGTTCCTGTTGTGCCCAATGAAAGATGATTCATCTGTTGTGTCAGGGGGCCCATCATGTTTGCTGGCTGCATTGACATAGGATGGTCCATTGTCGGCGTAATCACAGCACCCTACAAGCACACACAATGTCCATCTGAAAACAGGTTCCACAAGGAAGGAAACTTTTTAAAAACAATAAACACAGTGAACTATCGTAACATCAAATGTGTTTATTTTTTAATGAAAAGGCTCAGTTCAGCCATGTATGATTTTTTACATCAACCCATGCCATTTTGTGCTTATCTAAATAGATAGCATTAGTGACTCCCTTTTCCTCTGATGGGATTTATCTATGATGTGTCTAAAATGCTCATCATTTATAATTTCAATATTCAATATAGAATGTATTCCAAGAAAGCATATACATCCTCTTCCACTGTTCTAAATACAAACTTCTCTGACTGAAAAATACTAATACTATGGAAATTATCTAGTTTTTCTTAATTTTGAGTAAGTCTTTTTTGGCTTATGCTTTTATCCATGATTCATATGGATAATTATTGATCATCTCAATACAATCTACCACCAGAGGAATAATGCTGGTCCAGATGAGTGTCTTGACTGGATCTCTTTGAAGGACAGATCAAAATCTAATATAAATGATATAAAAATCGGGCTTACTATTTTCCGTGTTTTTTCCTCCTAATCTTTTGACTGACTTTCTTCCTATCTGTGCTTTTGAAACAAGACAGAATACTGAACTCTGTTAAATGCTGGTCAAATGTAACACTGCTAAGATATTACCAAAGGGAAAAAAAAGTCAAATTTTTCATCAGGTGTTAAGAAAGGCCTACTTCTAGGGGGCACCTGGGTAGCGCAGTCATTAAGCTTCTGCCTTCGGCTCAGGGCTCAGGGCGTGATCCTGGCGTTCCGGGATCGAGCCCCGCATCGGGCTCCCTGCTCTGCTGGGAGCCTGCTTCTTCCTCTCCCACTCCCCCTGCTCATGTTCCCTCTCTCACTGGCTGTCTCTCTGTCACATAAATAAATAAAATCTTTAAAAAAACAAAAGGCCTACTTCTAGAATATGCTCTTTGATTTATTATAACTGCTGGGAATGCAAAAAGTAATAGACTTTAAAAAAAAACCTTCTGTTCATATATAAAGTTTCACATAGCTAGTGAAGTAAAGGGCAAGCATTTCCTTTCCCCCTCTCCTACTTATTTTGCCTTAATTGCCTAGCTAAGAGAATGGAACAATTTTTTTTTTCTTTGAGAAGCTAGGGTTGGATAGAATCTTTGAGATTATCGAAATTCCAATGCTTTGTTGTAAAGATAATCATACACATAGAAACTCATGATGTCACAACTCATTTAAGTCCCCACTGGTAGTAAAGTGATGACGCACCTGAATGCTATTTTTTTCTGTAAACATTTTTTTCTCACGGTGTGACTTTTTTTCTCATATAAGTGAACGTTTTGAAGAAATTAAACTAGGACAGATTCATGTAGATGGGAGGATCTCAGGACCCAAACTACCCAGAGGCAAATATTTCTTAGAATGTTTTGCTCAGGATGATCAATGCCTCCTGGTATGACCCAAATCGAGTTTCCTGACTGTATCTGTTAAAAAAAACATCAAACTTTCATTCATCCTTCCTTGTGGGTTCCTCCCCATTAATGTGGAGGGAGAATAGAAATTGAGCCAAATATTTGGAAATGCTTCATTTTCAGAGCCAACGTTGTTTGCAAGGATATTTATGCTTCTGAGTTAGAATCAATCAGAATATATATATATATACACACACACACATACATATGTTATTTTAAAGGTCCGTAGCTGATAAATATATATAGCTGTGCATTTGTGTTGTTTTAATTTCTTGATGCATCCATGAACTGTCATTCATCAGTATACTTCTTGAATCAGACATGATAAGATAAACTTTTACTTAATTATAATTCAGAGACACATCACTTTGTCTTCCTGGTGCCTGAATTTCTTTAAACAAAACCACCTTAACTTGTTCCTTAAAAACAAAACAAAACAAAACACAGCTTCTGTCCATTATTTCTGGTATTTGTTGTGCCAGACCAACAGTAAACACTTTAAAAAGAACTGGGTCTTTCTTAAAGCACTTTGGGATAAACTATAGAAAAACCTCAGAATTAAGATGGAAGTCCTGAAGCATTTCTTTTTTCAGCCAAGAAACGGCACTTTCACAATATTCTAATCCTTAGCAGGTGCAAGACTTCAATATTGTTCTTGAACTTGAAACTTAGACTATCTTCTTAGAATACTGCCCCTAGAAATTCCAACAGCTAAACCGTCACAATCCCGGAAACCCCCTATTGTTATCAACCTGCTTTGGCTACGTAAAGGATTGCTCATCATAAATCAGAGATAAAGACCAAATTATGTTAGGTAGGAAAAAAAACAACCTTCTCAGTGCCCTAGGGGTGACCTCATTCTCCAGTGGTGCAAGAGGTAGACTTTAGTCTTTGTTTGAGAGGCAATATGCAAATGAGATATGTGAGCATATGACAGATGAATCAAAATCCACGCATGATAAGAATAGAAGGATTGAATGCCTGCTTTTGGAATTAATTTAGGAAGGATTGTTTGGTCTCTTTACAGAATCCTTTCTCAGAAAGTGTTTGGGGACTCATTTGATTACAGATGACACAGAGGGAGTGCTGCTTCTGTGGCTAAACCAGAAACTGACAATCCAAGGGGAGAGTAGGAAGGGGGTTGTCATAATTTGGAATTGTAAATAGCAGCAGTAGGCTGAAAGTGGAAAACAATGAAGGGAAACATTCCTTTCTGTTCACCAGGCCACTGACTGCAAATAAATGAACAATAAAATAAGGATTCTTGGGGGAGGACAGAGCCACTGTCTCTGCCTCTTCATGTTCAATGAAGAAAGAATTCCCGCAAATTATTATGAACATAAATTCCTTAATAGTTTCAAGGGATGAAAGAAATTTACAATCAGTGAGTAAATTGGAAGCTGTAGACAGAAACCCCCTGGAGAGGCACATCTTCTTGATGATACTTGATCGGGGACAGACAACTTAGAGAGTTTGAAGTGCAGGTTATCTACAACAAAGACTGGTATTTGTCAGCCACTTTGCTCATCAAAGATTACAGAATCTCTTCTGTGTTGTGTAGGACATTAAAAAAAAAAAGGAAGAGAGAAAAGAAAGAAAAAAGAACAAAAAAGGAAAAGAAAATCCTGTGGTTCTTAAGGCAAAACTAGTGCCCCCAACCATAACTGTACCTAATTAAATATACTGTCACATCCATTCCTATCCAATATGCATTTAAGCCATAGATTGAAGAGTGTTTTGTGACAGATGTTGCCAACACATTAAGGGTAATTTCATTTACTCCAAATGTATAGGATGTGCTGTCTGACAGAGTTCACTTGGCAAATGGCAAAGCAAGAGGAAACAGATTTTTCATTTTAGCATCTCCGGATGTCTGGATTTGTTCAATGTTTAAGCTGCAGAGAAAAATACTGTAACGTGCTGTTATTCCACTAAAAAGCACAATGACCAAACAGCTGATGGGAATGTCTGGTCTATTTTAGCCACTGCCTCTGCAAAAACAAAGCTGTTCATACTCAAGAGATGTGGGGCGGATCTGGTCGCCCTAGTTCTGAAATAAACAATTTCAACAGTAATTTGGACAAAGTTTCCAAAGATCATTGATGTAGAGTAAACATGTCTGAACCGAGGCCAAAAAAGCATCTGTGTTGTTAACCTCCTGCCAGTATTTTAAAGAAATTTTAAGTCTTGGAGAGTTCGTCAGTATTTTAATTTCCCAACTGAGATAGGAGATCGTTGGCAAATCAAGGAAAGCGTGCAGAAGTTCTCTCCTATCAAGAGCACACACGGTGGGCTGAAAACCTATATTCAGGCCAGGACACGGACTACAAGGAGAAGGATTGCCTGTGCGAATATTCCTGTGCCTGTGAGTATTCTAGACCAGTGTCCCCTCAGGTACAATCTGTGCACCAGCAGCCATGGGGGACCAAGAACTGGAATTGGAATCCCTGAGCTTGGAGTCCTGAAATCTGTGTTTCCGCAAGCTCTCCAGTTGGTTCTGGTGTCCCCCGAAGCACGAGAAGAGTGCTCTTGCCTATAAACTGCTGTTGTATAGACCAATGTCACAGATACAATGTCTTAGGTACAAACACTTGATTTTATTTTACTTATACTGTGACTCAATTATTTGTTTTAAACCAGGTTGGTCACACGGCATGATTAGAGCAATAATCACATTAAATCTTGTTTAAAAATGCAAAAAGGTCAAGCCTGCATTTTTGATCGGCTGAAATGGGGCGATTGTCTGAATAATTCAAGCCTAAGTCTGATGACCTGCCATGCTTCCATTTGACCAGTGTGGCTTGTGTTGTAACATATTTGAGAATCTCTCCTAGTTGGGACCTTAGTAAGCCTTAAATGTCAGATAAGAATGTAAAAGGTAAGAAAAGAATCTGGATAATGTAAATGAAAAAAAAAAAAGAAATATTACTCTCTTTTTTTCCTTTTCTCATATCTAGATGCTTCAGGTCAAAATGTTTGTGGCCCGTACTACACTCTTTTCCTACAGTGACCTATGTAAAACTACGGGATTTTTTTCAAAGTAATCGTTCACCATGAGTTAAAAAAACCATGCTTTCAGATCATTCATCTTTGTTCTCATCTGTATGTTTCCTGCTTCTCTGTCAGTTTTTAATATTTCTAGAACAAACATCTAGTTGAGTTTGTGCACAACAGACTATTTTTAGCACATGTAAAATAGGGTGCGGAGAATGATGGGAGCCCCCAAGGAAGCTAGTTAGTGTCAGCGATTTTTCCCATAGCAACAATGATTTAGTAATAGAAATGGCATAAAAGTGTATCGTTTAACTTGGGGAAACACTATCCAAATTCAACGTCCGGCAACATTAGTGTGCAACATTTCTGTTCTTTAATTTTTTTCTGATGTTTAATTTTTTTCATTTCTTGATGTTGGCATGTTTTTATTGTTCTTCCTTTCTTTCTTTTCCCTTCCTTCCTTCCTTCCTTCCTTCCTTCCTTCCTTCCTTCCTCCCTCCCTCCCTCCTTTCTTTCTTTCTTTCTTTCTTTCTTTCTTTCTTTCTTTCTTTCTCTTTCTTTCTTTCTTTTTTCTTTCTTTCTTTCTTTCTTTCTTTCTTTCTTTCTTTCTTTCTTTCTTTCTTTTTCTTTCTTTCTCTTTCTTTCTTTCTTTCTTTCAGGCCTGGTGTAAGAAAGGCTGCCATGGGGAGAGAACCAAAGGGGGCGGGACAGGCCTCCACCCTTCCAGACACTCATTAATCCTCAACTATCTTGATAAATTGTCAACCAACTTAGAGGGGGCAGTCTGGCTTTTTAATCAATTATGTTTGAAACCCAAAAAGCTGTGGCGAAACTGGTAGATAAGACTTCAACGGTGAAAGCATTGGCGGGTGACCTCTGACAAACATTGGAGGGAGGGAAGGATGATGAATAACCACAGTTAAGCCAGAAGCCACACTGCCCCGGGGACACCATTTTAGCACTGAATCCCTTCCGTTTTGTAATTATTCTTTTTCAAGATTTTCCATCCATGAGAGCAAGGGTCATGTTTCACAATCCCTATAAATAGGAATTGCATACAGGAGGTACTTAAAATAGTTTTTGTGAATTAATTTTATATATCAGCACCACTAATTATTCAGTTGAATTAAAAATGGCTAACATTTACTAATTTTTTTTAATTTAGATTATTCATACTAAAGGGCCTACATTATGTCTGCTGGTTCACCACTATCTTAGTGCTCTCTACAGTATGTGGCATATAATACATGCTTCATAAATATTGGTTAGAAGAATGATAAAAGAGCAAAACTCTAAATCAAAAGGTACTTAGAAACACTACCGCGAGATTTCTAGTTAAAATGGAGCACTCCAAAGATTTTGAGAAAACTTGTTCTCACAGGGGATGGCTCAGTTTTATTTATTTTTTTCTTGTGGAAGTGATATTTAAAAAAAAAATTAAATTCAATTAATTAACATATAGTGTATTTTTAGTTTCAGAGGTAGAGTTCAATGATTCATCAGTCTTATATAATACTCAGTGCTCATGACAACATGTGCCCTCTTCAATGTCCATCACCCAGTTATTCCATCCCCCTACTCCCCTCTCCTCCAGCAACCCTCAGTTTTTTTCCCATGATTAAGAGTCTCTTATGGTTTGTTTCCTTCTCTGATTTTGTTTTGTTTTATTTTTCCCTCCCTTCCCCTATGCTCCTCTGTTTTATTTCTTAAACTCTACATATGAGTGAAATCATATGATAATTGTCTTTCTCTGACTGACTTATTTTGCTTAGCATAATACCCTCTAGTTCCATCCACATTGTGGCAAATGGCAAGATTTCATTTTTTTGATAGCTGAGTAGTTTCCATTGTGTGTATATATCACATCTTTATCTATTCCTCTGTCGGTAGACATCTGGGCTCTTTCCATAGTTTCGCTACTGTGGACATTGCTGCTATAAACATTGGGGCGCAGTTGGGGCGGCTCAGTTTTAAAACCATGGCTTACCTCACAGATATGTGCATGTGTTAATGTCATCAACCACCATAGCCTTAAAGATGAGATCTGAAATTCACTTGATACAGAAATTTCTACTAATGCCACCCAAGCATATTTATGGTAATTATTAAAATAAAAATATTTGTGTATATGAATATGCCAGTGATTCTCAACCAAGGGCAGCTTTGTATTGTCTGGAAGGGACATTTGGCAATGTCCAGAGACATTTTTGATTGTTACCTTGGGGAAGGGGTGCTACTGATAGGGGTAGAGAGGCCATTGACCTTACAGAACATCTTAAAACACACAGGACAGTTCCCCACAACAAAGAATTATCCAGCCAAAAACATCGTTAGTGTTGATGTTCAGAAACGCTGGTATGTATGTATGTATGTATGTATGTATATATATACTTATTGAAACTGCAATAATTAGAAAATGGCGGAGTATTCATCCACTCTCTGCTTTCTACAGCTAACAGCAAATTTTAGATTTTATGCTGAGACTTTATTCATGATATAATTCTAGTTCTTTTTTTTTTTTAAGATTTTATTTATTTATTTGACAGAGAGAGAGACAGCCAGTGAGAGAGAGAACACAAGCACGGGGAGTGGGAGAGGAAGAAGCAGGCTCCCAGCAGAGCAGGGAGCCCGATATGGGGCTCAATCCCAGGACCCTGGGATCATGCCCTGAGCCCAACACAGACGCTTAAGGACTGAGCCACCCAGGTGCCCCATAAACCTAGTTCTTAAACATCAGACATCTAAATGGATTGCCCAAATCTTATAAATTATCAATGAAAGGAGGCAAGACTTTTATGTGACTTTCAATGGTTATATGATTATTTTTGAGTTCAAATTTATGTTACTATTTACTTTGGAAATATGGTTAACAAGAGCAGAATTTCTCTTTCCTACGTTAGACAGATTCAGTTCAATTGGCATAATATTTGGACTGCTACCTAGAAATGTGTAGCTGTGGGCTTGAGGTATGGTGTTTGGAAGTAGGGCATTTTGCATTGCTTTATGGTCAATTTAAGAGAGGTGTGTGCATAGTTTTTCCTAATGAGAGAATGTCTGTTAGCTGTAAAATAGAGGTTTTTTTCTACTCTTAAATATTCTTAATTTTGTGTTGCTTTTTGATTCAGTTACCCTTAATTGGAAGTGGTTTTTTTTTTAATATGTAGTATTAAAAGACACCAAAAACCAAATTAGTTTTAACAATTGAGTCCCCTTTAAAAGAATCCTAATTATATACCATGCCTATTCAACTGTGAATAATGGTTTCAATTATTGGTTAAGCACCTATTTATACAATAGTGTCATTCTGAATGAGAATATAAATATGTCACATTGAAGTATTTCTTACCAAAGCAGGTATATAGATAATTAAAATTCTCAACAATCCTTTATTGAATCCTTTAGAGTTTTGTGCTTAAAACTAAAGAAATTTGTTCAGCAGTGACTTTTGATGTTTTCAACAAGCTTCTTTAGAATTCTAATAGAGCAAGATGGCTTTCAAATATGCTACATTATTGAGAGAAAGTTGAAAATTTGAAGACTTTGGGCCCCCGTGTCAGGTGGTTTTGTTGGCTGAATACAAAGTAGAACAACTAGTTCCTTAATTATTGAAGATTTGCACCTGGTTAAATTTATAAAAGGAATTTCATAATGCAGATGGGTTATCATATTCTTTTTCTTTTTGATGTCTACTTAAAGAGATCATAGTTGCTGAGCCAATGGAAACTTTAAATGTGCTTCGAAGGATCCCAGGGTTTCTTAGTTGCGTTGCTTATGGTTTCAGCAACAAAGTGTGAACTGGCATTCATCAACCTTCCATTCCAGTCACATGATCAACGTGGGGCTCTCAGCGAAGGGGCATCTACCGCACAACAAACATGTATGCCACACAAATCTGTGACGTGCAATAGATGATATGACAGAATCACACTATCTGTGTGAAAAAATAATGGCACAGCCCAAGTCTCTTGTCTTCACTAGTCAGGGCTCCTGTGGTACACCCATTCCACAGTCAGTTTAAAGAGATTTGAGAAGGCGCACCTGGGTGACAGAGTGGGTTAAGTGGCTGACTCTTGGTTTCAGCTCAAGTTGTGATCTCAGGGTTGTGAAATTGAGCCCCACGTAGGGCTCTGTGCTCAGCACACAGTCTGCCCCTCCCCCCATACCCTCTCCCTCTTTCTCAAAATAAATAAATAAATCTTTTTAAAAAAAAGAGATTTGGGGGAAAAAAAGATTAAAGACGATGAAGCTATCATATTTACCAATGAATGAGTTCATCATGATGTATTTCACCATCTCGACTACTTTTTAATACAAGAAACCCCCCAATGTCTACTCACCAAATATATTACATAATAGGAAATTGTATCAGAGATATGGAGAACAGCTCTTAACCATTTTCCTATCTTAACAATGATAACCAAAAACACACGCATATCCCTTTAAAGATGAGAAGCCATTTTCCTTATGTTTTGTTCCACAGGTGCTACAGGGGAAATCATGTTAAACCACCTTTTCTACCAAAGTACAGCTTACATCACATTTTCATACCTGAGTGCATCTCAAAAAATATTATTTCATAGTAGAAATGTCACATGTTTAGGACATTGGTACTGTTAAGCCAAAGGTTACTGTAATTTAATGGGTAAGAGGAGTGAAAGGGTAAACAGGACAATTCAGTGATAAGCCAAAATCTTTTCCATTCCTTGTTGTCCTATACAGAAACCATTGAGACTGAATGAACAGTGGGGTCACCCATGAGAATGTGCCTGCCACTCTGTTTCCACATTATCTCAGCCCAAATGAAGGCTCGTACAGTTACGTCCCAGACGACCTTTTTGCCATAGTACACACACTCTGTAAAGATCACAGGGTTTCCAATTTCCATTTCCTGTCAAACATGAAGCCTCTCCTCCCACCACACTGAACCACTCACCCTTCTCTGACCCATCTTGCTTGTTGACCCTTGGTGTCTTTGCCAGGAGTTCTGGGCACTGACAGCAGGATGGCAGTTACACTCTAAGAGTTTTATCAAGTGCTGCATTCTAGGGAACATCTCCTGTGTCCGACCCAGCTTGTTGGCCATTCGTTCCTCCCTTCTCTCAACGTCTGGCACATGCCTGGATCATGATCATACTTTCTTTCTCCCCTGGATTCTTTTTGCTGTGCTATTCACGATGCTTTATTTGTTTTCTAGTGATGCCAAAGCCTAGCACAGTGTATATCATAAAACAGGTTGTAATGGTGCCAAACGACTAAAACAGTGAATGGCACTTGCGTATCAGCCAGGGCTCCCATGACTTTAAAGGGATCACAGTAACAGTTACCCCATGCTCAAACTGGACTAGAGGATTTAGTTGAAATAACGGAAGCACTTTCTTGCTTGGACAACTGGATGGTCTTCAAAATCTATCCATTCAATTGCTCTGCTTTCCTTTAAAAGTGCCCCTGATCACGGCCAGCTAGACGTTCTTGAGAATTTCCAGGTTCTAAGAGCCACACACTACCTAGGGAACTTTATTTTTTTTTAATTTTATTTTTATTCTTTTTTAAAATATTTTATTTATTTATTTGACAGAGAGAGAAAGACAGCCAGCGAGAGAGAGGGAACACAAGCAGGGGGAGTGGGAGAGGGAGAAGCAGGCTTCCCACCGAGCAGGGAGTCTGATGTGGGGCTCGATCCCAGGATGCTGGGATCAAGCCCTGAGCCAAAGGCAGACACTTAAGGACTGAGCCACCCAGGCGCCCCTACCTAGGGAACTTTAATGTTGGAGTTCACCCATGATTTCCATCCTATGAAAGAATTTTATGTACCTGATTCGATGCTGCAAAGTTTTTTTTCATCTATCACAGCCAAGGCACATTGCCACAAATGCAGTGCAAGCTTTTTCATTAGGGCTTTCCTGTGCCACGGACAGTTTTAATAGCCATATATCTGCCCAAGTACCTTGTCAGACCTTGTCATGTGATAAGAGAAAAAATGCTTTATTCACTTGCACACCAATCACTTTGTATACCTCCAAGTACATTTTCAACATACAGAGAGTTTAAAATGCACGTCAGAAGCAGTATACCAGGCCAGTGTTCTTCCAAACGATAAAGCAAATAGGGTTCCCAGTGGATGTCTGAATATTTATGGGCAGGATCTTTAGTCTGGTAAAATGTTTATCTTGCTTTAACTAGCACTCAGGACTGTGAGCTGTCATAAAGCTTCTCATTAAAATCTTCTCCTTACTGACAAATGGGCCAAAAAACAATAATAAAAAAAGAAAAAGGTTGATTGCAAATCATTTTCAAGGCCTTGTAGGATCCTATTGGTGAGTGCACCCGGGAAATCCTTTCTCAAGCCATAAGAGTGATCAAGAAGAAAAGCTGCCTGGTATCCTACTTATGGCCATTGTTTATAGTGCAAATTGCCTAAAAATGTTGCAAGGCACCTTGATTCTGGCTGTTACTAGGAGAATAGCTATTCCTTGTCCTGCAATTTGCTACAAAATGTACTTTATTTTGTGGTCCCTCCGAGAACGTTTCTGGGCCATTTGTTTTCTCCTTTAAGACATTTTTAGGAATTTGCCTGGTTAGAGCTGGCAACACAACCAGACCTAAGGATATGGGTATAAAGTCACAACCCTGTTAAGAAACTAATTGACTCCCTTTAAAGTACACTTGCTATTACTACTATCGTCACTGATGTGTCTCCAACTCAGAATACGTCCTATGTTTCATAATACAGTGCTGAGATAAAATATGTCCTACTGGAATGGCCATATCCTAAGGTAAAAAGTCACATATTAGCATCCGACCGAGATACAGTCTAAGGCTTGCAAGATGTTAGCGAATATACATAAAGTTGTCCAGTAGATGAGATGAAAGACACCTTTGTTTGTATTCTTCGGTGTCCTATTTCTTCTAGAATCTGTGCCAGAAACGTAGTTACATCTTTTATTCCACTTAAATTTTATTACCACTTCTCCTAAATAGTAATACCATATTAGTAATTTTGGATTTTTCTGCTGGATGACTTCTGCTAATTAAAAGCACCTGCAAAATACTGGTCTTAAACTTTCTAGTACCTTTTTCCCCAAAGCGTAGTCTGGGACCAGATAGTATCATCTGGGAGTCTCATGCACACTCTCAGGTCTGGCCCCAGCCCCACTGAATCAGAGTCTGCATTTCAGTAAGAGCCCCAGGTGAGTCATAGTCATGGGCAAGTTTGAGAAGCTTTGCTCTATTTTTTTTTTTTTTTAATTTCTCTCATGCCCATTAGAGTGAATTTTCTATTGCATTGCTTCTGAAGAGACTCTTGGTTTGTTTCTTAATCATTTCATTGAATCCTTTTTTCAGTTCCTATTTGAGGGTCAAGTAGCTTCAAATAATCTTAGCAACATTAATATGCCTCCTTGTTCTAACCACAAACAGCCGGTAATATTTACTTCAGTTCCTCAATAGTCTCCATAGGGCTTCTCCTTTTACCCATAAAATCTCTCGTACAAAAAAAATTTCTTTTCGTTTCCTATGACATATTTTCATGGCAACCCTCAAATTGAAACTTCCATTCTTTCTAAATGATATCTTCTGCTTCACCAATGAGTTTCGAGTGGTTACTACAGTCAAGTGTTAAAAGAGATGCTATATGCCTTGTGAAGTATAATCAACATCTATATATTTTAGTTAACTCTATATACATGCCATAAATATAAGGTGTTAATCAAGTGTTAGAAGTCAAATTCCAAAATATTGTTACTTGCCAGGCTCCAATAGAATTGACAAAAAATGCAGGTTAGTTTAAAATCAAAGTTTTTCAAATTACTTAAAAATTAAAGCTTTTAAATGCTCTTTGTTGTCTTGCCCCTTTTCCTAAATCCCTGAACCCAATTTCCAACAGCTCACTAAATCTAGAATCTCAGACATCTCACCACAACCATGTCCCATTCTGAATATTTTCTCTTTCTTCTAGAAGAAATGTTCTTTCTCCTCTATTTGATTCTTGAAATAATCCAGAAAACTCTAGGTCTTCCTTGCCTTTTCTTCCCTCATCATGCATAACCAACCAGTAGTCAAGTCGTATCACTGCTAGATCATAAACGTCTTCAAGTTTTCTGCTTCTTCTTTTCAAGCTCTTACTGGCTGGGTCGAATACTTCAACCATGTCTCATTAAGATTAATCCAATGACTTCCTGTGTGTACCTCCCTCACTCACGGCACGCTAAAGACATTTATTTTTTAACACTCTCTCCACATGTTCTCAGCTCCCCACAAAGTGAATCCTGCATTTTCAAACCAGAATTGGGGGAAAAAAATCCCACCTACATTTCTCAGACTCCCTTGCTGTTACATATAGATTTATGACTTCGGCTCATTAGAAGCACCTTTACAGGACTTCGATTTGTAAGACAGTCTGGAATAAGAAGGGGGCAGAGGGCATGTGGCACCCATTTTGCTGGCCAGGTTGTGGCAGGAGTAGCATGATTCCACGGTTCATACGAATGTTGGCCATTTCTTCACCAGAGAAGAGCAGTGTGGTTGGGGAGTTAACAGAGGTAGCAGCACCCCCTTTGCTCATAGAACAGGAGACCTAGAAATTTATTGTCTGCCAATAGTCTGCATTTATTTATCAGATTAATCTATTGTCTAGATTTCTTTTTTTTAAGATTTTATTTATTTATTTGTCAGAGAGACAGAGAGAGAGCAAGAACAAGTAGGGGAAGCAGCAGGCAGAGGGAGAAGCAGGCTCCCCACTGAGCAAGGAGTCTGATGCCGGACTTGATCCCAAGACCCTGGGATCATGACGTGAGCTGACTGAGCCACCCAGGTGCCCAAGATTTCTCTTTCTATAGCAATTTTAGGAGATAAACATATATGCTAATTTCATTGTTTTACATTTATTTTTACAGGTAGATGAGGTGAGAAGCTAATATCATTCTATTGAAAATAGTTCTATTGAAATATCATTCTATTGAAAATAGTTCACTAAGATGATTTTACTTCTGCTCCTGGAAGGGAAACAAATACGACTTTATGTCTACTAAGTGGTATTCAAATTTTGAAGTGTTTGTCATCCTATGGCCTTAATGATATACCATTGTTATATTTGCTTTCAAAACTTCTGTAAGAAAGAACGTGGGGCTGCAAACACATTAAAGTAAACTTGGCGCAAAACGCTTTTTCTGAACTTTCAGAGACCAACTGACATTATACGATTGTATTCGTTATTCAAGAGAAAAATATTCAGAATCTCTTAGTTTTCCTCCCGCGCTTTTCTCCTAGCCCTCCCTTCCTTTTCTCATTGATTATATGTGCAATAGGCGGGGAAATGAATGTTCAGCAAAATCAGCCGATTTGACTAGCGTCAGAGGTTTTCAACATATACTTTTTGCTTTATTTCACGCAAGAGCAAGCCTGAAGCCATCTGCCTGCCAACAACTACGTCCGTCCTTCATTCCCATTGTGGAGACAGAACCCCCACCTCATCATTAAAAGGCAATCTTCAAAGGGACATTGTTTTTGCTCCTTCCCGTGGTGACAGATGTTTTATATCATCTACCTCCACATGTTAGCTCATCTGTAAGGGACTGCCCACTCTCTGCAGCCAGCTGTGGAAATAGCTCCAGTGTCATCTGCGGCAACACTCATTCCATTCTCCTGACCTCACCGAAGACCACATCCAAGAGCAGGAAAAACAAACAACCCTGATAACTTCCTTGCAAACATTTCCAGGGCAAATTGCTTCAGACAAGAGCTCTTTACGAAGTATGTAACAAAAGAGAGGCAAGCTTATTTGAGACACTCAAATGTCACCAAGCTGGCCCATCGGGGTAATCCCCAGATTAAGGAATCATGAAGCAATAGCATCTGCCGGCATGATTCAGCTGAAAACATCTGGTTAACTCAGAACCACTTCAATTAGCTGGGGTACGCGTTTGTCAATCATTTTGTTTCTTTTGATTGTATAAAGTTCCCACGAGGAAATGTTTACACCGCCAACTCATCCAGCTCTTTGAAACACTGTGAAGGGACTCTAACACATTTCTCAAATGCAGAGACAATTAACTTGAACTGCTCTGTGGTGAAATTACACCCTGATAATAGAATATATTTTAGGAACAGAAATTAAGAAGACTATCTTGGTTTGCTTGAAACCGAAAAAGTAAAACTTTTAATACTAAGAATTACATCACTTTCTAATTTTGAGGAGGCCACTTAAATTACAGTATATATGTCAAAGTGTCTGCAATGGGAGAGCCTTCATAACTTCCTAAGAGATATTTGGTATATTTTGAGTTTAGGATAAAGAATATTCATTCATTCATTCATTCACTCATTCACTAATACTTACTAAGCACCTATTATGCTTTACCCTGAAAGAACTTAGAGTTCAATAGTTGAATAACTTTAATGAGATATATTTTTTAAAAATTTGGTTTCAAAAACATAATGTGGACAAAGTGATCAAAGACGTTAAAATTTCCCACAGCAGTAAACATCATTGGTGATACCATGTCAATTTCTGTTTTCATTTAGTGTAAAATTTTGCCTGGCAGACTGCTAACACTCAACTCCTGGGGTCCTAGGTGGGGTCCATGACTTGTAATAAATGAAGGAATTATCTAGATTGAACAAGCCTGGATGTTTCGCTGCAGCAGGAAGGCCCGGGGCCCCCAGGGCAAGGCCTGAGATCAAGCAGCAGGTTGAAGAACAGAATTTAAGAAGGAAATAGTTCTGAAACATGAGAGCGAATTGAAGATTAGACACACATTAGATTGTGTCTAAAAATGAGTCAGTTGTTACCTTAGTTATCAGGATCAGAAATCCCTATATAGGCCCAAGGTCCTGAAGTCTCAAGGGACGGAGGGCTCATGTCTGAGGAAGGGCTGGCAGTAGTTACAGATGTGTTCATTTCATTTCTTTTTTTTTTTTTTAAGATTTTATTTATTAATTTGACAGAGCGAGACAGCGAGAGAGGGAACACAAGCAAGGGGAGTGGGAGAGGGAGAAGCAGGCTTCCCGCCAAGCAGGGAGCCTGATGTGGGGCTCGATCCCAGGACCCTGAGATCATGACCTGAGCCGAAGGCAGACGCTTAATGGCTGAGGCACCCAGGTGCCCCATAGTTGTGTTCATTTCTGTTGCCAATCCCAGTTCAGTGATGGAGAGAGCTTCTGCTATCCCTAGCACTTTCATTAATGCCAGTTGTCAACCCACCTGTTAACTGACTGGTGGTATTTGGTATCATCCTCCAAAGAATTTTACCTGCACCCCTGAAACAACCATTCCATTGATAGCTTTTAATATTTGCATGGCAATAGGATACCAAACAGCTAAACCACACATTTTCAGTGGCTACCTATTCCAACTATAGTGGATATTTAGTGGGCAAGAATTTCAAAAAAGAATTCCAGAAAGGATAGAGAACTGTTTTTGATTTACCATGTTTTTTGAAAACAACAATAAAACACAACGATGAATCTGGCATTCTTTTAATCCCTAAATTGTGAAGAACAGTAATCATATTTGTCAACTTAGTCACCACAAAATTTTCAAAAGCCAATGTATAAATGAATTTCCTCAGACAGAGGAGTAAGAAATAAGTCCATTTCAAATGCCAAAACTTATCAGCAAAGGTGAATGACAGTCCAAAAAACTTTTCTTTGTCTCCGTTATCTATTGATTTGGTTTGAGTTTAACCCATGTGGTGGTTTATTTTTGACAAGTCAATGGGGATCTTGCTTCTTATTATTCCCATGCATGACCTAACTCATGAATCAGACCTTCCGAGGTGGTGGGTATTTTTCATATAGGTATGTCAAAAAAAAAAAAAGGAAAGAAAAATTAGAGAGGTCAATAATGGAACAACCACAACCAGGCTTTCTGAGGAATTCTGGGGCTAACACTCTACAATCATAACAAATCAACCAAATTTGTCCACGATTTTATCCTTAGAATCTGGGAGTGGGGGGAAGCAGGGAGACCACTAAGTGGAAAATGTGGAAACAAAATTTGTGAATGTGGCAGCAGAAGAGTTGATGATGTACAGAGCTTAAAGAGGCAGGTGCAGCTGTCTCAAGCAATGACTCGAGCATTATGCAGCCAGGGGCCCTATTTCAGAGAGATGTAGCCCACGGCTACCTAGAGTTCCCGGCACCTGAGTCTATTCTGAAAGCAATTCCCCATGCCTGCTTCCTGGAGGCATCCAATATATTAAAATAAAATTGCATCAAAAATCTGCTTATTTTGATTATAACTACTAAGAGACAGGGAACTACAATAACGATGTAAAGGGACAGTTGAAAAATTATTCACTGGGATGAGCACCTGTGGCAATTAATTCCACAAGCTGCATTAAGCAGGTGTTCCATTCCCCTCTGCAGGAAGTAGCTACGGTAGTTTGCAGGAAGTAGCTACGGTAGTTTGCAGGAACGAAATCAGAGATCCTGCAGTTCTGACAGTCGCATTTTCCCCACCTGAAAGCTTCATTCCTCCTTTTTCTTCTCTGACAAGTTCTGTCTTCCTATGATCCTTTGTTTGACCTACCCGATTTCTTGGAAGGGAGGCCGCAATCCCCCATGCAAATCCGATACTGATCGTATCTCCCACTAAGAGTGGACTAGTACCATCTTTGTCTTTCACCTTTAGTGAGTCAGAAGGTCAATGAAACCCACTGAATTTGTTTGTAAAATATTAAAATATCTGTGTTTGGCAAATTATTCTCAATGCTATTACATTCATGTAGGATTTTAAGCAAAACCTCCTAGGTGGTTTGACAACTTAATTTAAAAACACCTTAAGGGGTGCCTGGGTGGCTCAGTCGGTTAAACATCCACGTTGCACTCAAGTCATGATCCCAGGGTCCTGGGATCAAGTTCCACATGGGCTCCCTGCTCAGCAGGGAGCCTGCTTCTCCCTCTGCCCCTGCCCCTGCTTGTGCTCTCTGTCTCTTTCTCTCTCTCAAATAAATAAAAATAAAGTCTTAAAAAAAAAACCTTTAAAAACAGGAAATAGTCCATCTTTATTAATAATTATTTTTTTCTTATTTTTTAAAACATGAGCCTATATGAAAGAGGAAATAAGGGATAATCTTTTTTTGGTCTTATTTTGTAAAGACTATTATTATCTTTACTAATTAGATACTATCTAATATAAGTAAATGACAAAACATTAGAAGAACCTATTCAATTTGTGTTTAATACAGAACTCCTTGATCTTTTTGAATTAATATATGGAGTTTTGAATAAAGTAAAAGTCTGGTCTTCAAAACAAAATTAAATCAAAATTATTATACAATACTCAAATTACTTGCATGCCTCAATAATAAACTATCTTATGTGTGGAAAATTTATAAAGGATTGTAGCATATAGTTTCAGACAATGTTCTAGTTACCACAGGCTTAAAAAAAATACAATGACACATTTTTTTTGTATTTTGCTTTCGTGGAATATTCTCATACTTAGTCATTACGTGCATTATCTAAGCTACCTGTTTTGAAATGCAAAAAGAGTCATTAAATTAATAACCTGAAATATCTCTACAATACTTATAATATTATTATGGGCCATTTCTAATGATTATGCAGATTAAAAAGAAGGTATATTTACCTCAGACATATCAGCCAGCATTATATAATTTTGAGCCAAAAAGAATTAAATTATGATACTATTTGGATGAATGGGCCTGTCAAAATCAAAGCTTTTAACTAAATCATACAAACTCCTTTCCGCTTAAAATATAATGATGGGGTTGCTAAAAGATTAAAAATATCTTACTTCTTACAATAATCTAATCGGCATTAATGGCTATAGATAACTTACTAATATTTGTATTCTATGTACACAAGGACACAATCCTATTTTTTGTATTAATCTGTCAACTTGATTTACTCTGGGTTAAATTATGTAACCTGAAATATAAAAATTTAATGAAGAATCAAGCCAGATAGAATGAAATGGAATTGGTGTTAACTGGATTAAAACATACCTGTCCCAACTCTGCCACCAACTTGTGTGATACTAGAAAAGTCAATTAACCTCTCTGAGCCCCACTGCCCTCATCCATAAGAACATTACTCTGTAATATTCAGGTTTATCTTTTGTGAGAGCATATGTAACGTTACAGAGAGCCTCATAAGAAGACAGAGCAAAGGAGGACGTCTATGTGCCCTGAATGAGCAGGGCATTATTGCAGAGATAGAAAACTGTAACTCCAAAGACCAATGCACCTGCTTACTGATGCCTGGAATTCTCTAGAAAGTTAACAAACTTTTCATTACGTAGTAATAGAAAAAATGCACATACTCAAGCTCATTGACAACTTCATGAATGTCTAATGACTAGACAGACTTCAGAAGAGGTTTGGAGAGAAGCACACATTCTTTTCGTTCAGTTGGAATGGAAAGTTCTTTTCTATTTCCCAAAGTCCTTCTCCAGGCTTCCACCAAACACACACACACACACACACACACACACACACACACACGTACCCTCATTCTAAGTCAGGGTCCATTGATATATGCAACCAGATTCCTGTGAACCTTTCTTTAATAGAATTTTTGACCAGTTTATTTGTATATTCTTTAATGTTCTTAATTGGTTTAGCTCTTTCTTCCCCAATATACTGTAAGTTCCATGGGGGCACGGACTACACCTATTTACTCCGTACTGTATGCCTGAATGTGGAACACAGCATACCGTCTCTGCCACATAGGGGGTTCTCTATAAATATTGTTTAAATAAAAAAACAAAAGGGGGAAGAATGAGTTTTTGGAGTAAAGAGCATTAAAGAAAGGTGGGGGAGGATGTTGAAAATAAAGGCTGAAATTCCCAAAAACAAATTATACCTTCCTGGCAATTTTATCAAAATCTGGCCTTGAATATTTAAAATTTTTTTTTAAATCTTCTTTATTATTTTATTAATTTTCCGCCCTGCTGGAATGTAAGTTCCATAAATGAAGGAACCTATTCCATGTTCAGTTTTGTGTTCCCAGAATGGTACCTGGAACATAGCAGGTCAGATGGCAAACATCTGATAAATGTTTGTTGAATGAATGAATAAATGAATTAATAAGTGACTCTGGTTTCATTTTTGCAATAAGTTTACTGCCTTAAAAGCAACATAATATTTTTAGTATTTACAGAATATTTACAGAAAGGAAAGACTAGATAAAGAATATCTACTCTTTCATTGCTATCATTCCTCTGAAGTGCAGGCAATAGAAATACTCTTGAGGCTGCTGAAAATATTCCAGAAGTTAATTACTTACACAATAATTATAATTTAAAACTCTTGAGCTTCTCTTTGGAGGATTCTTAAATCTCTTAAGATTAATAAAATTTAAAACACCTGTTTCCCCAAGGAATCTCCTTAATATTCAAATGCATGTATATTTTTATGTAAATATAACTACATGTTTCTGATTCATTCATACTTGTAGTGTCCTATCACAATTTTGGTTAGACTTCTGTGATAAAGAGAAGCCTTCTTTAGGACAAACATGCTTCTCTTAAACAACGAATAAGTAAGTTTTTTTTTATAAGGAATATCCAATGACTTTCAGACAGTTCAAAATCATGATTTTTGGGGAAGTTTGATTATTCAAAATGAAAAAAAGAAACCAGTATGTGTTCTCTAATGGATATTCACTGGAGTTTATTAAGCTCAACAAAATCAAGAAGAGAAGATACACCTTAAACAAAAGTATGGTGAGATTTAGTAATCGTCAGACGAATTAAATCTGTATAAGACCAAAAAGTAAATGGAGAGAGAAGGAAGGAAAGAAAGATCTGTCAGAGAGTAGAGGAATATAAGGAAGAAAAGAAGGACTTTTCTTCTTGCATAATTTTGACTCCGCTAGGAAATCAATACTGTAACAATTTATTTCATTTTCTAGGACAGTTGTAAGAAGAAATTGTTCTGGCCAGAACATTTCTCATCATATGCCTGGCCACGTTAATAGAAATGGACATGATCGAATGATTGGACCGTTCTGATTTACGTGGGATTGTCTACATAACTTCACAAGCAGGGGTGATTGTTGCTAACAGAGCAGCCTTGCTGAACCATGGCAAATCAGAATCATAAAATACAGGGAACACATTCTAGTGCCTTGTGCTCCTGCATTAGAAGTTTGTTCCAGGAACAGATTTAAGAGAGTCTTTTGCTTTGTTGTTGTTGTTGTCAGAATCACAAAAGAAATACTTGACAAATTCTTAGGTACTGGTTCAGATGTCAGTAATTAGATGGTGCAGATTAACAGTTTATATTTGAAACTCGATCCAGTTGTATTACAGGTACTATTCCACTAAAGAGCCCTCTTGCAGATTGGCTGTCAATGCATCAGCACCCTCCTCAATTTCAATGAACCTTATTTTTAGAAAAAGATATGAAGGAAAGTTAAATCTTTGAGCTGCAATCCTATCTGTTAACACTTGTCCAGAATATGGACATACTAGTAGGGTCTCCTAAGAAACTGATTTTAAACTTTCTGTTCTTTTCAAACATCAAAAATGAAAGGGAGAAACCCCCAAGGAACAGCATGTATAAAATCCTCAGGGCATGGGAAAACCCCACAGAAAATAATGTGTTCTTCACTAATTTAACTCTCATGTTCCCTCCATGTAGCCTTCTCAAGGGGGCCATTTGAGACACTGGAGTCACTCTGAACTCATACTTTTATGATCAGTAAAAGTGGTTCTTATTACCAACATCAACCATAACACTAGAGAAAAATACAGTGGAAAGCTTCCAGGGCCAAGGATGGGATAATCCAGCAAAGCCTGAAATAATCTATTTCTGTCAATAAAGCAAAAGAAATAAAAGGCATTGCAGGACCACGAAAAGCCCACCCTATTCTACAAGTGGTGGGAACCATCCAGTGGTAATAGTTTAAACACTTCCTATATTCACAATGACTAACAATGAGATGAATCCATCTAAATATACACAGGCCTCTTTGAATGTTCTTATGGGCTTGACAAAGTTGCTGGTTGCTTCCTTGGTTTGTACCAGGTAGAGGGGTTGCTGCTGTGCTTTTCAAATTTTGTCGCCCTTGCTCTCACTGGATTGGTGGCTAGAGAGGAAAGGTGATTTCGTGAAAACTATCTTCCCTAAATGTTATGCAGAATTGAAATGAAACAGTTTTGCATGAATATATATGGACAATTTTTCAAACCTTTATATCAACCTCTAAACTTTAGTGGGAATTAGATTAAATGACCTCTATGATTTCTTTGAATTTAAAGTATCTATCTCTATTTTCCAATTTATTACTACAGTCAGTTCCCTAAGTGGAAACATCAGGTGCATATGCTTTGGTTGATTCAGAAAGGCATATGTAATATAATACATAATTAGGCTTAAAATTATAGGTGTAAGCAAAAGTATAATTAGGTTGCTAAATAATCTTGCTTGCAAGGGGCATAAGCAAGCACTTGATATATTGTACATAAGATTAGTACACTTAATATAATGTCATCATATGCATATTATTTCTTATTCCTAAGTTTAAGAGCTATTGCATAGATCAAGCATGGTAATTACTAGTTAAAAGTAAATGGATTGCTAGAAGCCTATTTATTCTCTCCAATGGGAATGAATGACTCTGAAGTCCATCACTGCCACTGCTATATGCCAAAACTGTATTTCAAGCTACATATTGAAAATCTCTATCTGGTTCCACAAATTCAACATGCCCAGAAGAAATTCCATGCACCTGATATTGAACTTATTCCTTCTCTTACACATACTAATTCAGTTTAAGTATATCACCTTCTACCTAGCCTTCGAGGCTACAATCTGCTAGAGTCAGATTTGGCCCATGCATCCTCTATATCCTCTCTCTTCCTCTTCCTCAATTTTTCTATTTCATCTCTTTCATACCTTTCATTCTTTCTCCTCTTATTCTAACTTATACCATGCATCTCAACAGTGTTCAGCCTTTTTTTTTTTAGTATCATATAAATGCAACTTTGAACATCCTCATATAAACATATATTTGTATTATATGTATAGGTCAGTGTTTTGGCTAAATAATATCTACAGTGGAGATCAGCACTTGTGGACAGAAATATGTACATGGTACCCATCCCTGCATACATACATATATATAGGCATTGGTCCATGCAATGTAAAATATAAACTATTCCTTGAAATAAATTCCATATATGTATTTCAAAAAGTTAAAAATAATTTTGGAGTGTGACATTAGAATCTAAGGACTTTCACATGTACCATGTAACATAAACTTAGCATCACGATGGCTTTTCAGTATTGATTAAAAATACTTGAGATACAAGGCTAAAGACATAAAAAGCTTTATAGGAAAATAAGAATCGATTTTTAATACACACCATTGTTATGCAGGACTGGTTCTAATGTGTATTGATTAAAAACTCTTTAAGAATAACTCTTTGATAAAAGGTCTCTCTTCTGTATAGAAGTTTTAAGATTATTGTTCAGAACTCAAGTTGATCATTAGGCTGATTCCCTCTGTGCTAAATGAGAATGGAACATAAGAACTAGGAAGATCGGTAGGAGAAGAAAGGGATAAAGAAAGAGGGAGTAATCAGAAGGGGGAATGAAGCATGAGAGACTATGGACTCTGAGAAACAAACTGAGGGCTTCAGAGGGGAGGGGGGTGGGGGAATGGGATAGGCTGGTGATGGGTAGTAAGGAGGGCGCGTATTGCATGGTGCAGTGGGAGTTATACGCAACTAATGAATCATCGAACTTTGCATCAAAAACTGGGGATGTACTGTATGGTGACTAACATAATAAAAAATATTATTATAAAAAAATAAATAAAACTTGGCTACAGTCAAAAAAATAAATAAATGAGAATTGAAAAAAAACAAGAACACAACATTCTTTTTAACATGGTTAAGGATTAATCCTCTTTCTTGAAAAATGCTTTCAGGTTTCCCATCTTGTTCCTAGGTTATTTTGTGCAATGAAATTCTACCTACAAAAAGTGATGTAAAAAGGGACAAGAACCATGTGCATTTTTTTTTTGAAATTATACATAAGCAGTGTGATGTCCACTGAGATCCTTGCATGTCCTCACTGCCAAATTCGGCAGGAAGGTAAAATTTCTCTTCTCTGCTGGTGATATGGTTCTGCCAGCTGAATGTGTTGAGTAATTACTGTAAGCTATAACGGCTCGATATTTGCTATATCTGAAACCAAATCACCAATTTATGCAGATATTATTTAAAATTCTCAGAG
Organism: Ursus maritimus; assembly: GCF_017311325.1. Classification (NCBI taxonomy): domain Eukaryota; kingdom Metazoa; phylum Chordata; class Mammalia; order Carnivora; family Ursidae; genus Ursus; species Ursus maritimus. The sequence continues at coordinate 44,458,148 of NW_024424453.1, read as the reverse complement.
TCCATACCAAATGATCCTATTTTATTGGTTCAGTTTACTATCCCTGAGTACATTTTACACCGGACGCATCTTGGCAACAGATGAGCTCTAGCCCTGCTAACCATCGTGAACACTTCGGGAGCCATTGAGTGATGATGGCCAGTTAGTCTCACACCTATCACGAAGATTTCAGATGGAATTTGCCCCCAGACAGTCGCAAGGCACAGAATGACAGGCTCTCCATCGGGTACATGTTCGGGCTCTTCTGAAAGACATCCTTGAGTCTTCCGGCACAAACGACAGGCAATCTTGTAGCCCCCTTCAATAAGGAGGTACGATAGCCTTTATCTGGATGACACTGTGGGTCAGATGGATCATTGTCATAAAACCTTGGCTGGGCCTAGGAAATTTAAAAGGCCAAACAAGCTTACTGCTAACCATTGGGTTTACTAAGCGGCATTGTTAGATCAAGCTAGGTCCTGAGAAACGTACGGATCTGAAGAAGGTTAACTTAGCCACTCTAGACATTTCATCACAAAATTGAAAGTTAACATTTGCTTGTTTGTTACTGAGAGTTAAGAAAAGAAATGATCACAAGAGAAAAAAATGTCTCTCTCTGCAGGTGTACCTGCTATCTATGACATTAGGAATGGAAACTTTTTCCCCTAAGATACAGCAGCAAAAAAAAAAAAAAAAAAAAAAAAAAAAAAAAAAAAAAAAAAAAACCAACTCTCCGGACCATCTGATGCTTCCTTTTATCAGAGAATGAAAGATATAATACTTTTTTTTTTCTTTTAAACCATCTTGGCCTTGCCTTCTGAAACCTCAAGGCAAAATTTCACATTGTGGTAAACTACCCATAGACAGTCTAAGCTTTTAATAAATTTATTTCCTCTGCTCTGTGACATTTGTTCCTTCTTCCTTAATTTAACTCTTTCTGAGTGTGCCTTTAGTTGTAAGGAATCTCAGCTTCTTTCTAAGAGTGGGCAAGGTACAAATCCTTATTACGCATTCTCCTAGAGCCTGAAGGGGTGTATATCGCTTTTTTATTCATATGAATATCAATATTAAAAAAAGAGAATCGCTGGTAGAAAATTAGGTCACACAGGAAATAGAAGAACTGAACTTGTTCAGATCTCAAACTGTGCAAGTTTCTAAATTTGTTCTTTTATTCGATCCATGAAAAGTGTTTTCCTACATCATCATAAAACAAGGGTTATTGCTTATCCTAACAAGTAGACCTGATTTTTCATATTTTAAACAAGGCAAAGAAGATAGAGGAAGAGACAGGCAAGAATAACGTTCAGGACTTTTGTCTGTATTGATCAACCATGGACAATAACATCAGAAAGATAGGACAAGCACTGCATTCTGGAGCTTCATAAGGGATGTTCAAGAGCTTGCCAACCCTTTTCAGACTTCCCAAAAAGTGAGTGAGAGCAGAGATGAGGAAACACATGTACCTGGTAAAAAACAGTTGCTTCAGCTTTTATAAGCAAATCGGCAACTAAAAAGCAATTAGAATTCTACATTATGCATGCAAAAGAAATTTTCTTAAGTTGTTTTTAACAATCTTATTGATTGTCAATGACAAGATTTAATGATCAAAAATACAAAGCCAAATTTGATCTCAGCCTCACTTTCCCTTAAATGTTGGGACTGCGTTCAATGAAGATGAACACTTTTGCCGTCCTCAGAAACCTTTGTCGGCATCCTTGTCTAGCAGCACCTCCGTGCTTGTAGTGTCTCAAGGTTTGCCAATGAAGAAACAGCCTATGAAGAATAGCTTATAGACAAACATTTATTTGGTACCTATTCTATGTAAGGGACAAAGTGAAAAGGGAGAGATATTGTGAATTATATGTGATACAATCTCAAATAATTGTTGGGAAGGAAGAATTAGTCCTATGCCCCAGGATAAGATATCTATTATCTATCTATCTATCTATCTATCTATCTATCTATCTATCTATCTATCTATCATCTATCTATCTATCATCTATCTATCTATCTATCTATCTATCTATCTATCTATCTATCTATCTATCATCTATCTATCTATCTATCATCTATCTATCTATCTATCTATCATCTATCTATCTATCTATCTATCTATCTATCTATGTATTGATCATCTTTCCATCTATCAACCCACCCATACATCTATTTATCTGCTTATGTGAATATAACCTGATCAACTTGTGGGGTTTTTGTATGATTAATAAATTATCTCCTAAAGTTATTCCCAAAGAGGAAATTTTCAAATTTCTTATTCTAAGATGATATCTTTGGAAAATGCCTTCCAAAGTGATTTCAGTGCAGGAAAAAAAAAAAAGTCACATAGACATATAAGAGAGTTCTGGTATTTTCTAAAGTGTCAGCTCTCTAACTTTATTGTTTGAATAGATTAACAGTGAAGCATTTGATAACAGTCAAGTGATGAGACACTAAGCATTCTTGGGGCTCTTGGAGGGTGGGGATCCCATTTCCAGCTGGGGTGCTCAGAGAACTGGGCTGAAGTCAACCCAGTGCAGCAATTGTAATGAGTATTTTATGACACCCAAGTGATGTTAAAAACCAAGAAATGAAATCACAACTATATGGGCAATTAATCTTTGGCAAAGCAAGAAAGAATATCCAGTGGAAAAAGACAGTCTCTTCAACAAATGGTGTTGGGAAAACTGGACAGCAACATGCAGAAGAATGAAACTTGACCACTTTCTTACACCAAACACAAAAATAAATTCAAAATGGATTAAAGACCTAAATTTGAGATCTGAAACCATAAAAATCCTAGAAAAGAACATAGACAGTAACTTCTTTCACAGTGGCCATGGCAACTTCTTTCTGATATGTTTCCTGAGGCAAGGGAAACAAAAGCAAAAATAAGCTATTGGGCCTTCATCAAAATAAAAAGTTTCTGCCCAGCGAGGGAAACAAACCACAAAACTAAAAGTCAGTCTACAGTAGGGGAGAAGATATTTGCAAATGATTTATCTGATAAAGGGTTAGTACCCAAAATATATAAAGAACTTATAAAACTCAACACCCCCAAAATGAATATTCCAATTAAAAATGGACAGAAGACATGAAAACACATTTCTCTGAAAAAGACATACAGATGGCCAACAGACACATGAAAAGATGCTCAACATCACTTATCATCAGAGAAATGCAAATCAAAGGATAGTAAGATATCACTTAACACCTGTCCGAATGGCTCAAATCAAAACCACAAGAAAGAACAAGTGTTGGTGAGCTTGTGGAGAAAGAGGAACCCTCTTGCATTGCTGACGGGGATGCAAACTGGTGCAGCCACTTTGGAAAATACTATGGATGTTCCTTAAAAAGTTAAAAGGATCATCGAACTTTACATCAAAAACCAGGGATGTACTGTATGGTGACTAACAATTTAATTTAAAAAAATTTTAAAAAAAAGTTAAAAAGAGAACTACCCTAAGATCCAGCAATGGCACTACTGCTATTTACCCAAAGAATACAAAAATACTAATTAATACTAATTCCTAAATACTATAGTATTTAGAAAATACTAAATACTTTAGTATTATTAAATACTAATACTAAATACTATAGTATATATATATTGTGTGTGTATATATATATATGTACATATACACAATGGACTATAGCTCAGCTGTAAAAAAGGAATGAATTCTTGTATTTGCAACAACATAGATGGAGCTAGAGAATATAACACTAAGCAAAATAAGTCAGAGAAAGAAATGCCATATGATTTCACTCGTATGTGGAATTTAAGAATCAAAACAAACAAGCAAAGGGAAAAAAGAGAGAGAGAGGCCAACCCAGAAACAGACTCTTAACTCTAGAGAACAAACTGCTGGTTACCAGAGGGGAGGTGGGTGGGGTATGGGTGAAATAGGTGATGGGGATTCAGGGGTGCATTTGTTGTGATGAGCACAGGGTGATGTATGGAAGTGTTGAATCACTTGAAACTAATATTACATGGTATGTTGATTAGCTGGAACTTAAATAAAAACATTAAAAAAGGAAAAAAAAACCAAACATGCCCTGAATATTTCACTCAATTCTGAATGAAGAGCTTGTGAAGGGGCACGCTGGGTATTAGATGTGGGCAGTTCTCTAGAAGATGCCATGTTGAATGGGGGTGGGGGGGCAACAGCTCTAATTCATCATTAAGTGACACCTTCTATGGCAGACTATTGAAGGGCACACAGATGCCATGCTTGTGACAGGAGCAGCATTAGAGGCAGCGGGTAACCTATAACACCTTGCCCTCTCAGCTGCTCACCAGACGTAACGCATTATATACAGACCAAAGACCTGGCTGAAAGCTAGTGTTTGCTTTGCTTTGAACACCCATCCTGCCTGATGTCCAGCACTTGTCCGCCTGAAAAACTCCTTTATTCTCCAAAACCGAGTTTGGAAGTTACCTCCTCTAAGAAGCCTGTCCTTCTTCTCTACTCCCTGACACAATGAATAACTCCCTCCTTTTTACTATTTCTATACTTTGCACATACTTTCATTGCTACCCATAGCTGAATATATTATAAATATTTGTTTTCTGACAGGACTTTGATCAAGGGGGAGGCAAATTTTATTAAAACGGGGATGTAAAATGTAAATTGAAGCCCTACTTTTGGTAAATATTCCTCTTAAGCTGTAGAAGAAAAAAAAGTTTGAGGGCACTTTACTGGTATTTGTGCTAGTATTTTGAAAAATATTACTCTAAATTGTATAAGTTTTGACATTTGTTACCAAAGCTAAAGTAATTTTCCCAAAGTATACCTGAATAGATCATAGACATATATGATATATAGATTCCCACCCCCAACTCTGGCAAATTCTAATGGATTGTCTAACAAAATCCAAGCTCATCAACACTATTAACTATGATCCTAGATTATAAACATAGCACTGAGGTAGAAATAACTAGATTCTTAGGTCTCAGCTAAGGTTAACCTTTAAAGCAAAATAGTGTCCCAAAAAATTCTGAGAGGAAAGAAATAATTAATAATATCTTTTGATATTTAAAAATACTCTCAGTATTTAAACCCATTCATGACCTTTTTTTAAATGAATATCTACGTATTTTACATAACTGCTAAGGTTTTAGGTATGAATGGACATTTTATTCCAGTGTATTAAGAAAGAACAAATAGTTCCATAGACTATCTGGCCCTTTTTCTCAATCCTTCAGTGATTTCATAAGTAGTTTCTGTTGCCCTGGCAACATTTATAAAATAAATGATTTACCCTATCTCTATATAATTGTGTTGCCCTGGTAACTTGCTGTTATCTAGCCTGACATGGATTTTATTTTAGCTGTGTGCTTGCTTTCTCTAGAAATAATCCATAGAAAATAAGCCTTGACCAGATTAGATACTTAACATTGTGTTTCCATTTAATTATATTTAATATGCTAAATAGCTATTAAGGATGTAATGTTGTCAGTATTCTTAGAAAGGAACTGGCAAAGTCTGGTCTCCTGATGATGCAGTGATGAAGAAATTCTAAGTACTATCTAAGGACACATTGGGGTCATGCACGATTGAAACTTTTTCTCTTAGCAACTGTGTCAGTCTCACGTTCAGAAGGCTGTGCCTGCAGTTCTAAAAAAGTAATACATTATTCCACAAACCATTCTTTCCTTTTAAAAGCCTATAGTAAAATAATAGAAAAACCACATGCCAAAAGACAGGTCACAAGCACACATTTGGATTTCAAAAGATTTTGGATTCATCAGTTATTCTAGCCACTCCTGTGCATAGGAGGCAGGGATATTGGGTATCAGGCAATGTTCTCTCCAAGAAGCTTTCAGAAGCTCTACTTGAAAGATGACCATCACCTCAAAATTATTTCTATGGATAGAAAATGACTTTATGTACAGAGGCTTTGTATAATGACATTTTCATAATGCAAAAAAAAAAAAAACTAAAAATTTTTTTCCATTCATGATTGATTCATCCATTACTTCACTGGAAATTATGACTTTTTAACATACCTCAGTGACATAATTTAGCCTTTCTCCAATGTAAACCTAACCTCTAGACAATAGCACTGGGGCCAACAAGCTAATAAAAAATGTGTAGTAGAATGTGCGAGACTGACAAATAGAAAGTTGTTCTTCAATAGACCACAGTTCACTTTTCCAATCAAATCTTTCCCTTAGTTCCTAATACAAACCCTTCACTTAATGCAGGCTATCTGCCTCTTGGCCCTTTGGAATAACTTGAAACTCACCCCCCCCCAATATTTTTGTGTGTTATTTTCACCTGAAACGACCTCTTTTCCTTTAACCCTATAAACACCACACGTCCTTTAAATTCATGTTTATGTCTTTGTTCCTCCCTGTCCTTAACTGTCATTTTTAGTGTTACATAATTGCTAACCTTAATACTTTTTCTGCTGCAGATTTTTTTAAAATTTAAATTCAATTAGCCAACATAGAGTACATCACTGGTTTTGATATAAGGTTCAATGGTACATCAGTTGTGTATAACACCCAGAACCCTCTTATACTGTTCATGGGAATGCAAGCTGGTATAGCCACTCTGGAAAACAGTATGGAGGTTCCTCAAAAAGTTAAAAATAGAGCTACCCCAAGACTCTGCTGCAGATTTTTAATTACATCATCCTAAGTATATGAAACTTCTATCCACAATTAGATTGTATGCGTTAAGATGGATTATTTCTTCTCCTCCCTCATTTTCAAAAATACCTAAAAGAATATGCTGTGCATGTTTGATGCTTAAGAATATTTGTTACTATTTGTTGATTTTTTTTCTCATTGAATTCAAGGTTCTCAATCTCCTAAAACACAGAGTCAATGAATGGTACAGCTAGGGCCCTAAAGCAAAAGAAAAGCTTAACCAAGTGAGCATTCAGGGAAGTATTCCTCAAATTTCACCACAATGAGGGTCATATAAAAACTCTTGTATATTCTTAAACATTGCAAGTTATTGATCTGCAACATGTTAATGTCTGAAACATTGTTTTTACACCATTGGTGATTGATTATTTTAATTTGCACAATATTTAATTTAAGATATGTATGTCCTAAAAGATCAACAACTTGTCATGGAATAACTAACAATATCAATTTGATTAAGACCATGCCATTTCAAAATACAATTGTTTTGATCATTTAACAACTAAATTTTCAACTATGTAACAATCTGATAGAGCACTTCATGATTATTCATGATGTTCATAAGCCCTAAATGCATTATAGTTTTAGTCTCCTGAGAACATATCCGATAGGAGCAATAAATTATTTTTTAATTGGTTTGGTGGAATAAATGTGTCTCTTCCCAAAATACAAGATAGTTTCACATTTGACTTCTTTTAAATCTTTAAAAGTAGCCATATAGATTGATATTTAAAATTGTTCCAGAATTTAGAGAAATGGAATCCTTCCAAATTATTTTTATAAAGCCCTTATAATTTTGATACAAATCTAACAAAAATAGTACACCTAAAAGATAATAACACTTAATAATTTCATTAATAAAGGCTGATGCCCAAATAATAAATAAAACATTAACAAATATAATTGAGAAGTATGGTTCTAAGATGGCTTCATCGTGACCAAAAGGAGTTTATTGTAGAATGGTTTCACCTTAAGAAATATTTACCGAAATTAGTTAAATATAATTAATTACAAAAACATTAATAAAGTGACATTGATAAAATAATTTTAAAAACTCAATATTTTCTCAAAAGAACTATGATTAAATTCAATATTTACATTAAAAAACAAACACTACATAGTGGCATTCTCATTAAGATAAAGAATCAATCAAAGAATATACTGCAATACAATTGGGTAAGAAAAAGGATTGTGAAATATAAATAACTGAAATGAGGTGGAAAATGAAATTATTTTGATAGCCTGGGAAACCCAAGAATCATTGAAATTGTCTACTGGAAATAATAGAAAAATTCAGAAAAATAGCTGGCTATAAAATCACTTCATGTATGGGGCAGATGAACGGGATAAACAGCACCATGAAGACTCAACCAGACACTTCTTAAAGTTGGGACACTCTGCAAAGCAGCTAACCAGAAACACAAGAGAAAAACAAAACAAAACCTGCTAGATTAAGAGAGACTTAAAGGACACAATAACCAGATAAAATGTGTGATCACTAATTGTTTCCTTATTTGGGTAATCCAGCTTTATAAAAGGCATTTTTGGATTGTTGAGAAAATTTAATTAGGGAAGATAAAAAATTCATTGACATGGGCAAATGGAGATTATTAGTTGAAAATTGTACTTTAAGAATAGCATGTATTAAGTGAATGATAACACATACACAAATGTATGTGTATGTGTGTGTGTGTGTGTATAGACTAGATAAGTAAGGAGATACAAATATTGATACAGACAGAGGTCTGGAAAGGTATATCATTAAATATTAATTGGAACAATCTCTGGGTAAGAGAAAATTGGTGTTTTGATATTCTATAAAATAGAATATTTCATTCATTCATATGTTCTAAATTTCAACAATGCTTTTGAATAACTAAAAGATGTTTTTAATTTCAATTTGTAACATTAGTGTGCAAAAATGGATTATTTTTCTATACACCAAAGTGACCAATGAGAAAATATTATTTAAAATTTTCATAAGTATAGTAACAAAAATATTAAAATGCCAAATAAAACATTTGAGAAAGGTAAAGGACATATATGGAGGAAAATTTACTACTCTATTAAGGGACTCAAAAGACATAAAATAATTCTTGATTAAACAATATGTTACTAGGGATGCCTAGGTGGCTCAGTCAGTTAAGTGTCTGCCTTGGGCTCAGGGATGATCCTTGAGTACTGAGATTATGATCCCAGGGTCCTGGGATGGATTCCTGCCTCAGGGTCCTTGCTCAGTGGGGAGCCTGCTTCTCCCTCTGCTTGCTGCTCCCCCTGCTTGTGCTCCCTCCCTCTCTCTCTCTAACAAATAAATAATCTTCAAAAAAATTAAAAAAGTAAACAATATGTTACTAAACAAAAATGAGTCACAGAAGAAACTGAAGGAGAAATGCAAAAATCTTGAGACTAATGAAAATGGAAATATAGCATGCCAAAATTTATGAGATTGAAACAAAAGTAATTCCAAGAGGGAAGTCAGAGATAAATGCCTACACTAACAAAAAACAAAAAAAAAAAAAAAAAAAAAAGAGCTCAAATAAAGAACCTAAACTTGCACCTTAAGGAAGCAGAAAAAAACAAACAAAGCCCAAAGTTTGTAGAAGGAAAAAAATAATAAGAAAATCAGAGAAGAAATTAATGAAATAGAGACTAAAAAGGCAACAGAAAAGATCAATGAAACTAAGAGCTGGTTTTATGAAAAGATAAGCAAAATAGACAAACCTTTAGCTAGACTTATCAAGAAAAAAAGGGAGAGAACTCAAACAAAATTAGAAATGAAAGGGAAAGACATTACAATTGATACCACATAAATACAAAAGATCATAAGACACTACTACGATCAATTGCACGCTAAAAAAATTGGAAAACCTAAAAGAAATGATAAATTCCTAGAAATATTCAACCTATGAAGATTGATTTATGAAGAAATAGAAAATCTGAATGACCAGTTACTAGTAAGGATTGAATCAGTAATCAAAATCCTCCCAACAAACAAAAGTCCAGGACCATATGACTTCACTGGTGAATTCTACCACACATTTAAAGAAGATTTAATACCAGGCTTTCCCAAACTTTTCCAAAAAAGAGATGAAGGAGTACTTCCAAACTCACTTTACAAGGCCGGCATTACCCTGATGCCACAGCAGACAAGGACACCACAAGAAAAGAAAGTATAGACCATATGCCTCATGAACACAGATTAAAAAATTCTTAACCAAGTATTAGCCAAATCCAACAATATATTAAAGGGATCATACACCATGATCAAATCAAGTGGGATTTATTTCAGGGATGCAAACACAAAGATGGTTCAACATTTGCAAATTAATTGATGTGATACATCACATTAACAAAATAAGGAGCAAAATCAGATGATCATCTCGACAAATGCAGAAAAAGTATTTGATAAAATTTAACATCGACTCATGATAAAAACTCTCAACAAACTAGGTATAGAGGAAATGCACCTCAACATAATAAAGGCCATATATAAGAAAGCCATAGCTAACATGATACTTACCAGTGAAAAGCTAAAAGCTAAAAGCCTTCCTGATCTACTAACATCAGGAATTAGAAAAGAATGCTCACTCTCATCACTTTGATTCAACATATACTGAAATTTCTAGCTAGAGCAATTAGGCAAGAAAAAGAAATAGAAGTCATCCAAATTGGAAAGGAAGATGTAAAACTATTTGCTGATGGCTTGATAGTTTATATATAAAACTCTAAAGACTCTACCAAAAACTGTTAGGACTAATAAATTCAGTAAAGTTGCAGTATACAAAAGCAATATGCAAAAATCAGTTGCATTTCTATACATTAACAACAAACTATCAGAAAGAGAAATTGAGAAAACAATTCCATTTACAACTTCATCAAAAATAATTTCATCTAGGAATAAATTTAAACAGAGATAAAATAAATTAAAGAAGACACAAATAAATGGCATGATATTTCATGATCATGATTTGGGAGAATTAATATTGTTAAAATGCCCGTACTACTAAAAGCAATCTACAGATTCAATGCAATCCCTATCAAAATTCCAACAGCATTTTTTTTTTATAGTAATAGAGGGAATAATCCTAAAATTTGTACAGAACCACAAAGGATCCTAAATAGCCAAAGCAATCTTGACCAAAAAGGATAAAGCTGTAGACATATACGTCCTTATTTCAAACTATATTTCAAAGCTATAGTAATTAAGACAGCATGGGATTGGCATAAAAAGAGACACACAGACCAATAGAACAGAATAGAGAACCCAGAAATAAACCCATCATTATATGGTCAATTAATTTACAACAAAGTTGCCAAGAATATACAATGGGGAATAGTCTTCAGTAAATAATGTTGCAAAAACTAGACAGCCACATGCAAAAAAAAAAAAAAAAAAAAAAAGAAAGAAAGAAAGAAAGAAAGAAAGAAAGAAAGAAAAAGAAAGGAGGAAAGAAAGAAAGAAACTGCATCCCTATCTTACACCATACACAAAAATCAACCCAAATTGGATTAAGACTTAAACAGAAGACCTGAAACTGTAAAACTCTTAGAAGAAAACATAAGGGGTCAGCTCCCTGACCTTGGTCTTGGAAATGACTTTTTGGATTTGACACCAAAATAGAGGCACAAAAGCAAAAATAAACAAGTAGGATTCCATCAAACTAAAAAGCTTCTGTACAAAAAAGGAAACAATCAACAAAATGAAAAGGCAACTTATAGAATGGGGCAAATATTTACAAATCGTATATCTGATAAGAGATTAATATCCAAAAAATATAAAATAAACTCATACAACTCAATAATAAAAAAACCAAACAATCTGATTTTTAAAATGGGCAGAACAACTGAATGGACTTTTTCCAAGGAAGAATACAAATGCCCAGCAGGCACATGAAAAGGTGCTTGACATCTCTAACCATCAGCAAAATGCAAATCAAAACCACAGTAAGATATCACCTCATTCCTATCAGAATGACTATTATGAAAAAGACAAGAGATCACAAGTGTTAGCGAGAATGTAGAGAAGAAACCCTGGTGCCCTGTTGATGGGAAAGTACATTGATGGAAAACAGTATGAAGTTTCCTCAAAAAATAAAAAAAAAAAGTAGAACTGGATATGATCCAGGAATCCCACTTCTGGGTACATATTCAAAAAAATGAAAGCAGGATCCCAAAGAGATAGCTGCACTCCCATGTTCATTGCAGGATTGCACATCACAATAGCCAAGATATGGAAACAATCCAAGTGTCTGTCTATGGATGAATGGGTAAAGATGTTGTATATACATACAAAGGAATATTATTCATCCATAAGAAGGAAGGAAATCCTGCCATTTGTGACAACATGGATGGACCTTGAGGGTATTATACTAAGTGATATAAGCCTGACAGAGAAAGACAGATATTGCACGGTATCACATATATGTGAAATCTAAAATGAATAAATACATGAGTCAGTCAATCAATCAATCAATCAATCCAAACTCAGAAACATAGAATAGAAAAGTAATGTTTGCCAAGGTTTTGGCGGAGTGGGGGGGGGGAGTGGAATTGGGAGAGGTTGGTAAAAGAGTACAAACTTTCAGCTCTAAGATGAGTAAGGTCTAAGGATCTAAGTAAATCATGATGACATATAGTTAATAACACTGTATGATATAATTGAAATTTGCTAAGAGAATGAACTAAAATGTTCTCTCTCTAACATACACACACAAAGGTAAATTAAATATGTGAGATCATGGATATGTTAATTACCTAGATGGTGGGAGTCCTTCCATAATGTCTGTATGTATCAAATTACAACAACACTCACTTCAAGTATTTCAAAATTTTATTTGTCAATTATACCTCAATAAAGCTAGGGGAGAAAGTAAAAAATCTTGAGTAAATGGAAAGACTTATTCTTTTTCTTAGATAGAAAAATTCATTATACATATGTCATATTTTTATATTTCCCATTAGTTAATATATAAATTCAAAATGATCTCGATCAAAATTTTAGTGGACATTTTTAACTTGACAAACTGCTGCTAAAGTTAATTTGGAAATATAAAATAGCTAGAAAAATTCTTGACAAACAACAACAAAAAATAATGTTGCGGACTAAGTCCTGTCATATATATGGTATTACAAAGTGATAATTAAAATACTAGAGTAATGGTCAAAATGTAGATCAACAGAACAGAATTGATTCCAGAAAGATATCAAAGATATAAAGGGAGTTATTGTATGATTAAAAATTGGAATAAAATTTTATATCAGTGGAGAAAATATAGATGATTTATATGGCAGAAGTTGTTACAACAATTGATTACCCATTGAGGAAAAAAGTTGGACCATAATCTCATACTATATTGCAAAATAAACTCCAAAAGTAACAAAACTTGAAAATAAAACTTACTATAAACACAATAATAAAACATATGGTGATACAATGTTTTATGTCAATTATATCTCAATTAAAAAAAGTTATTAAACTCGAAAAACCAAAAGTAACAACAAAAAACACTAAACGAATAAGCAAAGACATCGGGTGTTTTATTATTTATTCCAGATGCTCTAAAGCAGGGGCTGGCAAAACACAGCCTAGAAACCAATGTGGGCCTCACCTGCTTCTGGAAATAAAGTTTCTCGAAACTCAGCCATGCCAGTTCATTTCTGTATTGTCTATGGCTGCTCTCACACTACAACCACAGCACGGCCTAGGTGTGAAAGAGACCATACAGCTCACAAAACTGACAATACTTATGTTTGGGTCTTTAAAGAAAAAGTTCACTGACCCTTGCTCTAAAGGGGAAGAACTGCTAAATACTAAACACATAATACTAAATACTAAAGTTCCGCATGATGAACACCAAAACATTAAAGTAAAAGTAAGCAGAAAATATCTAAACTGTCTATGACCATGTTAACTAATTGCAATAGCATCTTTTAAAAATAGAAGAGCAATACCCCAAAAGAGAAGTGAGCAAAGCACATGAACTTGGAGCTCCAAGGGGAAAAAAATAGTCAATAAACATGAAAAGCAACTCAACTCCTCTAGGACCCAGAGAAATAATAGTAAAACATCAGCAAGGTACTATTCACTATTTATCACATTAACAAAATATTTGAAACTTGAGAATGCCCAGGGTTAATTGAGGCCATGGAGAAGCAGACACTCTCCCTTGAAGTGCAATTTGACCATAATGTATATCAAATCTTAAAACACACATGCTTTTTGTACCAGCAGTTTATTCTACAGATATTTTCTCCTAAGTGCTCAGTATTACAGGCTTGAGTTTATGAGGAAGTACTAGAAGCAACTTAAAGAACTGTGACCAAGAAATTGTTTAAATGCCTTTTGGTGCCTTTATATAATGGCATATTATGAAGTGTTAAAAATTGACATCTATCTATGTGTGACTCATGCAATGACATCGAGTATATTCTATCATTGGGAAAAAGTAAAGCAACTTGCAACACAATTTTTGTAGAGTGATCTTGTATAGATGTTAAAAATACATATTTTTTACACATTTACACACAAGTACATTCGGACTTTTGTATGCATAAAAAATTCACTGGATGGTGGCATAAACATTTATTTCCTAGGTTTATTTCTGGAGAGCAGAATTGGTCAGTGAAGGGGTCCTAAGTGAAAGGACTTTATGCTCTAGGCATGTATGAATTATGAGTCTTGAGTTTCATGGTTTAATGGGTTCTTTTAGATTATTATTGAAAACTTATTGCAGAATTTTGAAGTTACATTTAACAATGGAAAGCCAGTACTACTTTTTTTTTTTATAGTAGTTAAGGTCTAAGAGACTTTCTGTGGAAATGGTTTTGTTCATATTCACTCTACCCCAGCAGTATATTTAAAAGGAGGTGATGATCTAAAGATGTTTTTCCTAAGGTTATTCTCACTCATTTGAATTCTCTTCCAGGAGAAATAGTATAAATGGGTTAGAGTCACTGTCGTTTTGTTTTGGCTATGCACTTAAAAAAAGATTTGGCTTGTAGATACATATTTACCAAGTTAACTGCTTTGACTGCCAAAGCATTTTGACTTTATTACTTTGGTAATGAAACTATGAGATTCAGGATTTTTGCTCAGCTCAAGTGTTGGAGTAAAAGGATAATATCTGAAAACCTTGCTTTCTGAACAGAATTCAAATGATTGCAATATTCTTTCCACATTAGGTGATGTGCTTTTACAGAAAACACACCTACAAATTTGTGGGATACAACCTCCAAAACTAAGCCTTTAGGCCTTGCTTGTTTGCTGATAAGGAATGACCAAATCAAATGTTCTGGAGCTTTCTTGAACAGCCTTGTTGTAGAGGGGGAGTTTATATTTACTCTTTAGCTATAAAGTTAAAGTTTATTAATCATAAAAGTCGTAATTTAGCCATGCATGGCAACAAACCGTCCAATGATACAATAGGGCATCTTGCATTTCTTACACTACTGTAATTAGATCCCCAATTTGTAATTAAGTAAAAATGAAAGCTGACCTTTCTCCTTGAGATAATATAATGCTAACCATATGAAGAACAGAAGATTTATGATTCAAATGAGGCTAAATACAATTTAAGGGAATAGGACTATGCTTCTTCTTGGGAACTATCATCTTTTCGCCTTGTCAGCACAGATTTAACAAAATATCCAATGTATTGCAACACGGGAATTTCAATTGTGCATTCATATAAGATTCCAATGTAACACGATGCTATGCAGACTAGATATTTGGTGCAATCCATCATCTGTTAAAATTCTGTCAGTGTGATGGGGAATTTCAAAGTACAGTACAGAGGTCTGCACGGAGAAGCTGCAATGAATAACCGATTGCACTGACAAAGTCAGCATTTTTACTTCCTCACAGCAAAAAGTGAGTTCCTAAAGTCGTCTAACAGTGCTCGCTCCTCCGTGTCTGTTCAGGGGAACAATGACAAAGTGTGAACAGAAATGCTCTTGCCGTCCTAAGTGGGGTTTGACAACTTTCCAGGGGACCCGATAAGGTCCCAGAGTCCACTAACTGACAGAGAACTGTTTTCTTGCACGGACACCAGGATGATCATTACAACGCAGTCAAGGAAATTTTATCCCCTCTTCCTTAAGAGTGAAAGGCCTCAGGGTGCCTGGGTGGCTCGGTCAGTTAAGCATGGGACTCTTGATTTCGGCTCGGGTCATGATCTCAGAGTCCTGAGACGGAGTGTCATGTGGGGCTTAGCACTGGGTGTGGCGCCTGCTTAAGATTCTCTCTTTTCCTCTCCCTCTGCCCCTCCCTACCCTCTCTCCCTCTCATAAAAAAAAAAATAGTAATAATAAGAGTGAAAGGCCTCTCGGAATCTTGTTCTAAATCTACAAAAAAGTGTAATATAACACAACTTAGAAAATTAAATATCTAAAGAAACAAAAACTTAAATGCACACTTCAACTTTACCCTTACTCTTTCTGTTCTCTTGTCTCTTGCTTACTCCTTTTCCTTCTTCCCATCATTTCAATTCTCTCTTGCTAATCATTACCCGTCTCCTCCCCCCGCCCCCATTTTAACCCTTCATCTACCTTGGTAAAGACCAACGGCACAGTGTTCTACTTTAAGACTTTCCTGAAGTCTCTTTGGATACAGGCCTGGTTGAAATCTTGGAGTCCTTTGAGTCAAGCCTGAAAGAGAACCCTAAGGGCTCTGGCTCCAATGTAGGAGTCAGTGTGCGTCCACAGTGATGGGGGAGAAATATGTTTACACTTCGAGCTTATACGTGAGATTTTCTCAAAAATGCGGGAGAGAAAACATGAGCGAGGAGAACAGTTGTAAGCAGATCAGAATTTCGGGCAATGTATTTGAGATATGTAGATAACGACACCTTGAATTTATTTGTAAAGCAGGTTCCAGTTACTGACAATAAAGGAGGTACCCAGAAGACCTTTTTTGCTTGGCTTAGGTATTGAATGGTAGAGTAAGTAAATGAAAAAAGTACCGATCTAAGCAATTTGTCTTATTTATAGCCATATGGCTATCTCCAAAAACTCATTAGCAAAGTAAGTTAAATAAATAGTATGAATGTGGTAGAAATAGGTGATTATTGCTTATTCTCAACTTTCTTCTATACCAACTCTCATTTTATATAATTGGGCTAATCTCAAGTATAATGTTCAGTGTATTCATATAACTAAATAATAATAATAGTAATTTGCTGAGTGTTTGTTATTTGCCAGGCTCAATACCTTATTTCCTTTAATGAACAAAGTGCATAATTATTTAGGCATTAGTATGTTTATAATACAGATGAGGAAACTGTGACTCAGAAAGCTTAATTGCCCAGAGTTCCATAAAAGAGAAAGGTTTCCTATCTCAAAGAGCTTAACCAACAACTCACGCTATTAGTCATCACATCATTCATTCATTCATTCTTCTTAGATCCAGGTATTTGTTTTATCTGCCTGAGATTGCTTAAGTATTTTTGTATTTTAGTATCATCCAGTGATTAATTTAACCCCTAGTTTGATGATGAAATTAAGACTGGTTGGGTAAGGTTATTTATGCAATATAGACAACCAGCAAGACTGTTACAGGGAAAAGATTGACGGCACAAACTCTGTTTCTATGACACTGTTTAGCCAATTATTCCATGTTAAAGACAACAAAGTGGTGGGTGGCCCAGGCACTCCTTCTTCCAGGAATCTGCCCCAGCCACAAATATTGTGTTTTAAACCAAGTAACCTAAACTCAAACATGATGCACTGTCTAGTCACGGGAAGTGATAAGGTACCAGTGAGCAGTAGCCATAGCAAGGAGTATCCAAAGGGATAAATTCACACACACACACACACACACACACACACACACACACACACAGCTATTGCTGGAGGAAGATGTATGAGAAATAATACATCCAAAAATGGGGCTGAAGCCATGCTGGGATGGAGGAGGAGAGGAAGAAAAATTTTGCTAATGTCCTGAGTGACAGTTGAAATAAAGATGCAAACATCTTCCTTTCTGCTCACAGTTCTAGAAGTACTGGTAGAATCTTACATATTTTGACATCTGGAAAAATATTTGGATTTTGCCAGATGTGCATTCCCTTTGGCCACAATGAGATGGTCCATCACCTCAGTGTGAGGACTAAGCTAGCATTAGTGCCCTGTAGATGAAGATATTATTTTTTATAAGGTAGTTGTTTCCTTCTAGAAAGTATCTACTTTAGAACTTGGCCGAACTTCTCTTTCCCTGTGTTGGCTCAGCCTGTGCTATATATTAGTTTGGCAGTGTCTATTGTATTTTATCTCATGACTTAGATATGAAAGTGTAGCCTGGATTCATTGTATGTTCGTATGATTTACAGAACATAGACCAGATGAACCCAGGAGTCCATCTGACTTTACAACCCAGGAAGCCCCCAAGGTGTATAAAAAAGTGCAAATAGAGGAATTTGAAAAACACAGTCTAAAGTTCTGCTGTGCTAAGCTATATATATTTTATTCTTTAAATAAAAAACAAACTATCAAAATGTTAACAGCAATGTGGAATGTTCCTTATTTTTTTTTAAAAATGGACAAAGCTCAAATATGAAAACCAGGTGCTATGATCCTTTGACCCCAAGAAATGGATGCCTCTGAATTTAGTTTCCTGGTCTTTAATGTGTGCTAACTTATTGATGTTTAGCTTTTAAATGGGTTAAAATGTAGCACTGCTTTTTCTTTATACAACTAATATGTTCTATAGTAAGAAGGATAATGTCAGTAATAATGTATAGCATTTCATACTTTAAAAACTATTTTCACATATGCTCTCATTTGTTCCTTCCAATGGTTCCATTAATACAGTGACAGAAGAGGGGAAAAAAGGCCCAGATGTGAGCATGCCCAGGAGAGTATACCACAGACCTTGTCACATGACTTTCTGTCTAGCGCTCCACCCCCTAATTCCCATTCTCATGAATATATTGCTACTGAAATCACTGTATCTTATACTTCTACAGAGCTAGAAAACCTGAAAGACCTAGACAAAGATAAATGGAATCATTAGCCTTCAGTCTAGATTCTAATGAAATATGTAATATTTTCCCTTGGAATTTATATAATATTGTGCCACAAAATGGGAAATATAGCAAGTAGAAAATAGAGTTTGAATATTTTTAGAAGAGATTTTTCTACTAAAGAAAAAGAGAATGGCTCTAGTTAGTTAACCTAAAAAAAGGTATCTAGCAATCTTGCTTTCTATCTCTATATATCTTCATCAATTAGTATACTATTGTGTTCATGTTTCAAATATATTGCTTTGAGTCAACGCTTGGGCATGATACTAAAAATGGCCCCCAAAGCACATCACACTGCATCCAAAGAGAACAGAGCATAACAGGAGAAGTAAAACAGAAAGGTTTTCCCCTATAAATGGATTTAATTGTCCAGAGTTCAGAATTCCTGCATGAAGTAGAAATTTCCCATTCATAACAAATGGTAGACATCACTTTAGGAGGTTGACTGCTATTTCCTCTAAGTTTGTTCTCTCTCTGTCTCATCCCTCTCTCTTTCTTTCACTTCTCTCTCTTTCTCTCTTTCTAACTCTACCATCTATCTATTGTACATGCTTTTGTAGAATTTCAGGAACAGCTTTTCATCTGGAAAATATGGCTGCCTGAAAGAGGTATGGAATATAACAAAAGCTTTACCCCAAAGCTTCTATGCATTACAAAAGCTTGCACTTGGATAATAGAAATATTTAGCCTCAGGTGACTGAGAACACTTACTGTTGGTTGCATAACGTATGGCGGATGAGGCATCCATGAAGTACTCTGGACCTATGCATCAAACAGCATTTATTAGCACAAAGCAATCACAGAGAGAACTTGGTTCTTGCGTTCAGTGGAGTCACACTAGGTCATAACGAAAGTGGAGTCCATCTGACTTTACAACTAATTAGTGCTCAGAACTAAGGATAGAAAGGAAATTCTTGGACCTGATTAATTTGGTCCCCGAAACATGGTAAAATGTAAAGCAAATTCCTACTTCACTGGGGCTGGCTGCAGTGCCCACATGGACCAGGCTGGGCCTCGGAGCATAATTTGAGGTTGGTGTCGGAGGCTAAAGTCTTAGGAAGCCTCAGGGACCTCCTCCTTAGAGGTCAACTTCCAGGGGTAGAAGTAAGTAACGAAGAGTTGACAGCTAAGACTTCTTGTTTTTCTGTCATTGGTTCTAATTTCAAATTCTCAAGTGATCCCATCTTGGAAATAAGTCCAAGTGGTAAAAGTTGGGGGAAGAATTAAAGAGATAAATCAGAAATTTGGGGGAATGATTTGGGTTAAACCCAAGTTAAGGAAGTTTGTGATTTTTTTTCTTTCATGGTAATTGGTATGGCAAATAAAAATGAGAATTTAAGCCAACCAACTGTTCAGAAATGTGCCTTGTCAGCCAAATGAGAAAGTCAGCCTGTAAGGGCTGATTGTCACATAGAAAACCCTGAATACTTTGTTTTCAATATGCTCACACTAACAAAATCGCCAATGCACTTTAGGTTAAAAAAAAAAAAAAGTGGTGTAAGGCGAGAATCAACAACAGAGGAAATTGCTCTGATTCCTTTTTTGAGAAAAAGGAGCTAGGGTTAAGTTCCACTTATGAGCCCTCCCAAGTGAAATCACTTTTTCTGTGGATATTTTGTTCATGTCACCAAAGTGCTCTACACTGGGGCTCATTGGGTGGTCTTGGCTGAAACACAGGCCACGATTTTTTTTTTAAATGGGTAAAAAAAAAAAGAAAAAAAAACACAAAAAAACCAAAAACACACATTACAACCAGGCAGGCCTGAAGGAAGAACAAAAACAGAACAGCACCTGCACGTAGCCTCATGGGTCCCAAGAAAAGGCAATTAAGAAATCATCCATTCTGAGACCCTCAAATGCAATTCACATGAAAGTCTATTCCGTTCACCCACCGACATGTATCAAGAATCTAAGTGCAGAAAAAGAATGAAAATGATCTGCTTCAGGGGGAATCAGTTAAGGAAAAATGTATATAGTCTCAAGTTTGATGCTCTGACAGCTGGGACATCCTGAAATGAAGTATGTAATGGTTGAATAAGGTGAAACTTCACTGAATTAGTAGCAGTCAGCGACATTACAGTTTTACCCATCCACCCCCACCATCTGCAAAATACAGAGAAACACAGGCATGCACGCACGTACACTCTCTCTCGCTCTCTCTCCAAAGTTTTGAAAAGTGACACTAGGCACCCTCTATATGCAGCGTCCACAGGCACTGTCTAAGTAGAGTTAGAAGAATTGTCTGAAGAACAATATGAGGTAAAGAGAAGCAGGGAGCAATAGCACATTCGATAACTCAAAGGAATAAGACAAGGAGTATTTTTGGAGGGAGAAGTAGGACTATGTTAATCCACCTGTGTGCTTAGAATTAACTGGCTACAACATCTGCTTTAGGACACACGTTAAATCTTGGCTTTTTTTATGTGGAACCCGTGAGGTCTCTTTTGACCTCTTCGGGACTGAGAATGAAGGAAGAGCAGGAAGTAGGAATAACGTTTTACCACTTTAAGAGTCCTCCCTATCTCTTGGGCAAAATGATTTAGCATCTGTCCATGTAGCCTTGCATGGACACACAGGACAACTGTGACAAAATGAGATGACAACGATAAAATATCCTGGAGTGAGTGAGGGGAATGCCAGACGTGTGCTTGCAGAGAAGACACAACAGGGAACGTGACAACCGAAATTACCGCCGACCAACAAAGTTAAGTTCTGAGTGGCAAGAAGGCTGCGCTAATGTTGGCTGGAAAGGAGCATCATCATAAAAACTCAGCAGGAAGAATGAAGAGCACAGTGGACTTTACTATTCAGTGAAATAGAGGCAAGCAAGCCCTTCCAAGTGTGGGCTAACACTTGTAATAATACATTAACACGTGACTAATGTGTTTGAGGACAATTTAAAAAAAATTCTACTGTGTCCCTTTTGCCTTGATATAGTCTATTATTGGCCAGAAAGACCTCTCCTCAGGTGCAGGTAAATCGGACATACCTGGTATGTGGAGACAGGGGAAGCAGCAATGAATGGCGTGATAGATGTCTGTGGAATCATGCGGTTGGTTGCAATACTGTACGGTGAAGAATAAAATCTGCAAACAGAAAACAAAAAAAGAAGATTCATGAAGCTGCTGCATGCCTGGCTGCTTATCAAATGCTACGAGGCACTTCTGGGAAA
>NW_024424453.1:44374714-44436320 GCF_017311325.1 Ursus maritimus | reverse complement strand
ACCCTCATGTTTTCCACCAACTGTGAACAGGAGCATCCGGGAGATTTATAGCGTTTGATGCCACTAAGAGAAATAAATCGTTCTGAACAAAATGACAACTTTGAGTCATCTTATAAAATTGGCTGCACAAAATCTCTTATGCCAGGTGAGTGTAATAGTATGTTTAACCAACAGGCGGAGAAAAGTCATGGGCATTCTTTTTTTGTTTGTTTTTCTTTTCTTTTCTTTTCTTCTTCTTCTTTTTGTTGTTTTTTGTTTTGTTTTGTTTTTGTTTTGTTTTTTTTTTAAAGGCAATGCTAAAGGTCTTTGAGGGAAAGGCAAAATGGTAACACCAAGCTTCACAAAGGCGGCCAATGTTAGGTGTACGTAAATTGCATGTGTCTCTTCATTCAAGAGAAGAGGGTCAGCTCCTGGAGCGTTCCATATGATTTGTGCTAGGCAGAAGTCCATGGACTCATGTGGAAACTAAGCTAAATATTTTCTGCCTGAAAAGAGAAGAAAGTGGACCATTTGTGATTTGTGTCTAGCTGGGGATAGGAATATTTTCTGGATTCAATCCAGGAGATTCTGGAGCTCTGTGATACACTCCTGTCGACTCTGAAAAGCACTGAGTTTTTGAGTCAGGGCTCTTTGTCGAACAATTATAAAATGATACTGGGCAAGAATAGGGCTTCACAAATCAGATCTTTCCACAGATCTTTCAAAGGGCAGCTTCTAGGTCCTTAAATCAGTGACACAGCCTTCTCTGCTCACGCTACACCTTACAGAGGTCACAAGTTACCTAATGTTCAAATTTGTCAGATTTTCAAATTCTGTTTCTTCCTTCCTGTCTCACTGTAAGTGCAAGGCCAGAGTGGCCAGCCACAGAATGGAAAAAATCAGGTTGCCTTTGATGGATTACTTTACTGATGTGAGGATAGACTGGGAAAATGGGTTTCAGTGGTAACAAAATCATTATTTCACTTTGCTGTACTCTTAACAAAAATCAACTACAACTTTCAATTTTTGTTTTTTAATAGCATCACTGAGGTTGGAGTTTTGGGGTCAAAAACTTTACCCTCAGAAGTCACTGATATTTTGAGTAGAGACTCTCATGGGTTACCATTCTAAAAAAGCATTTTACAAGACTCCGCCTGAATATAGGAGAGCTAGATTTCAAGGTTTCCTGGATTCAATGAGAAAATTCTTTAATCTTAGAGTCTGTGAAAGTCTTCAAGCAAGGATTGGGGGAGTATAGTCTTAAATTTATTTTATCTAGCTCTCAACAAGGATTATAAAGCCATATTCTTTTGGTTAAAAAATTGTAGCTGAAAAAGTTACTCTCTTGCACATTACATCCTTACTATCCATACCCATCAGACCTCTTAAGTTTATAGTCGTGCAGTTTAAAAAAAAAAATGATACTGACTGCATACATATTAGAGTGGCATAAAAAAGAAAAGAAAAAGAAAACAAGAAGAGAATCTTAGCACTGGCAAGGATTCAGAGAATGTGGGCTTCTCATTTGTTGCGGATGGAAATGCAGAATGGTACAGTCATTTTGGAAAACAGATTGCCAATTCCTTATGAAGTTAAACACACACATATCTTATAACTCAACAATCCCAGTGGTAGATATGAACTCAAGATAAATGAAACCTTATGTTTACACAAAAACCTTAAAGCAAATGTTTATAGCAGCTTTATTGATTGGACTTGCCAAAAATGGGAAACAAGCCGAACACCCTTCAACTAAATTGATAAACTGTGAACAGTAGAACACTACTAAGCAGTAGAACACTACTAAGCAGTAAGATAAGAACAGCCAATGCATTCAACATGATGAAACTTAAGTGAATTATGCTAAATGAAAGAAGGCAGGCTCAAAAGACTCCATATATTATAATTTCACTTTTATCACAACATGAAAAATGCAAAACTATAAAGAAAGAACCTATATAGATCAGCGGAGATCAAAATCTGAGCTTGGGGGAGGGAACCGACTATAAAGATGCATGAGAGAATTTTGGAAAGTGATGTAACTGTTCTGTCTTAATTGTCTGGTGGTTCTATGACTGTGTGCTTGTCAGAACTCACAGACTTGTACACTATAAAGAGTGAATATATACTCTGTAGATGATATCTAATAAACCTGACTTCTAAACAAAATCGATTACTGCGTAAGCAAACATCCATCCTTTCACTTCAAAAAAATTATCCATCATTTACTACATGTACCAAAGATGGGTAAGATTTTAAAACATTACGTAGAGTGTGTCTTTTGAGCCACTTAAATGGTATCTTATCTGTACATTAATCAGCCTAAAATCTTCCAATGGCTTTTCATTGCAATGAAAACAGAATTTGCATTCCTGGTATTGGCTAGCACAAACAGGCTACTGCCTACCTCTCTAGTATTTTCTCCTACCCCTCTGAATCAGCCAGGGAGTTTTCAGCCACACTGACCTTCTTCTGTCGCATGATTCCGTCATTCTCACTTCTGTCTTGGGCCACTAAACTTGTAATTCTCTCTACCTGCAATGCTTATTTCCACAAATCTCCCTAAGGCTACCTCTTTCTCATTATTGGTCTCACTCACCTTTCCTTTCTTGAGAGAGGTCTGTAGCTAAAGTAGCAACCACCATCTCCACCCCGTTTTCTCTCTATTCCTCTCCTGTGATTTATTCTTTTTTTTCATCACTCTTATCACCATCTAAAGTAGTGATTTTTAAAATTTTCTTTATGTATGTTATAGACCGAATGTTCATGTCCCTCCAAAATGCATATGTTGAAGTCCCTTCAATGTGTCTGTATTTGGAGATGGAACATCTCTGGAAGCAATTAAGGTTAAATGAAGTCAACAGGGTGGGGCCCTAATCTGATAGGATCAGTGTCCTTATAAGAAAGGACACTAGAGAACTTGCTCTCCCTTCAATAAGCACTCATGGAGGAAAGCCTGGGTGAGGACATAGTGAGAAGGCAATCATCTACCAGCCAGGAAGAGAGACCTCACCAGAAACTAAATCAGCCAGAGTGTGATCTTAGACTTCTAGGCTCCAGAACAGTGAGAAAAATAATTTTTGTTGTTTAAAACCACCGAAACAATGGTATTTTATTATGGTGGTGGAGCTGACTAATACTAGGTACTTATTGACCCCTCTGGATGTCAGCTTTGACAATGTTGAGGACACACTGGCTTTGTTGCCTAGAATAGAGACTAGGAAATAACAGATACTTAAGAACCATAGGTTGAATGAATGAATGAATGAATGCAAAGAAGCTTAGGGAAATAAGTAGTGATTTCAGCATAAGATGGCTAATGCCAAGATGGTGGGAGCATAGAAGATGGGTTCCTGAATCAGTAGAAAGCTGACAGGCAAGAACCCAAAGAGAGGCCAACATTACATGTTAGTAAATGTTCAGTGGAAGCTTAATCAATACTTGATTTCTAAGCATGTGATAGTACTAGCAACTAGGGAAAAGAGTCCTTTTCTACAAAAATCATGATTTGCTTTTAAAAATTCCCTTTAGGTCTTATCCTTGACAGATCTTATTTATGAGGAAGTGAACAAAAAGACTAATTTGGGGCTCATAATGACCCCATTCCACCCACGGCTATTCCACGATCACTCCACAGTCTTTTTCATTCACCATGCGGTGGTTTAACTTCTGTTAGAAATCCAGTTTCAGCCTCTCCCACCAATAGAGTGAATCATGCATCTCACTTGAGCGTGGCTGGTGTACTTTGTAAAATGTACAAACGGAAGTATTAAAAGTGAAGGCACCAAGGATTGGATTGACAGGCAGAGTTTACAGGGAATTTTATGGGGAAAACAGGGAGAAGAAACATAAAGAAACTAGCCAACTAAACTGATACAAAGGGAACCCTTGGGGGAAATTTTAATGCATTTTTTTCTATCTGCTCTAATCCTATATATCACACAAGAATGATATTTCATCTTTGCCGGCAAGTTCCAATACTGCCACTCAAGTCAGAGAATTATTTAGAATGGAAAATGTACTGGCAAGAAGAGACTCAGCACACCATCTTGATCCCCTAATTCTGGTATTCTGAAATAAGCTCTTCCCAAGCCCAAACTTAAACTGGGTGAATTTACAGGGAAACCCTTGCTTAAACCATGACAAGAAACACTGCTTGTTGCATCTGAGGCTTAGAGGTAACCATATCTAAAGAAAATGTACCAGGCCAGGCTCTATGAGAGAGAACGGTAGGGTGAGTTTCCCAATCTCTCCACTCCTTCTCAGTCCCTACCATGTATCTGTTAGGGTTTAAAAACATTACCACATGGCAATGACGTTAAAAAACAAACAAACATCCAAATAGATGCTTTAGGAATAAGTATTATTGGGAAACAGGAAAGTGAAAATTGACAGAACATTTTAGCCATAATAACAAAGCTAAGGTAATTCTAAATATGTGACTTTATGTTTTTATATCTCATAATATATGCATTATGCCTTGAAAATGCTATTATAGAAAACTGGGAATGAATTCTTAAACCATTTTCCTGGGAATAGTTTATTCTTTTAAGATGCACACACACACACACACACACACACACACACACACATTTTTTTTGCTAAAATTCACATAACATTATGTGTATGATAAGTGTTCCTTTTATACTCTGTCCAGTGGTCCTGAACTAGAAGTGATTTTGTTCCTCAGGGAATATTTTGTGGCAGGATCTGGAGATATTTTTGGTTGTCACAAGTGTGTGTGGGGGCTGTTAATGGCATCTAGTGGATAGAGGTCTGGGATTTTGCTAAACATTCTACAATGCACAGGGCAGCTCCCACATGAAGACTGATCTGGTCCAAAATGTCAAAGTGTTGAGGATGAGAAACTTTGTCTTAGGAATATGAACTAGCTGCTTCTGGAGAGATTTCATTTGAACAAAATACCAAAGGCCACACTGGTTAAGAGAGTTAACTAAGTATAATCTATCTATAGAACTCTAAGCTGGCCTTTGAAAACCTTAATATTTTTAAGGAATGCAAAGAGTTACTTGGCTCTCTGGCCCTTAAAGCAAGTGGGCTCCAGAAATTCAGAATATGCAAGTCTGGGTCACTAATAGGACGTGATTTTGTCTGCAGGAAAGTCATCTTCAGGGGATTTGGCAGTCAGGAGTAATATGGTGAAATCTTATTTCACTGACAATAAAAATAACATGAATATATCAATAACCCCAGGGTAGAATGTTTTTTACTGAAGAAAACCACACAAAATCCTATTTGCACACTGAAATCAACAGGACCGGCTCGTCTTTCACGTCCACAGGCAAATTGTTAGAGTCAGAACCACGAACGCTATCCTCAGGGTAACACTATAGCACAAGATTAATAAGTTATTGGTCATTTTTATTGTAATACCACCGTATCCTTCACGTTAGATTCCTCTCCTAGTGTAATAAGATAAGGTTTCTGTATCACTTAATATCAAATACCCATATATAACAGCTGGCAAACCAGTGCTATAGAAAACATTTTTTTTCCACGTCCCTCCCAAGAATACATTTTATTCAAATAAAACAATCCAATAGGCTTTTACACAGCAGCTCTTACTGAAAAGGGCACTGGAAAGATGAGATTTTGAACATGGGGAGTGATTATTTCCCACCTCCCACACTCAGATTTGAAAGGGATAGAATTTCATATTGGACTGCTAAAAAAGCAATAGGGCAGTAGTAATAACAACTTGTAGACTTATGGCAGACAGTTCTGAAAGAAGAATAGGCATTTTTATTCTTGTAAGTTAGCCTAGAGTAAAAAGTACTAAGGTTTCATTTTTCCATTGTGATCCAGACACTTCTTCACTATAAACTTCAAAGCCTTAGATAGATGCAACAATGAACTAATTTTTTCGAGAGCAATAATTTGGATAGATTCAAGCAGATGACAGAACTGACATTTTCTACTGTCCAAGTTCAAACAGGATAGATTCACCACGGTTGGTATTTATAAATGTTTGTTCTTCATTAGTTAAAGTTGAGCTCAATTTGGGAGTATTTATTTCAATTTCATGTTGCTGTATTAATGAAGAGGCTATGGGATTCAGAACATATTTAACTCTTGACACAATTTAAGCTACTAGCTACAACCTAGCCACATACTCAGAAAACCCTGGAGCTTAGTACACTTACGGGAAACCACGGGGTCATAAAATGTGTTCTTTAGCTATGATGTGGGGCATCTCCAAGAGGAAATGTTCATGTCAGTGCTCCATCAATAAGCCTTTCTAACCCTTCATTAGAACACAGATGATTTTTCTTTGTGGTCCTATGATATGAATTTTCTTTACTTTTCTTTTTGAAAAGAATATAAAAATATAAACAGTGAAAAATAAGTCTCCCTCTCTCCCCTACTTTGCAGTACTTGGTTGGCCCTCCTCAGAGAACTACTGTATCATTTCTTTTGTATTCTTTCAGGAAGATTTTACACAAATAAAAGTTAATATATACATAGATCTCATAGTACTTCGTGCTTCCTCCGCAATATTATTTGCACTGTATCTCATATTAGAATCGTGTGCATGTTCATTGTCTCTGATATGATACCAAATTTTTCCTTTTTAAATTTGCATCACCAAAATGATTTTAAACAGTGGAATAGATAGATATTCAAAAGAAAAAAAAATGTTGAATTGAATTCAGTGAGCATTAAGCAATGTTTAAGAATATTAACTGGATTAGAGTGAGTTATAACGGTATCTTCGGATACTGATTGGTCTATGTAAAATGAGACCAGTTACTTTCCTAGATCAATAAACATTTCTCACTCTGTTAGGTTATTGCTGCCTGCATTACGGTGCTTGCTAGATCGAATACAGCAATGTGAATAGGGAGTAGCATACTCTATTCTGGACATTCATGTTAGATCCCTTAATATGCTGAGTAAGTTTTCTAAATCAGCTTCCACACCTCCAAGATGCACATGTTAATGTTAACCCAAGGGACAGTATGTTGAGAAAATATTTGTGGTTATCTTGACATTTTACAGGCTTAGAAATTATTGTTCTAGTATTTCCTATTATTAAAATGTTACCGTACAAGACATGAAAACCAAAGATGAACAACACATATTTAAAATCATCTCTATGAAGAGGTATCAAATGAGTAAGTTTAATTCATTACAATCTTCCTATTCTTTCCATTTCAATATATAAAATTTCTATCTTCTTGTTACCAACAACACAATGGACAGTCTGAGCTTTCTAAAACTCCATTCTTAACTCAAGATGTAATAAATTCATGGGCAGTTTGGATACTTTGGGTGAAACTGAAGGCTATATACTTAAAGAGAAGCAGATTAAAGTGTTACATGGGGACAGAGTAAATTGATGCTGAGAAGAGGAATGGTTTCTCTAATGGCAATTTGTTGGGGCCAAGAAGATATCATTGGTTACATTTCCTATATCTGATTTAGCATTTACAATACTGGGTTAAACAGTCTATAAAGATGAATAAAGCACGGAACTTGCCTTCACTGTTAATAGCCCAGCAGGGAAATAAATATGGTGTCAATAGCTACATGATAAATGGACTGTCAAACGTATCATGGTACCTAGAGATACAGTGCAACAATAACATCAATACTACACTGACGATTACATTGTACCATACAGAGTTCCTTTAATCCTTGCAAAGTCTTGCTGTCATCTCCATTTCACAGAGGAGCAAACTAAAGCACGAACAACTTGCCCATGTCTGGTGAATAACAGAATTTGGATGTGCATATTGGCAGGCTGATTCTGGAGTATGCACTCTTAGCCACTGCTTATACTGTTTCTCTTATGACTGATTGGGTAACTACCTCTGCCTGGAATCACTTGACTGTGTCCTTTAAAGGAGAGCAGTATTTTAAAAAAATGACATAAAGAAGGAAAGAGAGAGAGGAAAGAAGGAAGGGGAAAAAAATCACCATTCTCTCTAGGCAGAGAGAATTCCATGAGACACAAGACACAGAAGTGTAAAGTGTCATGGGATGTTCTGAGAAGGTTCACTGAAGGTTCATATGATTTTCAGGAACCAAGTCATGGAGTGTTATTATTATTATTGTGTGTGTGTGTGTGTGTGTGTGTGTGTGTGTGTGTGTGCCATTCTTGGAAAGTCTGAGTTTTGTTCTGTAGTTGGGAAAGTCTACCTAATACTTTAAACCAGACAGAGAGGGAGATGATTACTATGATTACATCTATCTATCTATCTAACTACCTATATTCAAAAAACAATGTAAAACTGTTTTGGAGGAAAGCTATATTAGAGACAGGTAAAAGGTCAGTACAGGTAGGAAAGGTGACTGAATAAACTCAACCAGTGGCAAGGAGCAAGAGCTGAGGTGAAGATATAGTTCAAAAATAGAGGGAATATGTCTTAATGACCAATTTTATCATTAAGAATGTTGTCAAAGAGAGAACACAGAGAGCTGGAGTTTATGGCCTAAATGGCTTTAGACTGAAATATTAAGAAAAAAAAAAGAAGAAGCAAATTTCATATTTGGTTTTCATTTTAATTTGTTTGGTTTGTATTAGGAAAACATTGATTCAATTAATGATCTCAGTTTGGGATAGACAAAGATATCTAAGAGCAATACCTAATAAGCAGTTAGAAACTCAGGTAATAAAAAAAACCAGCCAGCCAAAGAATAATTACTGTGCCCTGTATGTATTTATGAACTTCAAGTGTCAGCTTGGAAGTCCTCAGGTTCCAAAAGCAAGAGGAATAGATGAGATCAACCAGGAAAAAGACAAAACCCTGAGAAAGATTAGTATAAACAGGCAAAAGAGGAGGAATGAAGAGACCAAGTGAGTAGGAAGAGTACAAAGCAAGGAAGATCAGCAGGGAATGGAGTTGCGGGATCCGAGAGATAAGAAATTTCCAAAAAGGTATAAATGGTAACAACAGCAACTCAAATGAGGCAAGATGTCAGATGGTGTAAGAACTAAAAGGGTGTCCGTTATAATGGATACATTTGGAGATCATGGGGCACATCAGCAAAAGAAATTCCAGTCAAGTTTGAAAACAGACTTCATAATTTAATAGGTTTCATTAGGTAAGAATATTGGAAGACTGTGTACAGACAACTGAAGTTGTTGAGCAGTGAAGAGAAGGCCAGAATAGTGTGGTCACTAGAAGTGATATCATTGGCATGAAGACTGTTTTGCTTCTACCCTCCTGACAGTTGGAAGAGACTTGAGCATTTCTATAGGCTGAAAGGAATATTCAGTGGATAAGAAGGTATTGAAGAGAGGGGCTGGTCAATGGCATACAGTTCTTTATCAGTGAGAGTAGATCAGATAATAAGATCAAGAAAATTGTGGGTATCCTCAGCATCTGAACGAAAATGTGTTTCAAGAGGGAACTATCCATTGCCGTAAATGTTTAAGTAGGCAGTGGAAAAGGATGAAGCATTGTTGCAACTCCTCAAATAGTTCCAAGGATAGAGCATAACATTGTTAATCTAAGGTACAGATAAAGACATGTGATAGAGAGGGTGATTAAAGGTGCACAGACGGATCCGCAGCCATTCTCAATGTGGCGTATGGGCAGTGAGCTGAAATGTGAGGTTAGGGCCTGTAGAAGGGAGAAATGTTCACTGTGTTCCATGCTGTCCTCACAGCCTCTAACATGGCATTAACCCAAAGCTCCCTTTGGTGGCTCAGATTAGGAACTAAAATCTCTTTTTACTTTCTCTTTAGGTTTGTGATAAATCAAGAAGAATACTTGGAAAATTATGTCTTTAGAGAAGACATTCAGATTTTAAATTATGCATTGGAAAGATGACTGCCTAAAGCAATCCATCAGAAGGGATCATTCTCTCACTGCAGTCCAGGCCCAGGTCACTGCTGCATTTCTAATCTTTCACATAGAGGCTTGGGTTAGAAGGAATTTATAATAGATAATATAGATGAATATTAACAGATGAATACATATACACACATACAGTATGTAAAACATTAGCACTTACTGAATCCTGTTAGTGAACATATAGGTATTCGTTCAATTGTTATTTCTATTTTCCATTTATGTATATACATTTCCAGTTGTAACTACACGTGTTTTTACATGTATTTGGCTCTGCTCCCAAGCACCTTAAGTTACAAATATAAAATCCTCGGTACATAGCATGTGTTCAATACATGCTATTCCCTTCCATCATAACACCTATTTTCTGTCACTGTCACTTAGCATATAATGCCTTGTTCCATACCTTTTGAGTTAATTATATATTTCCCCAACTATACAGTGTGATTCTTGAGGACTTTATTCTCCATTTCTTTCCTTCTTGTTACCCACCAAGTTTATAGTGCCTTATTGGAAATAAGAACACGCTTACTGGATAAATCCTTAATTTTTGCCCTGGAGAGAAGTTTTAATCAACAAGGGAGAAAGGACTAGACTCCTTCTCTAGGCTACCATCCACGTTTACTCTTTTATGGAAGGGTAGACTATGAGTTCCTTGAAGGCAAAGATCCTGTCTCATATAATGTTTTTTAAATCTGTAGAGCATAGCAAAGTGCTTGGCAGACTCATTGGATGTTTTTTGAACGAATGAATGAATCATTGCCTTAATGAATAACTCTAAGAATAGGAGATATTTAAATATTTCCACTATCCCACAGATTTTCTTTAGAGGCAGCTGAACAAATAGAAAAGAGAGTTTGCATCTTTTTATCCCTCTACATTGATCTTAAATGAGGTCTTCATTCTGATTGATTCTTTAATGAGACTGTAAATAGAAAACTGAAAGCCATGGAGAAATCCAAGATGGAAGGCTGTGAAAATAAAATAACCAACCAACCAAAGAATAATTATTGTCAATTGCAGGACAGTCACAGCAAAGAGAAGGGACTGGAAACTGAGAAAAGAGTTTCAACCAAAGATACTCAGAATCACAGAATTTTTGAGAAGTCAGGTCATGTAGTATAAGTCTTGTTTCTCAAAGGAAGAATCCTAAGCTGTGTGACTTATTCTAAGTAAGAGACTATAAATTTCCAGATGCTTATTAAAACAAAGAGCGATGGGTGTCTGAGTGGTTCAGTTGGTCAAGCGTCTGACTCTTGATTTGGGCTCAGGTCCTGATGTCAGCATTGTGAGATTGAGCCCTACATTGGGCTCTGTGCCGGGCATGGAGCCTGCTTAAGATTCTCTCCCCTGCCTCTCTTTGCTCCTCCACTCCAGAAAAATAAATAAATAAATAAACAAACAAACAAACAAACAAACAAATAAATAAATAAAATAAAGAGAGAAGACACAATCACAAAGTTTCTAACTTGACTCTGTCCAATGCCCTTCCCTGATAGCCAGAAGAAAACAGCAAAAGCATTATTTGTGTTTAAATGAACTGGGAAAACACTAAAATAATTGAAAGCTAAAGTCCAGAATTACCAGCAGGGCAACACTCTTATCCCAGAGACACACAGATACGTCTTCCAGCCTAGCTCTATCTATGCTCCCTCTTTACGTCCTACTCCTTACTTTTTCTAAGGGAAGGAGAAAGGGAGCATGAGGGAGGGAGACATAATGTGGGTAGAGATCATGTGGGAATAGAGGACATGGAAGATGCTGTGAAGTCAGAGTCACACATGGGAAGAAGAAAAGTACAATGGCAGGAAATGTTTGGTTTAAAGTTTCTGTTTAAGGATTTAAAACAAAAGACATTTTTGAACATTTTCCTTCGCACTGATGCCAGAGATCAAAGATACCTTAGCAATTAAAATAGAGAAAATGTGGTCTACTTACCCATTCTGTATGGCGGCTGTGGGGTCATAGGTCAGAGCCATGCCAGCCTGTATACAGGGAGGAAAGAGGAGAAAACAAATCTTAACACTTTTATTTTGGTGTCCAAAACATTCACTTCACACAAATACTTTTATCTTTGATTTAAGTTTATTTTATCCTATACATTTTTCCACCCTTACTGCCAAGACTAGCATTTTTACTACCCACACATCAGAATCCACCAGTGAGTTAAGAGTTTATATTATATATCCAGACAAACCAAGGAACAATGCAGTTTGGATGATTTCCATTTCTACTTCATAAACCATCCGCTGTCTAATCTGGTATCCTTATAATTTCTCACTATTGTCAAGAGCACCTATTATACGTCTCACAGCTGAAAAAAAAAAGCAAGAATAAATCCTGTGGTCAGGATAAAAATAAAAACTACTTAAAATGCATTCGACCTTTCAGAAGAAAATGTTGGGAAATATTTATTTTAAAATAGATCGTATGCCTCGGGGTGTGCAGATAATGATTCACAGAGCACTTGTCCCATATATTGCCGGTACCTGTCCTACTAAGAGTGGTAGAAAGGCAGGGTCATTTACACATAATGGAAATTCTAGGCCTTGTAGCTAACAAGTAGGTGGGTTTGTTCTGTTTCTAAGAATAAAATCACCTTTGAAAAACTAAACTTCTGTAACAGGCAGTAGTTTCAGAAAAGAACAATAAACTTCATGACTGTTAATTCACAGCCTACCTCCTCCTTCATACACATCATCCCATTTGATCCTCACAACAACCCTTTGAAGTAGGCAGGAGAAATAGTTTCTCCATTTTATAGATGAAGACACTGAAGATGGAGAGGTCAAGTGACTTGCTCAAGGTCACACATTTGGAGGCGGAATCAGATCCCAGCTCACGTTTTCTGTGGCTCCTTTCCACCACCTATGACACTGACCTAGGGTCTGCATGAGACTTGATCATCAGCAATGCGGGAGAAAGTTCTCTGTGGGCATATGGGCATACCACCTTTTGTTTCCAACAGTGTCGGTCTGGTTACTGCTTGTAAATAGAAACAGAATTTAGAATGAAATTCAAAACTCACTAGGTTGTCATTTTTCTTTCTTTTTTGAAATTCAAAAGTGAATTAGACCAATGTCAATTTCCTGGCCGTGATAGTGCACTATAATTATATTAAGATATAATAATTGGGGAGCGCCTGGGTGGCTCAGTCGTTAAGCGTCTGCCTTCGGCTCAGTGCGTGATCCCAGCGTTATGGGATCAAGCCCTGCGTCAGGCTCCTCTGCTGGGAGCCTACTTCTTCCTCTCCTACTCCCCCTGCTTGTATTCCCTCTCTCTCTGGCTGTCTCTCTCTCTGTCAAATAAATAAATAAAATCTTTAAAAAATATATATAATAATTGGGAGAAATGGGGTGAAGGGTACACAGGGCCTCCTTGTACATTTCTCTTG
Organism: Ursus maritimus; assembly: GCF_017311325.1. Lineage (NCBI taxonomy): Eukaryota > Metazoa > Chordata > Mammalia > Carnivora > Ursidae > Ursus > Ursus maritimus. The sequence continues at coordinate 44,423,126 of NW_024424453.1, read as the reverse complement.
CAATTTCCCATGAATCTATAATTATTTCAAAAGAAAAAAAAAAGAATTAGCTTTGAGGACTTTTGTAGAAGACAAGAAAAATCATTAAAACTTTATAGAAAAGAAAAAGGAGCTTTTGTGCTTTGAGTTTGAGTGTAGGGGAAGGCAGTTTTCCTGTTGGGCTCATTGAATTCCTCAGATTTCACACATGACTGAAATGGAAATTTTCAGGCTTTCCAAGATAGGGCTTGAAGTCCAGTATGCCCTGCTATATTGAAGCTTAGATTACATGCATTATTTTTCCTGAACAGTTTTAAAATTGTTATTAAGATTGGTATAAAGAGCAAGAGTATAGAGCCATATATGAATGGAATTGGCATACTGGGAGCATACATAAATTGGAAGGGAGTTTGCAAGCAAAGTTGAGATGACTGTCAGAAGGTAATAGAGGTGTACTGAAAACACATTAATGATAACTGCATCTCACTCATGTTAAAGAAATATGCAACTGATAATATGACAAGCTGGGGGATTGGAAAATGAGAAGCAACGGTAGTGGTGCGAAAACACAAAGAGATCCTGGGGTGCCTGGTTGTCCCACTCGGTTAAGGGTCCAACTCTTGGTTTCAGCTCAGGTCATGACACTGAGCTCTGCATGGGGCTTATGCTCAGTGTGGAGTCTGCTTGAGACTCTCTCCCTCTCCCTCTGCCCCTCTCTCTCTCTTTCAAATAAATAAATAAATCTTTAAAATACAGACACATGCATACACTCACACACACACACACACAAAGAGATTCTAAGTCTAAAATCTTCCCAAGATGAGTCCTCTGTCATGTGACTGATGCAAGGCTGGCTCTAGGCTGAAAACTCCCCAGAATGGAACTGTCCAGGGTACAGCTCATAATCCATGGTTATGGCTGGCTACTGGAGACGGCAGTTGTAAAATTTGTCCATTGGGGATGAGACTTCTGTCTTAGAAATGCTCATCTTCTTTCTCCTAACTTATTCAAGATGTCACAACAGAGGTGGAAGGAAAAAATGGGCTTTATACTCAACAGAGATATTGTTTGTTGGTGAGAGGTTTAGGATGAAATCATACCTTCAGCCTCCTAACCACCACAGATTGTTTAAATCCTAGGGGACTTACAGGAAGCCTTTCCTCGTCAACCTCATGTTTTCTTCTTTTCTTTGCACTTATTTTCCAATAGTGCCCAGAGACATATGCTAGTTAGCCTTTCTCGAATTATCAATTATCTTGAACATTCTCTTCTTATGCCATGTTTATTTGTTCTGACAACTTTAGGTAAGGATTTTTTTCTTTCACATTTTACTTGAATTCCTTCTGGATTATGGTTAACAAATCAGCCCTAGCTAGGAACATAGTAACTATCAATAAACTCTTTTTGTTGAATATGCATGTGATAATCAGAAAGCCTAAGTTGGCTTCTTCCTTCATCTTAAACTTCTATTCCATCTTTCAGAAGATGTAAAGAACTAAATAGATGGCAATATGGTTTTGTGGAAGGAATATATGTTTTGGACCTGGGTTCAAGTCTTAGCTCTGTTCCGTTCTAGCAGTGTGACCTTGGGCAAATTGTTTAACCTGTTTGAACCTTGGTTCTTCAACTGCTAAATGATTAAGCAATACCTACCTCATCGGATTGTTGTGAAATTTAAATGAGATTACGTTTATAAAGCGCCCAGCACAGTGCCTGGAGACAAGACACATACATAAATATTATAATACAAAGCAGCATGTGGTAAGTGCCATATGAGTGGTATAGATGAGGTGTAGAGGAGAGAGGCTGGGGATGATCAGGGAAGCCACGTGGGGACATAGAGATGAGTGGAACCTTGAAAGATGATTAGAATTTCCATAGATGGAGATGAGAGATGGAGGCCAGCCCAGACAAAAGGAAGAGCATGGAAAAGACATAGACATAAAAAGGGCAAGGTGAGTGATTCACTTGCAGTAGCATATTGTGGGGCAGGGGCAGTGGGAGTTAAGACTCAAAAGAAAAGGAGGGAGAACCTTGATTGCCTGGCTCCTCTGGGGAAGCCACTGAGCATTTTTTGAGCAGGAAAATTATACAGTCAAAGACGGATTAGACAGCAAGAAACAGCATGAACCCTCTGGAAAACAGAGGGTAAATCCAGAGCAATACGCAACTGGAGTAGGCACTTGGGGACACGAAGGTGGAGAGAATCTAAGGTGAGATTATCATTGCGAAAGGGTAGGGGATTAACACAAGATGCACCTACTTCATGATTTTGCCTAGGGAGAGTCCTGCCTCTGAGTACCTTTGGCAAGAGGAGACAAGAGATAGTTTCAGGTCATACGCGTTTGGAGCATTATGGGTAACAAAACAAGGCATGGGTTAAACAAAGGGTTGTTTGAACTTAACCCACTGGCTGAATATTGTAGCACAATAACTAATACTTGGCTGCACCTGGTTTTCATTCCATGGGTAACAGATTGTTGAGTTATAATTCTAATAGAGTCTTAATGCAGATTTTGCATTCAATTTCCTTTTGTTTCTTTCTGCAAAGGTAAAAAAGAAAATCAATTTTGCTGCCCTGTCTAGCCACCTTTATACTAAATGAGAACCGTGAAATCATCATTATGTAATTACCAAATTTTATGGCATGTTTACAAACTCCAGAGTCACACAAAAAGTAAAATAACTTGGAACAAAACAAAAATGTCACACCACATATGTAGGAAAGTGATGTTTAATCCTGTCTCTCTCTTTCAAAGGAGCTTATTAGATTCACAAATATTTTCCATTTTTCAAGTTTACATTATTTGAGTATTGGAAGCATTTGCAATTTACTTAAAACAAAAGGGGGCATTTTTGCCATTTTCCAGCAGCAGCTGAGTTTTTGCTTAGTTTTTCAGCTATAATAGGGTATTTCTAGTCCTCCCAGACAGAATCTATACTATAAGAGCTAAATATTTTAGAAGAAATTTTAAAACACAATTTACTGGAGTAATTAAGGTATCTATTTTCGATAGATACAGGATTTTCACTGAGACACATCTGTTTGTCTTAGGACCTAGATATTTGATATTCATAATATTAAATGATTAATAGGTTAAATGAAGAGGTAGTGATCATGAAAATACTGCTTAAAATGTGCTAAGTGGGGGGTAGGCATTTACACTTCAGAAAGATCTTCTGGGGGCGCCTGGGTGGCAAAGTGGTTAAGCGTCTGCCTTCGGCTCAGGGCGTGATCCTGGCGTTATGGGATCAAGCCCCACATCAGGCTCCTCCGCTGGGAGCCTGCTTCTTCCTCTCCCACTCCCCCTGTTTGTGTTCCCTCTCCCGCTGGCTCTCTCTATCTCTGTCAAATAAATAAAATCTTTAAAAAAAAAAAAAGAAAGATCTTCTGGACTGAAATGCTTGGTCTTATTGGAGGAGCGAGCATCACTGACTATAAAAAGCCAAAGAGAAGATAGGCTGATAGAATTGATTTATCATTTTTGAAACTGTTTTTATACTGTCATGTAAACGGGGACCATAGAGTTTGAGGCAATAAACTTTACACAGACAGATCTACACTGTAATTCCTGGGAAATTGAGACATATCGATGTTTTAGTGTAACATTTCTCGTTTTTCTAAATTCTGCCCTGACGGATGATGCATCATAATTCTATGAGTAAAAATGAATAATCAGAAGAATTTCCAATTTTATACAGTCATTTAAGGCAACACTTTAGCACATACAGAACAAATATTATATATTTCAGGAAATATTATGTACTGAATTAGTACAAGATGAGCTCAGGAAACTAAAGACGAAAAGGATAATGTAATTTTCTGGATATTATCTTGAAAGAGTTTATTTCTTGCAGCCAATTTTAACAATATTTATAACTGTTAGCAGGTTATAGTTAAAAACTCCATAAATAAAATAAGATGACTTTAGAGGTGATATGGGTAAGAGGGCTGGAAAATTATAATGTGTTATAAATGTTTATGTCCTGCTACTGTAGCGAAACCTCACTTAACTTTGTTTATATTTATTTCCCAGTATTTCTCTTTAGAAAACATGTCCTTTAGTGAAGAAATCCTGATACAAAATTATGTGTAGGATATGGGTCAAAAAATACAAATTGTGAAAAGTTAAAAAAAATCTCTAAAAATAGAATAAGAAAATAATTTCAACAATGTTAAATGTCAAAATATTAGCACATTATAACTATACATTATTTTTTGCTTTCATATATTTTTCCAAACTTTCTTAAGTTGTGTGTAATTAGAATTACTTTTATAACAGGGTAAATCCCTTTAATTTAAAGCAGTACCTTATATCTTCAAGGAATTGTTTTTAATTTTTAAATTCAGGAGGAAAAACAAAAAGCATATCATTTGTAAAAGTACTATAGAAGAGAGGCCTGATTCAGGAGTAAGCTTGAAAATGTCAGGAAGCATTTAGCTTCGCTAGGTCAGTAGAGTACAGAAGATCTGGGATGGAACGGGAATTGCTACAGCCAGAAGGATCAACGTGAGAATGGGCAGGAGGTTAAGAATAAATCCTGCAAATTCGGGGTTAATGATACACGGATTCTAGTGATGGAAGCTAGGAAGAATTCATAAGTCCAAACGGCCATACTGGCTGAAAAACTCAGGATTTCATAGGTGATAGCAGAAGTGTGAATAACCAAGATATTCAGAGGAACAAATAGAAATTGCCAGAAAACCACAAAATGTTCAATACCAAGTAAGGTGTTTTGGCCTAAGAAAGGATTTTAAATCTCTTTCTTGAAAAAAAAAAAAAAAGGACTAATTCTAGGAAACAATATGCTCAGGGCAAATTTGCAGGCAGGGTATTGTAGCACTTGCTGAAAGGGGATGTGAGAAAATGTGGCTAGTGGTAGGGTTTTGCCAGCAATGGCTCTGCCATGGTCAGGTGATTAGTGAATGGTGTGTTTCCCCAGGCAGAGGCAGTCAACCATATAAGTACGTGTCTGCTCTCACCTGCACAAGGGCTACGTGCAGCTGGGCTATGGGCAGCCAGCCCCTCTTCTAAAGAGAAGATGAGGGACAAATGAGACTGCGATGAGGGACAAATGAGACTGCAGATGAGGACATTGCCAAAGTCTACCAAAGAGAGATTAGACTGCCTGGTCCTGGGATAAAACAGAAATGACCTGTTAATTGTTCTGTAAAATATGCCCCCAAACTGTGCAATGGCTCATACCACACGACCTAATTTTCCTAACTTCTAAATCTAAGGAAGACATTTATTTCAAATCATATTTGATTAGTTTGCATCATTTGACCAGTGATTTTCTTCTTTTTTCAACATTCCTTTCCCTTGGATTCTGTGAGCCTAGTTTTCTTCTGACCTCAGAGAGCAATTTCTCCTTTGATATCACTTGCCCGCCCCCCAACCCCAGCCTTTGAGATGCCTGCTGGTGCTCAGAGCCCGGGTTTGCCTTCCTCTTCTCTCCTTCTGTACTGTGATGACAGTCACTTTCTGATCCCAACTATTACTTACATTTCAGTGATTCCTGAATCTTGGTCTCAAACTCAATTCCACACTCCATTGCGAAGTTAAATTAGTAAATTGAATGTATGGTCAGTGTCTTTTTTCAAGTTATCATTTCTGGTTTGTGTGTTTACGAATATCCCTTGGCATCCATTCCAACCCATCAGCCACACCATCGTGCGGTGAGGATGGCTCTTGTGATAAAGAAAATATCCCAGTCCTTGCCAGGTGAGTAGAAATGGGGGAGGGGTTGGGATTGCTAAGAGACCTTCCCAATGAAGCAGGGAAGCCAGTATATCTGAACCAAATCATGAGCCTAGGAGAAATTAGAGGCAGCCAGAGAACCTGGAGGCCTCTCTTATCCAAGTTACCGACTTAGAGTGCAGAGAAGAGCGTGAAAGGTCATCTTGACATCTTCAGGGGTGTGTCAGAAATCAAGCAAATGAAATGCAGGGGATTTATCACTTTAAAAAAATAGCAAAGAGGCAGCGAATAGAGAAAATTCACCTCTCTATGTTTGGGGAAAGAACATCAAGGGGAATCATGCTGTTGTTTATACACTATGTCATCATAGTATTTGTCCTTCTTGGCTTTTACTAAAGCATTCTAGTCAAGCAGAGAATTTCTCCCTTATATAGCAATAAAGAAGGACAAGACAAAAAAGATGCAGACGGAATTAAGGCTGGATGGCTGAGAAAGCCAATGGCTGCACAAAGAAATCATCTTCAAAAGGGAAACAGAAGGAAAGGTGTGATGCAGCTGGCTAAAATTTTCAAAGCTCCAGTCTGAGTTTCTCATTAAAACCAAAGTTAAATTAAGCCTTGATGGATAATCATAAAAGAGACAAGAAAACATTACCATATTTTATGTAGGCACTTCTGTTTTTATCTCAATTTGAATGACTGAACTTCATAGACTCCAAGACATAGTGTGTGTGTGTGTGTGTGTGTGTGTGTGTGTGTTTCACATTTTACTGTCTGTGACATTGGGGCTTGCATGATAATTAATGGCATTTGAGTTTGGAAACTTTCTCCTCTTTTTAGTGATATTTAGAATAATATTTCATCTTTCATGGATGGTGTCATAGAGTCAATGATGTAATGTATATACTGTTAAACCCCACCGTAACACAGTAAGTAAGGTGAAAATATAAAATGCTGAGGTTGCTACCAGGGTGAGCCTGTGCAGCTGGATAGGTGGGAGTTCCAGGTATCTGACTAATTGATTCATAGTCTCCCAGGTCCCAGCTACAGTTTGATGCTATGTGGAGGTTGTGAGCTGTGGTTTAAATATTGACGGGGACAATTCTAAGTCTCGTGGAAGGGTGGGATTGCCAGGACAGTGCCAACAACTCCAGAAATCTCCCAGTTGGTTGGTACCCCACTTGGTTGCCATGGAGACTGGGCCAAGGGACTCGGAGAACATGGGGATCAACTATCAGCCTTTCTTCTTATAATTCTTGATATAATCTTCCCATCCTTCAGCACCTCCTAAACCTCATACCCCAGCCTCCTCCCCAAGAACATAAGTATGTTTTCCCATCCTCTTTTTTGAGAGTGGAGACTAGGCAGATGACTGGAGCTCATCATCAGACACATCATATCCAAAATTACACTATTACAGGAATTTACAAGATTTGCTTTTTATCTTCAGTGATCATAGGTTAGAAAATATGGACCCAGCAGCTTTAAGAAAATAAAAATACTTAACTGAGTGAGAAAGTTTCCATTTTAAACTACTGAGCATTCAAGTTCTTATGCCAATGGGAAGATCTTTTTGAGATTACAAGTGTCATTCAGCTTGAGCCTGCTCTCTAAATTGCCAGTAAAACACATGAAATAAATAAGAGTACATTTGGTGGGCTGGCTAACAAATTCAATTGCAACTGTTGTAATGCATCATAACAGCTCTTTTAAAGACCACATATGTAAAGACTCTTCTTTGGTTCAAGGTTAACAGAACTATTTGCCGAACCTGGCAATGTTGTTAGATACATCTTAATTTTTTCCAAGGTCCCATTAAGGAAAATAATTGGACAATTAAACACCAAGCATTGTGATATACCCAAAGGATATTGTGAACTATAGAGATGATTTTTCTACCTTCTTGGAATATGATCAAAGATAACGTGAATCTACATCCTTTTACTGCTAAGTTTTGAAATAATTCTTTAGATGTATTATTTTTCCTTAAAGTATTTTTTTATTTCTAATGGTTCATTGGGACAATACTTCAATTCCATATCTCTGAAACATAAATTTTCTAATGTTCGGTATTGTAAAATTAAATTGCAGTCAATATGGCTCCAAAGCTAATAGAAATGATGTATTTCTGGGCCTTGTCAGGTTCTTCTTATACTTAATAAGAAGGATGTTGACTGGTGACTGATCAAAGAGTTTGTGAGCTGGGTGTACTATTCCAAACAGAGCCAACTGAAGGTAAGAAGGCCACGTGGTTAAGTTGCATCTTGTCTTCCTCACTGCTAAGAATGTCTCAAAAGATGTGCTGTATAGTAGCATTGGTAACAGCCACTGATAGACAAATGTTTTCATAAACTCAACAAAATATCCTGTTCAGAGTATTCTTTATAAATGGTGACCACAGGGATAACCTCTTCTCTCCAGATTTTATGCAGCTTGTTTGCTATTACTTTCATAGCCATCCATGTGCCTTTTAACATCAAATATTTACCATATCAATGTGACCCCTTAGATTCCTAAAGTAAAGAGCCAATATAGCTTTCTCCTCATATACAGATAGGTAGGTAAATAAGAATGTTTTAAGTGATAGTAAGAATAATTCAATGTGTTAGGCTGATGACTAGGCTAAGGAAGACATACAAATCTTTACATTGGGTCAGATGTTTAATGATCTTTACAAAGTGATTACAAGCCACTGGTCACTCAAGGACTCATTAAATTCATGAAAATAGGATCAGAGCCTTTTCCAAATTCCTTGAAATTTTCCAGTTTTTCATTGAGTAGAGTAAAAACTATTGCTGGAGTGGAGGGGAGTGGGAGGGATAGGGTGGCTGGATGGACATTGGGGAAGGTATGTACTATGGTGAGTGCTGTGAATTGTGTAAGACTGATGAATCACAGAACTGTACCCCTGAAACAAATAATACATTATATGTTAATAAAAAATGAAAAAATGAAAAAAAAAACCAAAAAACTGTTATCTTTAAATCCATAACAATTGACAACTGACTTTAACACAACTCTTCAAATAAAGACTGTTAAATAAAGATAGTCGGCTGCATGCATTGGTACAGTTACTTTTGACACCCAAGCACATTGCTTTTCACATCAGTGGAAGAGACATAGACTTAACCAGTAACTGGCTGTCACTCAATAGCGATAATCATAAAACAAGATACAATTGAGTCTTGTTATCAGCAGCAATTATATTCTATAAAATCACCATGAACACTGAATTATGAACACAACTCATTGACTCTGGAGGAAATACAGGGTTAGACTCCTACAAGCCTCTGTTTACAACATTTTCACCAACTAATATACAACCTTGTTTTAGTTGTGTTTCTGTCTAAAGACACCTTATTTAATATATATTTTTGATTCATCAACAATGAACTCAAAACCAACAGCACTATAAGTCATGCTTGAACAAAGCTAATCTCCTTTTTTTTTTTTTCATATTGTCTCTACTAGGGACATAGATTTCTTGCACTTTGAAAAACTAGCCATCACTTCAGCACTACATTTGGGGGCCATTTCAAACAATGAAATCACCAATGAAAAGCACAAACATGACAAAAATGTGGCCCTAAATAGAGCAAGAAAAGGACATATGTTTACAGGGTAAGAATTGACACAAGAAGGCAGAGCATCTCTTGTTCAGCTTCATCTGGGACTGTGCATGCTTGGTGACTCAAACTTTTTTTATAAGTTTATTATTTGAATTTCAGTGTAGTCAGCACACAGTCTTACATTAGTTTCAGGTGTACAATAGAGTGATTCAACAATTCTATACATTACTCAGCGATCATCACAGTAAGTGTACTCTTTAATCCCCAGCTGACTCACACTTACTGCTCTGCACAAATGACCATGAAAGCACCATGAGTATTAATTCTGGATTACAAATAAATTTTAGTAAGTAGGTAAATTTGCAAATATGGAGCCCATGAACAATGATAATCAATTGTATCTTTTAAAAATATTTATTTATTTATCTGAGAGAGAGAGAGAGAGGGAGAGTAAGGGGAGGAGGAGAGGGAGAGAGAGCCTCTTAAGAAGGCTCCATGCCCAGTGCAGAGACCAACAGGGGGTTCAATCTCACACCTAAGATCATAACCTGAGCCGAAACCAAGTGTTGGGTGCTCAACTGACTGAGACACCCAGGCGCCCCTCAACTGTAGCTTTTTTCAAATAATAATTTCATGAGTCTGAGTCTTTTAGTAAACAAAAGGAAATTTTGTAAATGGCGTCAGTACTACTATTTATAAGGATTCTAAAAATTCCTTACATAAAAGAATTTGGTAACATCACTCTTGAAATAGATTAGAATATGGAAGGTTAATGATTACTGACATTCAGCACTATGGAGCCATAGAATATACAAGAAAATTCCTATTTCCCAATTCTTTGTTAAATCCATTAAGTCACCAGTTGTGGCATTAGGATGTTTCTTCTGTCAGAGATAATTGCTTTGAAGGATACTAGAAAGCACTTGAGCATAAGGAGTATTTTTCATGGCCACAGACGTGTACAAGCACCTTCTATATCCAAAATTAATTGCCATTATTTGCCAGAAGAGGTAGGTTAATAATTCATTCTCCTTCTCTTTTAAAAACACCAACTATGCAATTCATCGGTTCTCAATAGTGGCTCAATCTTTTCCTTAGTATCTAGCAATAGTCCACGTTTTCTTCTACTTTTCTTTCTTTTTTTCTCCAGCCAAGTCCCTCTCTCCTTGCCAGCTCTTGGCTTTTATGATTACATGATCTTCAAGAGAAAAGGGGCTAGAAATTTGAACACCACCTAACGTTTCAGTGCTAAATAATGCTTGGAATGCAGACGATGATTTGGAATGTGATCATTTAAAAATCTTAATAAAATGTGGGTCAAAGTGAAAATAAATTAATTTCGACTTGTTTTATAATATATTTTATTAAATAAGTCAAAAATTCAGCTGGAAAAATGATATTGGTAGCAGATTTCCTCTCAAATAAATGTTGTATCATTAAAAATAATCCCCATTTGGAAAATAAATAGACATGACATGAAACTGGAAACCAAGGACTTAAGCATTTGAGTCATAAGAAACACATAGCAAAGCTGGCTTTCAGATTAAGAAGCCCTGAGTTGTGTTGATGATATTATGAGAGTTATAATAATAGCTAATACTGGAGTGATTATAGTTTTCCAGAAACTGTGCTCAGTGCTTTACCCTCACCCCCTCACTTAATCCTTCCAATCACTAGGACTATGCATTTTTAACCTTTCTCATTCTGCCGAGGAGGAACTGAAAAACTTGCCCAAATTTGTCACTTAGCTCAAAATCTGTGGATTTGTCAATGAAATGCTCGAATTTGCCCGCTAATCACAAAAGTAGACTGTCTGATAAAATATGAAGAACAGCGAACAATACTGAGCACATCACAGATGTTGACACACACGCAATTCCTTAAAATTCAGAGAGAATTATTGTTCTCAAAGGTGCATTAGAGAAGGACGCAAGGTTTACTGTATCACACCCAAGCTCCAGTTGCTCCTCTAAATGTTATTCTCTTTGTGCCACTTCATACCCAAGGGCACAGGGGCCTCTACTGGACAAGTAACGAGGTGGAGCTTTTCACCTCTGGGGTGATATTCTGGTTTGTAAATGCATATAAACCAGTTTCTCAGTTACCTACCCTGAAAAACAAACACACGAGCAATCAAACAGTTAATGGTTGGTAACAAGACTGTGTAGTTAATGGTTAGTAGCGCTGTGCACTGACATTCTTGGGGCTGCTACTTTTGTTATTTTTATTATTTTTATTTTGGCTTTGGTTTTCTTTCACTGTCGTGTAGAGATATGGAGCTAGTTACAGTCAGTGATTGTACTTCCGTGATACTAAATTATATTCTACCCAATGTTTAATTGCCTACTTTACAGACAGAGAAGATCTTTGCCATTTTAGGTTGCAAAGGGGTGGGGGAATCTGTCTGTATGTTTCTGTCATGTCCATTATGTCCAGTCTGGTGCCTCTCACATAGGGTACACTCAGTACGTGCTCATTGACCGACTGAATGCTTTCTGTTTAAACTGCTTCTTCTCTTTCAAAAATCTATTCCAAACAGAATTCTTCTCTTAAAAAGATCATTTCTGCAAAAAGTAGTCATATATCGAGAAAGTGAGAAAGCAAATAGGAAACACGAGGAGATAGAGGGGTTCTCACTGTGTCTGTACATTTCTAATACACATTCAGGGCAAGGGGCATTCCTTACACCTCATCATGCCCTGGGGACCCCACATAAAGTATCGGTCATGGAAGGAGCAAATGCTTTATGACAACAAAAGTACTGGTGATTATGGTGATGGAGACACGGTTGAAATTCAGAATTATGATGCCAATTCTGTGTGTACTCACTTTATTTCAGAAAAATAAAAACAAGAGCAAACATAAAAATTAAGACATAGCCCTCAAAGGAAACATTCATCTTGAGTGTGAATATAGGATGTAACTATTTTGTTATTGAGTATGGCTATCTCTCTACTCAGAAATCTAAAAAGGCATCTTTGTCTCAATCATAAATGGATTTAGTCAAAATGAATAATTACTCCTAATACCTTGAGGCACTAGGAGGAGGAGGCTGGATGTTTGGAATCAGGTTTATCAACTTTGCCTGCACTTGGCTATGGACTTCGTAACAGTATGAGAAATCCCATTCTCCCACATGACCTTTGCAGGCTTTCATTCACTTACTGGCACCAAAGAGAATTTTTATTAATAGTAGCTGTGAATGGACAAGAGTTATAAAAGTTTACAGCACAAGGGAAGTTTTCATCCATCACTGAAAACAAGTTGATTTCAGGTCTGAAAATAGACAACGTATTATCTGGGTTATAGGTTGTAACAGATCACTCAGCTTAAGTTTGTTGTGATAAAACTGATAACCTTAGCTCTCAGTTCACTAATAGTAGATTTTGTGGGTGCCTTAATGAGACCTAATTTAAGGAAATTATATTCTTCAGTTTATTTCACCTCTTAAAGGTTTTCAAAGGAGTATGTCCACAGGAATCACAGGATTTCACTACAGTAAGGAACACAATTCACATCTGGTTTGTGTGAATGATACCCCCCTGGTGTTACGAAGTGCATGTACTGTATCTTATACCCAAAGGCTTATGTCTTGGGCAAATAGAAATGCACTCAAATAAAATGTCTTCGAGATCTAATATATCATCATGTCTCATCTAAAACTTGTTCCTTACTTGGGAATAGGTAAGAGATTCCAAACCTTAGTATTCCTAGAATGCATCCCAAAAAAAGCTTACTTGATTTTCTCTCCAATGTAACCTTGTAAACTCTTCCTGGGAACCTGAATGCTGATTGTTAACAATACAATTTTAGCTCCCTTAGTTCATCTCCACATCTAGACTGTGAAGACCATCTCATTAAATGTTTTGTTTCCACAGTAAGGAAAGTATCTTCAGAGCATCATATGGAGAGAACATATTCGTTATTGCTCACTGTTTTGAAATTCACTCTAGCAGAGAACTGTAAATCAGATAAAAGCAAGAAACACCATTTTATTGCTTTTAGTTTTTATAATAAAATCTTGGCATTTCTTCACTAGACATTTGAATATTTGTTGGGCCACTTGTTGTTCAATTGCCTTGTCTCTTGTGTCCATAGCCAAAATACTATTTCTTGGAAGTACAATTCCCGAAGCAATTGTTATCAATGATATTTACTGACTCAATTACTATAGGGCTTGGGAAGAGCCTAGGAAAGCTAGACTAGAGTATCACAGCAGTAAGAAAGAGTTTTTTAATGATATTTGCACTATTTAAGGATAATGTCCCAGCATGAAAACTTGGTGAAATATCACCATCTTCCGTGATTTGACACTCAGCATTTACTTATATTTGAAAATTCTGAAGGAAATTCAGAGACTAGTCACAACAAATGTCAACATAAAGCAATTTCAAGGCTTGAGTGACTCTAGTCATTGTAGTAGAAACATCCATTTTTGATTTAAGCCATTCATCTTTATAACATAGTTGAATGTTTTTGATCAGCTGTGCAAATTATTTGGGTACCAAACAAATTCGGTGGCTTTTTGGTAGTCACTTGAAAAGCATTCTTTGGAAATATAGGAAGAAGCAACAGGAGTTCTTCTTCATGTTCCTGATATTATGTATGTATGTATGCATGTGTGTATAATTACACATATTATTGAAATTATATATATTTGTTCATTTGCTTGTTTTTTTTAATTTTTTTATTTAAGTAGAGTTGACAGTTCATGTTGTATTAGTTTCAGGTGTACAACATAGTGATTTGACAAGTCTATACATTATGCTGTGCTCACCACACATGTAGCCTCCATCCATCATCATACAACCCTATTACAGTACCATTGACTACATTCTTTATGCCATGTCTTTTATTCCTGTGACTCCTGATATATTTTTGATTCCTGATTCCCGATGCTATTCTTGATTCCAGACCAGACATTTGGGAGAGCACTAACAAGATCAATTTGGAAAACATTTTGCCTGAAGTAAAGAATATGGCCTCAGCTGTAATGGGATATCTAGCCAATACATTTCTTGAAAGTCATATGATGATAAAGTGAGACCATTTCTGAGCTAAGGGTGACATTAGAAACATTGCATCACCATTAGGGCAGAAGCATTGCCCAATCAGAATGTAAATGCTGGAGTAGGATCCTGAGAAACTTCCGCTATGCCAGCCAGCCAGCACCCATTCTTATGAGATCATAAGAGGTCCTAAAGGAGGAATCATAGCGGAAGGGGTGGAGGGGTTGCACTGATGGACTAGTGCCAGCAGTTACGTAATGAAACAAACATGCTTTACTATTTTAACAAGCAGAATGGCTTTTCTGGTATATGGAAGTTGAATATGAGCCCTATGCTTGGCTCAAGCATCTCTAGGACAGTGGTTCTCAAAGTGTGGTCTAAGGACACCTGAGGGTTCCTCAGATACTTTTAGGAGATCCATAGGTCCTCCCTTTTCCAATGACATGTCTATGTGAAGTTAGATTTTCTTCATATGATTAAACCAAACAGAATATTGCAACAGGTTGAATGCTGATGCAGATATGCAAATCTGGTCATCTTTTATAAGTTAGACATTCAAGTGATTTGCAAAAATGTAGAAGAGTACTATTCTCAAAAAAAGGAAAAGTCTTTGAAAGATACAGTACTTTCTATAAAAATATAGTATTTTTGTTAACATGGGACGGGTTTATTGTTTTTTGATGAACTAATAAACAATAATTTTTAAGAGTATAAAAGGGATACTGAGACCAAAGAGTTTGTGAATTGCTACATTAAGGAATAAGATGATGAGAACTGTAGAGCACTGGGGAAGGGAGGCCTAGTAGCCCCAATCCCTGATTGTTCTGCTTAGAGTTTTGGTTGTCACTTGAGAGATTAGTTAATAACTTAAAATATCTCTCTGTATTTCACTTATGCAAAAACACGTCCAGCGGCATATATTTGTACTTCAAAACCTTGCTAATTTACACTAATTTATGTGTATAAAGTTTTCAGTACTAGATTTTTTTTTTGTAAAGAAGTACATTTCACTAACTATGCTAAAAGAACTGTTATCAAAATGCCACTCAGAAGAAAATAGCTTTACATAAAAAACTAAAATTTTAATTAGCTTATCAATTGTCATGCTTTAGGTACTTCTAAGGTACTTAAACATTTCAGGAGAAATCCTTTTGACGCTATCTTTTTTTTTTTTTTTAATCTGACTTTCAAGAGAGAGGCAGAGAAAAATTGAGTGTCATTCTGTGCTATTATCCCAAATGCTGAAGCACCAGAATTGAAATTATCACCTTACATTTTATCTAAGGCAACAGTGATTTAAAGGTTTACCATTATTTTACACAACAAAAAAAAAAAACCCAAAAAGCAAAAAAACAAAACAAAACAAAAACCAACAAGCAAGCACACAAGTAAAAACACCCAAAATGATCTTATAAAGTTGGGATGCCAAAGGGCTACAAAGAAAATGGAAAACAAGACCATCCATCAGAAATGGACGTCAAGGGAAGATGCATGTCTCAGTCTTAACACTGGATGAAGGAAAGGCACAAAGAAAATCTCTCCTAGGAATCTGACCCATAGTCCTTGCTTTGGTTAGAGTTTCAATTCGTGCAGTCAGTTAGGTCAAAGACCTTAAACAGAGAAGGTAGCTAGTGCCCCCAGGTGACTAATAGGAACAAATGCAAATTATCTTGTAATAAAGCCATTGTTTATAAGAGAAGAGCCAATTTCAGAAGTGTTAAAATGTGGAAAAACAACGAAAACATGTGTTTTAGAAACAATGAAATACAGTAATTAGCATATCCTGCTATATAAAAATTAATTAAATATTGCTTACATAGGAATAATTTGCATTATGCCATACTTTATCAACCATGTTAACATAATTTACTCTAGCAAGCACAATGCAGGGGGAAATAGAAGCAAAAATACATATTATGATGGGCACACAAAGTTATGCAACATTCAGAGTGTCTACATTTAAGATCACAGTCAAGGTGTAAAAATTGACATGCTTATCTCAAAACCAAGCTATCTGGCAAGCATATTTTTAGTGCATGCCACTTCTTTTCCTAACTTCTTTCCTTTGAATGTGTCTACACACTTGGGATACATTTTTATGGGTCACAGATAAATTTATGAAGGTCCCTTGATTTTCACAATTCAACAGGAGAATACAGAAATCTTAAAAAGCAACTTTTGAAAACACAGATTAGGAATATATGTTGAAAACCTATATATAAACTACAAGATGCTCTGGGTGCTAAACTTGACTCCACAATGCTTCCGTGGCAATAGAACACATGGTCTTTACCATGATCTCGACATAAAGCCCTAGATTTTTATGCGGTAGCGAAGTGACAGCTGTAAGCCTACGCTTCTCTTATATTTATTGGTTTGGTTCCTAAGAAGTGTAGATTCAAGGGCAGTGTCTTGCTGAAGCTGGCATCCCTCTTGTGGGTGTGATAATTCAGGTTCTTATGGGGACAGGAACGGAGGTTTTGGTCATCACTGCCAACTCACCTAATTGACCATCAAGGCTTCTTGTTGATGGTCTCTGATCCAGAAATCTCTCTCATCCGCGAGCATTTGGCCCAAAAGAATTTTAAAAGACCAAATGAGTCTTTCTAGACTACAGAGGTTTGGTATGGGATGCATGTCATGATGAGTGCTCTCAGAAATCAGCTGTCTTCTCAGGGCAACGGGGCTAACCGCTGATCGCTAACCCCTACCTAACAACACAAGGATCATTCCCTTTCTTCTGCCTTTATTGAACATAACACAGATAGCCTTTCTAAAGTTGAAGTTTTCAAACTTTCCTTTTCATTAGTTTCAAGTGTTCAGTGGTGATTCTCTTTATCATGTCTTAAAATAATGAGTTATAGATTATACAATACTCGAACATAACTATATCCTTTAAGAGGCGTTTTGAGACCTGCGTGGAAATACTCAAAACAGACAACAGTGTTAGAAACTAAAAAATGGCTAAAGGTTTTGCTGAGAAAAAGCCCACCCTCTTTTCCTTCCTTCAACTGTTAATGGTGCATCAAGTGGGATGCCTCTTAAATGAGAAATGGATGAAGTAGACGCTTTGAATAGAAATATGAAATAAAGCTCTTCTGTTGAAATTATGGCCTTGGTACAAAATAGCGTTTATTCAAGTCATTCAAGCAGCTCCATTCCATTTCACAAAGAATACAAAGACCTCTTAGAAGCCGAGATACCTTTTCCTTGTCTTCTTAGGACAAAAATAACGAAAAGGAATTCATTCCCAAGTGTCACTGGATGCATAAGCTTGTTTTTCCACTCTTTCGTGTGAAGAGGGTAAATGGATAATTAACTGCTCAATGCTTTTCTTTTTGTTGTGAAAAATGAAACCCTGTGTATGTGAACTTTTCTCCCTCTTTCTTGACCAACAGAAAATGTCATATTTTATATTGATATATACATATATAAAATACATATCAACACATTTTTGAAAAAATGGGAAAATGTATAAATACACGTATATACACAAGTAGAGTATCTCAATGGTAGAATAAAATAAATCTAAATCTGTGTTTTTTTCCCAAGCACAAACATTCAACTCTCACTATTGATTTCACTGAAAATATTTTTTAGCTACTATGCAATTATGGATCAATTCCTTGTGGATAATTCTTTCAGTGAGTGTATATAGGGTCAAGGTTTGGTTAAAGACAGAGGACTTACTGTAGTACAGAACTGAGGTCAATTTTGAAGTCCTACACTCCTCAAGTCATTTTATCCTGAGCACATTGATATAGGCCTACTCATTTGCCCACTTTGAAGCCATGTGATTTTCTACAGGACCCGATTTCATCAGGGTCCCAAATATCTGTCTTCCCACCATTCCGAGGGATGTCCGCTGCTATATTTCTGAGCAAAAGTCAGTCAGGACTCACCTCTCCTTCCCTGGGCCAAGGCCTTCCATTCTGGGTGTATTTGCTTTGATTCTGTCGCTTCTTTTGTCCTCCATCAGCGAATTTGCACAGTAAAGGCTCACTAGGGGCTGGGAAGATAAGAAACCAATTCTACATTAGCAAATCCCCCTTAAAAACAAGTGATTATTTGAATCACAGTAGTGCTTTGTAATGCCTATCTTTTGAAGTTGTCTTGCTTCTGGAGAGCTATTTGGCCCCCTTTTAGTCTCAATTACGTTGGCTGCAATTCTATCTAACTGGGCTTCAAAAAAGTACTGGCAGACCATAAAAGAATACAAAAAATATTGTTGAAAAAATAATCGGTCGAAGCAGAATGTGAACTTGCCTTAAAAGTAAAGAGGGGAATGTCGACTCCTTCCAGTTATAGTAATGCTAAAAACCAGACAACGGGTCCAAAATGGAGTCACTTATGCTAAGCTTCATGTCACCAAACCAAGACCTAACTTAATTACAGTTTTGGCTCTCCCAGAAATGGAATTTTAAACCAGTCAATCAGGAGTCACCTGATCAACACTAGTGAGGAAATTTACCTGAGAGACCCCTGCCACCCCCTAAACAAAAGTGACCTTGCCACAACCAATCCACTTCTTGCCACTATAACTTTCTTGTCCCTGCTCCTTTCTGCTATAGAGGCCTCCCATTTGCACAGGTCCTCAGAGCTCGTCTCTACCTGCTTGAGGAGATGCTGCCTGATCATGAATCCTTAAATAAAGCCAATAAGATCTTTAAAATGCACTCAGTTGAATTTTGCTTTTTCACATCGGAAACATATTCATAACCAGTATTTGTGTGTAGATAAATATTTTCCCTCAAAGTAACTATGTTTTCACAGTAGAAACTGTAGGATTCTATTTTGGAAAGAGATCCTTAGGAGCTGCCTTCTAAAAAGGGAGCTATTTTGCTAATTACAACCAAATCATTTTTTTCCTCATTAATCTCTGCAGTTTCAAAATGGCTAGAAGTTGATTGTCCATTGGACCCCTTTCACTCCAATTTCCCAGTGAAATCTAGTCAGTACCCCAGAGAGAACAACTATTTAAATATCAAATGGGCCCACATGATAAAATACAGCCAAGGGATATGGCTTTAACAAATGAATCCTGGACTGGGGGGAAATGTGGTGGTCCTGGGTGAATTAAGTTAACTTATCTGATAATCTTTTAAAACACAACAGGGAGAAACTTATTCTTTGAGAATTGATGCCCCCTCCACATCCCTACTTGACTAGAAAATTTGCTGCTTGTTATTATCACAAATATATTTTAAAATGAATGAATAAAAAGAAAGCCATAGTGGTCTAAAAAACCGGTCAATGCATTAACATGGCTGGGAGGATTTTTTTGCTAGTTTATTTGCTTGGATAAAACAAATATTAATTTGTAAGTTCATAATCTGAAAACTAAAATGAACCCCTTCCTCCACCAGCCCCCTGGGAAAATGTGTTCTTCTGAAGATTAATTGTATTAATGGTTGAAGGGGAGAGTAATATACCCCCAAGGAATATGCCTCTTTGGCATAAGGATTAATTTAGGCTGATAATTTTTAAGAAACAGCAAGTAGAGGAAAAGCTCTAAGAACTGGCTGGAAGTTACCCTTTTGTAAGAGACATTTACATTTATAAGGGAAATCTCCATTTGTAACAGTATCTCCCTCTTTGTATCTGGAAGAAAAGAATATTCTAAATCTCAGGAAACTCTTATCAGTGGAGAAGCAAGGACTTAAATCTGTGCAACAACCTTACCCTTGTTTACTGTGATTTTCCTGGTCACCTCCCATAACTGGCCTCCCTGCCCTCTCCCCAACATCTTCTTTTGTCTTTAGCTGAAGATGGTATTTAAGATGGTGACTTGGGCCATTTCAGGGAGTTACTAGGTCTTCCTGGATATCTCCATACAAGAGGCATATATGTTATTAAACTTCTGTTTGTTTTGTCTTCTGTTAATATGTCTCTATGGGTGGGGGGGGGGAAGGGGGGGGAGTAAGTCCCAGTCAAGAACCTGGAAAGGTAGAAGGAAAGTTACTTTTCCTCCCCTGCATGATCCTAATTCCTTTATTCCTCCTTGGATCCTTGTCTTTTGCCATGTAGTATCACTGAGCTCTCTGAATCTTGGTCTGATCCCATGTGAATTGCTCTAGCCAATGAAATGTTAGCAAATGAGAGACAAGCAGAAGACTGAAATGTTTTTAAGCATTGAGTTTTGCTTCTTTTGCTTCTCTGCATAGCCACATGAATACACTCAGCCTGGCCTGCTGAAGGATGAGATACAAGTGTAGATGAGTCATCCCTACCCTCAGAGCCAAGGCCAAAGTAGATCATTCAATGACCATCACCCGGACATGTGAGTGAGCTCAACCAAAGTCAGCAGAGATCACAGATAACACGCAGTTGACCACAGGTCAGTAAAGACGATCCCACAAATATGTAAGCTAAATAAACCTTTATTGTTTCATATCACTAAAATTTTGCAATTGCATGCAACATTATAATCTTAATAAATCACTGATATCGTTTTCCCCAACACGCATTCCTCCCCCATTTCCACTCCAGCTAGGTTGCTTGCATTTACTAATCTGGATAAAGCAAAAATAAAAATAACAAAGATTATGGAATTCATGAGACTTCCAATTGTCTCCAAAATCAATAGTGGAAAAAGAAATGAGTGGATATCCACAAATAAATATTTGAAAATCATTTGGCTTTAAGTGGCAGTAGTATTTACTCAACCCTTTTAGTTTACTCTTCATTAGCAACTGAATTCTATTAAACAATATTGAAGGAAATACTGACTCAGACAGACAGAAGGTCAGAACTGGCTAGGCAAAATGAAAAATAAAATGCCTTGCCTGCCTATGGAGCAGGCATGTGGAAATATGTAACTTGTCTTGGCACAGAACCAATGTCATTCCTCACAGAGCACAAGTGCTTCCCAACTGTCTGCTTTTGGGAGCCTCCAACTTCAGTGACTTTGGTGAAGCCACAGAAATCACACAAAGGAAAGGCTGAATCATGAAGTGTCTGCAGACAGTTGCTGCCATCACACTGAAGTACTCTAAATTCTTTCTCCAGATGAAGAACCGAAAGGGTAAATGCAATGAGGGATCCTGAAACTCTACGCTAAAGAAAAGTGCCTGTGAGACTCCAAAAGCATATATAAACATGTGCCTATAGTGAGGAACGGATATATATATATATATATCATATATATCATTATACATATATAATCGTTCCTCACTATAGGATATTTTCTCTCTAGATATTTTAAAAATTCAAGGTATATTCACCCATTCAAATGGGATGGTCATGCTGACATGTGAGTTTATAACTGCCAATAGTACAAATTTCTCATGAAAGGGAAATAAATCTAGAAATACCTTAAATTTCCTGCTGTAAAAAAAAATGTAGATTCTACGTTTTATGCTTCTTGGGATAATAACTATCATGAGTCATACTTTCTACTGTCTGAGGCAGGATTCTCTTTATTGTCTCCCAAAACAGATTCTTTCAGAGTACATAATATAGTGATTCTAATAGTCTAGAATACGATAATGACTTCTCTTGAGGTCGTTCGTGTTTCTGTAGGCTCTGACACTTAGTCTGGGTGCATTTCAGTGTTCCGCAGTCTGCTTCCTGGCTCCCTGACTCACGGACTACAAGACACCAGGCACCTTTTAAATTTTTTTAATATTTCTGTGACTCATTTTCCTCACATATGAGATAAGAATAATAACGTTACCTGCCTCAGACAGCTGTTGTGAAGATTAAATAATTCAGGTGTGAATAGGGTTTAAAACAGTGTATGATACATAAACGATTATTAAATCCACATTAGCTACAACTATCACTATTGCTTCCCAGCGTTATTAGCCACCGCCCGTGTATCAGCTATGAAACCTACTTACGTGGCAGAGTCAGAGTTCAGAGTGTTAAATCAACTGGGATTATTGTTCCTCAGCTCTGTCCCACTCTAACTCCATGGTGGTTTGGCCACAGAATTTGCAAATGACTGCCCTCCAACAACAGAGAAAAGATTTGCTCATTGAGAGGCTCTGTTTCCAAAATGGTTCTTCCTGACTTCAGCTTGTCATGGGACCATCCCTCCAAGTTCCCCTCCTGAGGCCTCACCAAAATTCCACTTCCAATATCCCCTAAGCATGATACAAGTCAATTCTCTTCTGTATGTTAACACTCCACTGACTACACTGAATGCTCCCTGTTCCTTTTTCTGCTGTTTAAAAAAAAATTACTCTTACTACTATTTTTTGTTACTCAATTGCAAGAGATCTATTGGCTGTTTAAATCCATCAAATCTGTATTTTACTACTAGGATAAGTACTGTGCTGTCTATATATTGTAAGCCAGCAAAATGCACTGCCCCAAATTGTGTCTCTTTGACATGTATACACACACACACACACACACACACGCACACACATATATATTTGAAGACCTTTTTAGTGAACCCTTGGAAACTATGGAATTAGGGGGACAGCACTGGCAGGAAAAGAAAAAGCTCTGAACGAATTATTAACCTTAGGATTTCTTCTACCTCCTGGCATAAAGAAATTTTATAGAAGACTTGTTGAAACAAATATTACCAAATAACAATGTTCTAGCTTGCCAAGTATCGATTATACATGAACTATGAGATTCTGGGTTGTAAACCTACCTTGAAGTTTTTCATTATTGAAAAGAGAACTTTCAAGACAATATTTTTAACACTTAGGGAAACTTAAAAGCCAAAGGGTAAGACTTTTTTAACTTTCAACTGAGATGTCTTTGTGAGTTGTGTTTTACAGTGTCTTAGAGACTTCAAATCTTAGCCACCCTGGTATTCAAGGATCCTCATAAGCTGTTAGACCATGGATGTTGGTAATGACATGTTTATATTTACTGACATCACTATGTTGAAACATCTGCTGTCACCTTATTGATTTGAAGATGGTTATGATGGGAAAGCAGATAGGGCCACAAATGTTTTATTAAATGAAGTAAAAATATAAAATCCCAGAAGCAAATTTTCAAATGTGTCATTAAAAAAGGATGGAATATCCGTAATATTGTCCTTGAATTTAGGCATGTAATTCTGATTGTTAGTTTCCTGGGAGGTTGCGGGATGGATTTCATTGAGTGTGTAAGAGAAAACAGCCAACTAGATAAATTAAGGTTTATATAATCTTCTAGTTCTCAGGTGATTTCTCAATACCTACAAGATAAAATCCAAACTCTGCTATTAGAAGAGAAGAATTTGTTCCCTTGATCTTATTTTTTGCCAGACTCCTCCCACTCCTGTGGCCTACAGTCCCCTCACCTCTAAATGCCTTTCCCCATGCCTGGAATTTCCTTTCCCAGCTTCCCCCGCATACACACCTTCCATCTGGCAAACTACTAATCAGCCTTCAGAATACAGCTCAAATGCCATGTTCTTCGGAAAGCCTTCCCTGACTCTACTTAATCTCACTTCAGAGAGAAATTACCTAGTGCTTACTTGGCAGACTTTGCTAGGTTGAGTGCTGTTTCTGTTTGTGTTAAGTCTTTCAACAGCAGCAATTACTTTCCAGGCTCGAGTTTGAAAGTGATTACAGCAAAGGTCAGGGTATTGTTAACAGCATTTGGCACATAGGTCTACATAATACTTGAAAGTGATGGTCCAAGGACCATCCAAGGTGAGTTGTGGACCACACTCAAAGTGTGGTCCAAGGACCAGCAGCATTGGGATCAGTACTTGGGAGCCTGTTAGAAATGCAGAATTTGGGCCCCTCCCCAGACCTACCCAATCAAAACCTGCATTTGAACCAGATCCCCAGGCGATTCCTCTGCACACATCAGTTTGAGAAGCATTGATTTGATTGTGACTGCCTCTTTAACAGAGGAAGAAGGAATGCCTCTTAAATGTTAAACATGAATCCTCTGAATAATGAGATGATTTCAGTAGCACAGAAATATTATATTGTCTACAATTTCCTTATTGCAGTATTATGCTACCAATTAATTTTGTTTAGTCTCTTTTCACAGTAGTTAAAATACAGACTAAATGAAGAAGAGGCCTTTGTGGAAGTGAGATGCAGTTATAAGCCACAGATTGTAATGTGCTAGAAGACATTATGGTCTATCATGAAAATGGGGAGTATTTAAAATATAATTATAACAATGCATGGCGATAAAGTTACATGGTAATTATGAAGGAGTAATTACTGTTTGTTTGCTTAGCGGAGTATTTCTAGTCTTCCAAACTTTGTATTAAACATGAAACAACCAAGGCATAAACCGATCAGATAATCTTGTGGCTTACAGAATTTGCTGTTTTATTTATTTTTTTAAATTTTTTTAAAGATTTTATTTATTTATTCGACAGAGATAGAGACAGCCAGCGAGAGAGGGAACACAAGCAGGGGGAGTGGGAGAGGAAGAAGCAGGCTCCTAGCGGAGGAGCCTGATGTGGGGCTCGATCCCATAACGCCAGGATCACGCCCTGAGCCGAAGGCAGACGCTTAACCGCTGTGCCACCCAGGCGCCCCAGAATTTGCTGTTTTAAACAAACAAAACAACACCACATATTTTACCTAGCAAAATTAATGGAAAATGTTTTTGATTTTTATTTGAAACTTAACATACTTTCTTCTTCTCTTCCCTTGTGGTTTGATGGCTTCCTTGAAAGTTGTGCTTGGATTCCTTTCTCTCTCTTTTTTTTTTTTGTTTGTTATCTATTTACAGGTTTTGGACTGTGGCTACTATGAGGTTCATATATAACATCTTATGCATGTAGCAGTCTATATTAACTTGATGGTCACTCAAGTTTGCACCCGTACTAAAAGCATTACATTTTACTCCCCATACCCATGTTTTAGGTATATGATGCCATACTTTACATCCTTTTATTTTGTGAATCCCTTGACTGATTTTTGTAGATATAATTGATTTTACTGCTTTTGTGTTTTCACCATACTGGTTTTATAAGTGATTAATCTACTGCTTTTATTATATGTTTGCCTGTACCTGTGAAATTCGTTCTATTCATAATTTTCTTATTCCTGATTATGGCCTTTTCTTTCCACTACTTTCCCTTTAAGGTTTCATACAAGTCTGGTTTAGTGGTGAAGGGCACATGAAACATTCTCCAGAACAGATAACACGTTAGGCCACAAAACAAGTCTCAGTAAATTCAAAAAGACTGAAATCATATCATGCATCCTTTCCTGCCACAACAGTGTGAAACTAGAAATCAACCACAAGAACAAATCTGGAAGAACACGAATACATGGAAGTTAAATAACATGTTACAAAACGATGAATGGTCAACAAAGAAATCAAAGAGGAAATTGAAAAAATACATGGCAACAGATAAAAATGAAAACACAATGGTCCGAGATCTTTGGGACTCGGCAAAATTGGTTCTAAGACGGGAGTATTTAGCAATACAGGCCTCCATCAAGAAGCAAGAAAAATCTCAAACAACCTAACTTTATACCTAAAGGAGCGAGAAAAAGAACAAACAAAGCACAAAGCCAATAGAAGGAAGGGGACAATAAAGATGAGAGCAGAAATAAATGATATAGAAGCTAAAAAACGAATAGAACAGATCAGTGAAACCCAGAGCTGGGAAAACACAAACAACAGAAACTTAACATGCCTCCAGTCTTAGGATTCACTAAAAATGTTTGCTCACATCATATTCTACAAGTAAGTATTGACATACCTTTTAGCTTCTATTTATTAATAGCAGAATTCCTTGCGGTCCCTTAGAGAAGTGAACATTTTCAATTTTTAGCATTTATTTAAATTCTTCAGATGTGTGTATTGAATTGTGGTGATGGTCTTCTAAAATACTTCTTGTTACCATAACATACAGGTCTGGTGGTTTAAAAATTTAAATTTAAATTTAAAAATTCCTCACCTCAAAGAGATTACAAATTTTACTTCAGGAAACAGAAAAGGAAGGGTGAGAGAAGAAGAGGGGAAAAGATATGCTAATGACAAGAGAAGCAGTGTATTGGAGATGAGCTTTTAAAATCTGGGATTGAGTGGAAGAATGAGATAAAAGAATTAAAAAGAAAGAATTCCAAGAACTAAGTTAAAATATAAAATTTTAATCTAGAGACTATCTTTTTTTTTTTTGTTAATGTGAGGACATGGATCCATTTTTTATTAAAAAACAACAACAACAAAATGAGACTATTCCTGTGCTATTCAGGGTGTCTTGTACATTAAAAAGCATTTCATACTAGAGAATTAAAAAATGATACTAAAGGGCGCCTGGGTGGCTCAGTCGGTTAAGTGTCTGCCTTCGGCTCAGATCATGATCCCAGTGTCTTGGGATCACGCCCCGTATCACGCTCCCTGCTCAGAGAGGGAAGTGGTCACAGCCTAGAGGAGGAGAAAGACAAGCAAAAGAAACTTCTAGCAGCTTGTGGTGGATACTATAATAGAAATATGGAGAGGTAATTTGAAAGCATAAAATAGATGTCAATCTCCAGTACTACAGATGCAGTGTCCTCTAGCTCAGAAATCATATCCAATACCATAGAGTTTTAGGAAGTCACATGTCACAGGCTTGACTCCCCCATGATGACTGCCAGATCATGAATGAGCTCATGAAGGACTAATACCAAGTGTTAGCTAGTCTGGCTAAAAACAGGCTTTTATTAAACGTTTAGCACATGGAAATATGAATGAATGAGATGGACATAATGACAGGATTTAGTTGAAATACTTTTAGAACTCCTGAGGCCATATAGATCTTAAGCTGAAAACTGACAGTCTTCCAACAATAAATATGAACTTACAGAATTTGCCTTAATTCTCCACAATCCTTAAGCTTCCTGCTGTCTTATACCTGACCGGCAACCCTCATTTCCTTCCAGATGCAAACAGCGTCATTAGTCTGTAATGATTTGGAATAAAGAATAATGATGTAAAAATGATAGATGTGTCTTTGTAAATAACTCTGTGTTGGGGCACCTGGTTAAGCATCGAACTCTTGATTTTGGCTCAGGTTATGGTCTTAGGGTCATGAGATTGAGCCCCGTGTCAGCTCCACACTGGAGTTTAAGATTCCTTCTCTCCCTCTCCCTCTGTCCCTCCCTGTGCACACATGTTCAATCTCTCTCTCTCTCAAATAAATAAATTCATAAATAAATAACTCTGTGTCAAAAGCCATGTCCTTAATTTTCATGATTAATTCCAAAATACTTGCTGTTACATCCAGGAAAGTTTCACAGTGTCCTCTGATTTGTCTGCAGAAGATTGGGTACTTTTGCTCTCCCACATATGTTCTACACATGATAGATTCCATGTGCATATATGTACATGTGTATTTCTAACTCTGTACATATTTATATACTTCTATCTAAATCATCTTTCTAGATGTAGAGCGAGCAAGTCCCAAATTTAAACTGCAATTTACATGGCAAACATTACTTTCAGTTTACCACACAGTATTATTATATTTTGGAGTTAGAAAGCCTTTTACCTATAAGAAAGTAGGCTATTTGGTTACATTTTCTTTTGACTTCTAGCATCTTGTTTACCATTTAATTACGTTTTGTGGACCATAATAAGTTAATTGTTGTTATTTGGATAGTTCTTAGCTTCAATAAGCTTTTATCCTGGAAGGCATATAGCCTGTCATCTGATCCTAAAATTTATTTAATTCAAACCTTTTATTTTGCCAATAAGGAAAAGAAAGGTTTAATGAATTGTCAGCTAATTTGTGGTAGCTGGTGGCAAAGTCACACCCAGAATGGTGTTCTCTGGATTTCTAATCAAACATTCTCTGACTGCTTACTTTCTACCTTTCTTACCATTGGAGGCAAAAGGAAATGAGTTTTAAGCAGTTCTTATGATTGACTTCATAATTTGGGGATGGAGCAAAAACACTGAATATTCATTAAGATATGATTACAGGGGTTCTCTACCCACAGGCTAGAGTTACAACTGAACACTAGGCAACCAATAAGATCTCCTAAGATGATTTACACTGCCATTCTAATAGCAGCCTGTTTTAATAGAATAAACAAATCACATGGGTTATATTTACAAGTGTCAGACACATCTTTATTCCTATCACTTAGGCCCAAATGAGCACAGAAATATAAACCAAAAAGGTAGAAATAAATAAAAGGTTAATAAAACTTAAATGAAGTGTAATTTGCAGGTACCTTCCCAATGTTATCCCTCAGTAATGGATTAATGCTTATATTTAGTTTCAAATATAATTCTCTACGATGCAGAACAGCTTTACAGAAGAGGAAAATGCCCCACAGTGATAATAAAAGCAGAGAATAGCTGTTTGCCTAGAAATAAAACAGAGAAAATAATTTTTGGTAAGTTATATGATGTCCTAAGTAATTATCTCAAGTTCACCTCTCTGTGTTATGTATTAAAACACCATCTTTTTCAGTTTTGTAACAATTCTCTGCTAACTCTTTTCATATAGGAAGAGATTATTTTTGGAAGAAAAATCAAGCCCCATAAGGGGAATAAATTAGATGAGAAAGTTAATGTTTCATGTAGATGGGACACAGAGTATCCATTTGAAGGTTAAATTTGGTTCATTTTATAAGGAATATGACTAAAACATTATCTGTGCTGAATGAACACAATGTTTTGACACCAAAAAAGTGGAATATATCAGCACTTCCAAAAAGCATCAACTTGTTTACCTACCACCGACTTACATACCCAACGACGAACTGGAAGACAAACCATTAAGAAAAATGTTTCCAAGATAAAGAGTCTTTAAAAATAAGAGAATCTTATTTATTGACCAAGATGGGCCATATCTGGTCTTGCCTCATATTTCCACGGCACTGTACTTGACTCTGGTAGAGCTCTCTGCATGCTGTATGTAATATTATTATATACTCAATGTAACAATGCACTTTTAGAAAGAGGTACAAAGAAGAAAAAATAGAGCTATAATCTCATAGTGCAGACACCCTTTGATATTTAAAACGAATAAACGCATTAATAGAAGAAACATTATAAAGTAGTAAATTCAAACTATACAAAGGTTAAAAATAAAAAAGCACAAGATCTCTTCTCAACTCCCCCACTCCTTTTTTTTTTTTTTTGAAATAATTTTTCCAGAAAAGTGCATAAATGTATACCTACTAATCCACTTGTTCTAGCTGTTTCGGGTTGTTTTGTTTTGTTTTGTTTTCCATTCCGAAGGGGGCACTATTGCTCAGCATGTTGGTTTTGTTGTTTGTGTACCTTAATTATGCATGAAGAGCTTTCCATTTTAGCACATATCACCCTTCTGAAATGCTGCTCTGTATTGTAACATAATTATCATGCACTATAATTTATAAATGTCCATCAATAGGGGACCAGCTAAATCTCATTAAATTTCCATAATGCATTTCCATGTTCTTTCTACCATTATGAGAATTTAATTTGATTGAAGTCAGGAGCTGGGTCTATTCACCTTTGCCTAGCATCCACCCCAGTGGCCTCACAAAGAGTCTGAGGATAACACACATTTCATTATCTGTTGATCAAATTATTAAATAAATGCAGACAGATAGACAAAATAACTTCTTAAAATTCCTTACATTAATAAAATTCTAAAGGATTGAAGAGGGAGGACACAACCTTTTCCTCTTCTAAGAGAGCATAGAGTCCCATCCTTTCCATATTTAAATATAACCAGCCAACCTACTGGAAAAAGAAAAAAAACAAAAACAAAAACAAGAAAGAATTCCAAGGCTTAATCCCAGGTGTAATACCAGTTTCATGTGGATCTCAGGTCAACTGCCCTAGGAAAAAACAAATGGAAGGAAAAAGGTAGGAAGGAATCTGATAATGAAAAACATCAGGATTCTTCCTGGTATCCACTTACGATCCCCCACCAAGGAAGGAAACGCTTATGCACCCCCAAACTGAACTCAAACTCCGGTCAAGAAAACATATCTCAATTTCCCACATGCTGTTCCTAAGCATATATTTCCTGTGCTAGTGGCGGAGAGACTTCCCAGAGGCAATGAAGTGCGTTAGCAGAAATAAATATAATCCAGTTTCAAAGTGAAAGCTGTATATTACACTGTAGGTATCAGTTAACAAGCTAGAGGCATCAGCTGGGACGAAAACCTCACCTTCAGTAGGTGAAGGATTTACAGGGGAAATGGCTTGGGACTGAGCTTTTTCTAAGGAGTCAGGCAAGGTGCTGAAATTGTGGTAATTTCAAGAGTGCTTTCATGTAGACTGAATCACTTACTAATCAATATTAAGTAAATTTAATCCAGATATGAGAAGCTGAACTTTCCCAAAAGGTGTTAAGGACCACACGTGCTGTAAACATCCATGGATAAGTCAGTCTAAGGAGTCATTAAAAAAGAAATACATAATGTGTCAGCCCCACCTCTGGAGGAGATTAGTGCAAAGACAATGCCTACAAATGGCTCAAAAGTAGAATATCCGTTTGTCCTTGTTAAAGAAACAAAGGGATAAAACTGCTTAAGATGAGACTACCCCCTGGGGAAGGTGGGAGTAACTGTCCTAAATTCATTTTTCTTCGATGGTACCAATTCTTCTACTGGGATTGAACATTGAAGGTACTTTATATGAATTGCTTATAGATCTTTCTAAAATGCAATCTTTATCATGTCCATTCCCCACATGTCCGCCTATCGATAAAGTCCAAGCTCTGCAGCACAAAACACCATCTAACTTCATGACCTAAATATACACATCTCCATTTCCACTCACAGGACTGCTCCAAAAAAGGTTGAGACCTTTCACCTATTCCCAGATTTGCTTATACTGTTTCCCTCTGTCTGGACGCGCTTCCCTCTTTCCCACTTAATCACTTTCATAGATGCTTTCCTGACCTCTTTTCCCATCCCCCAAGTTCTCATAGAGAAAACTCACCATTAATTAATTGCTTAATACACTCATTCAATTTAGTCATTCACCCTTGCCCGAAATTCATTCAAAATTAACTTGAAACATAGTGCTACATACCAGGTCTTGTGCAATCCATGCTATTCAAGCGGGACTAAAATGGACACAGTTCTAGCCCTTAAAGAATTCATTCTGATGTCAAAGCAGACGTTAAACAAGTAATAAACAAATCACAAGTCAATTCCAATCTCTTCCTTTATGCATTTACCATACAGACCTCTAATTTGGCATGCGTAAGACACTTCAGCTCACTCATGTTTATATGTCTTTCTCTACTAATTCTAAGGCCTCTTGAGAGTGGGGTTTCCACATCATTCATCTTTATATTCCAAAATCACAATATAGTTCCTGGAACACAGCAGATTACACACACAGAAACACTTGCACACACACACTCACACACACTCGAACACACACACACACAATTTTAGTAAGCTTGTCTGTTTTGCTTTTTCTTAGGGCAGAAGACACCCTGGAAACTGTCCTATGGCTTAACAACGTCACAGCACATCGTGATTGTCCCTTCTGCATCTTCTCAGCTCAATACACCAAGACTGCACTTTAATCCAGTTAGGCAGGAGATATATCTGTCAAATTTTTAAAATATTTCTACATAGAGTCTCTGAATTTATTGATAATGCATTTATTTTTTTAAGTTTTTATTTATTTATTTGAGAATGTGTGTGTGTGTGAGAGTGAGAGAGAGAGAGAGCATCACAGTGGGGGGGGGGGAGCAGAGAGACAAACAGACTCCCCACTGAGCGGGAGCCTGATGCAGGGCTCCAAGCAGGGCTTGATGCAGGGTTTAATCCCAGGTCCCTGAGATCATGACCTGAGCCAAAGTCAGATGCTTCACCAACTGGGCCACCCAGACGCCCCTCTTCATAATGCATTTAATGTTTAATAAGTCTGTAAAGGCTTTCTTAGCTGAAGTATGCACTGGAAAACCTTGCCCTGTTGGCTAAAGATCACTGCAAATTTGGCTAATCACTTCTTGGACATACTCTAAGTAACCGCAGTTTGATAATACGTTCATTATTACTTAAAAATAATCATAATCAAAGAAGTAAATAGTTTGCACTGAACACAGTGTGTATTTGCTGGGCATGCTGATTAGACACAAAACAGGTAGGAGTCATCAACCAGGTATTTCCTGAAAAGAAAAAGTCATGTGTGATATAGTTCTCACAAACCGAGGATAGTGGAAGGGATTATTTACCGGATCCTTTTGCTGATAATGGCTTTTATTTGCATCTCTCAATTTTGCCATTCATTCCTTGTAAAATCTTGGATCAGCCCCTTAAAATCTCTGGAACTTACTTATCAATCGTGGCTGCACCTAAATCATGGGATTGCATGACTTCACGATCAGCACTTAGCCCCAAACCTGGTATATAGTAGCATATAGTAAATATTTATTAAATGAATAACAGACCGGGAGTAATTATGTGACCATTATGTCAGAGAGGCAGAGGAATCGCTTTTATTAACTACGAAGCACACAAAATAAATGGTAGATATTATTAACGTTGGTGGAACACATATAAAAAGTGTTACTTTTAGAGCCATTATCCTGGAGACGAGCCTTCCTTTTGTTCCCCCCGTAGAAATAGTACAGTCAATTGAAAATAGACTTGAAACTCTGCAGGCACCACAGTGATGAATTTCAGAAGTGATGAGAGTTCAAAGGTTCTATTTTAGACTTTATAAAACCTAAAGTGGTAAGAAGGAGAGTGTTCTTTTTATATGGATTACGATCTGTTTTACCAGGGTCGACTTTGCGGAAGGACTTCAATATACTGCATTACTAGAAAACACTCTGCTTTGTTTCACTCTTGTAGACAAAGCCCATGAGAGAGAACCTGTCAAATTTGCCAGAAGATATAAAGGACAAAGTACTACCATTCTTTACTTTTTCCATTTCGGATGCTCTTAAAGAAAGTTAGCTAACACAAAGCCAACATCTGTCTTTCTTGGAGAATGAAATGAAGGACATGAAATAATACTATTACTAGA
The DNA here is from genome assembly GCF_017311325.1 of Ursus maritimus. Classification (NCBI taxonomy): domain Eukaryota; kingdom Metazoa; phylum Chordata; class Mammalia; order Carnivora; family Ursidae; genus Ursus; species Ursus maritimus. Next base: position 44,390,010 of record NW_024424453.1, on the reverse strand, counting down.
TTTGGTGAACTGCCTCTGACTTGCTATTGGGTGTATCGCACTGTAGTGTTGTTTGGCTGATACTCTGAGGCCTTCGGAGGATAGAGAGGTCTTCTGAAGGTGGCTCCTATTTAGAACCAACCACGTGGTTGTTCCCTTGGGAAGTTGGTTCGAAAGCAGAAGAGCCACCTCTAAAACCAATCACCTGGTTCCTCAAATGGGAAGCTGGTGGTGAGAGGCCTGGTTTTAGGTGGCCAGGAGGAAGAACCCTCCTTTTTTTTTCAAATTATGAGAACAGATACATCAGAATATCCTCCTAATTGGTAGATATAAAAGTAAAAAGAAAGTTAATGGCAATTTAAGATGTGATGCAAACCGTAGGTTCTAAAGAACAGATGAACTTTGGTAAAGTGAATGATAGAGTTACCAATTTTGAAATGAAGCTTTTTCTGTCCCTCCCATCGCGCTAAATGCTTTAGGGTGTTGTCACCTTTATTCCCTCAACTAACCTGTTTTTGAGTTGAAGCCACTTTGAGAGGAAAAACTAAAGATCAGAGAGTTTAGGTGAATTAGGCAACCATACATAACTAATAAATGTCAGAATCAGGACTTAATCCCAGGTCTTTGATATTCTATAGTTCATTGCACATTGCTTCTTGTATCATATTATTCCCTCTTCTTTATTTCTTATCACAATTAGCACAATCTTAATGACTTACAGTTTTTTTCTCAAGTTAGGGAAGAACATTAACAACATTCATTCATTCAATAATCATGGATCGAGCACTTGCAATGCACCAGGCATTATTCTAGATCCTGCAGAACTAGACGAGTGAACAAAATGAAGTCCCTACTGTCACCGACATTATATTGTAGTAAAGAGAGACAGCCAATAAATACGTAAATTTATAAATATGATATCATTGGTGCTAAGTGCTGAGAAAAAATAGTCAAGGTGATGTAAGGGGCAGCAAGTGACAGGAAAGGGAGTGGTTTTTCGATACAGTAGTCTGTAAAGATCTAGTCCAAGACCTCAAAGAAAGGAAAGAACGAGGTGTGGAGACATGTGGAAGAAAAGTGTTCCAGGAAAGGGGGCAGAAGTACAAATAGCCTGAGGTTAGTGTGTGCACCTGACTCTTTGGAAGAATGACAATGAAGTGGGGGATCCAAATGAAGAAGGGGAAGGGCAGTAGGAGAGGAGATCTGAAAGCTACTTGGGTTCCAATATTGACACCTTTTGTGCCAGAGTAAAAGAGGATCTGCCATCTTTAGAGGTCAGCAGGGTGACAGCAAGGGAGCCTCAGGAGGAAGATACATCTCATGAGATGAAAATCAAGTTTCAAGGTCTAGCTGTCCCTAGTTATGTGGAGATGCTTCCACTGTCAAATATTTGGTTCTATTTCTTTGTAAATCCCACGATGGAATAAATGTTTTCATTTTTAAATGAGAGTGCCGAAGGACAGGCTATCTAAGATCCTTCATTCAAAGAAATCAATGAAAATCACCCTCATTCCTTCTGGCTCCCAGTTCTCTAGAGACAATGGGGAGCAGGATAGAAATGTCCTTCAGTTAGCTCCAAAGGAGTCTAGAAAAGTAGCAATAATATAATCTCAAAGGAACCAGAGTTACAATGGCAGAGAGGATGGAAGTGGAAAGCTAAGAAGATAGTTCCTTTGTGGGCATTCATTCTTGTACCTTCCATGAACATTAACCAAGAAAAGTAGTTCAAACATTTAATTTATGAACGATTATGTAGCAGGGATAAAGCTGGCCTCCTTCATGGTCCAGTCTCAGCATGGAATCAAGTGCAAAGACAAATAATTAAGAAATATTAAAAAGCAATTCAAGTCTACTTTACTATCTTAAGAAAATAGCAAAAATATCCCATTAATAAGTGTTTCTCTCTCTCTCTCTCTTTTTTTTTCAGTTTCTATGGATATCCCCTCTGCCCCAGGACTTTCTCAGTCTTCACAGATGCCTGTCTTTGCCCTCCACCCCTTCCCAGATCACTTAGGATCCAATCTTATTTCTTGTTAGTACTTTCCTGAAAGAGAATGTTGCTAGTCTGTCCCAGGTCCTACCAAATTTGCAGCTCTGCCTATGCATTACCTTTATCAGAACAACAAAAAACAGATAAATAAAATATTCTCGGGGAAGCAGAGGAGGAATAAAGGCTGCAAATATTCAGGAACTCATATTTTTTCTCCCCAACATAACTGGTATGTTAACTGACAATCCTTCCAATGTGTGAGCTGCTACCTCTAGATCCTTAAATTAAATGAAATCAAGAATATTTTTTATTATTAAATAGGTGGAATTCACTGTAAGTTAGCATTGCTATGACAATGGTCATCAAAATGGAAACGCAGTATACATTGTTTCCTGCTTAAAATTTCATATGTATATGCGCACAGGATCTTTGTTGGGTTTGTTCTTTTAATATTATTGGACCTTCCCAACTGCTTCAATAATGGCACAGTTACATATATACACATATGAATTTGAAAGAGAATTCACAGCAGCATCACCTGATGAACCCAAATGCTCTGATAAAACAATTCCTTAACTGGCCTCTTTTTCGATGTGAAACACACACATACACATGTTCCTTTAGTGGCAAGCGTAAAGTGATTCTAGGACTTTTGTGTGTGTGTGTGTCTATGTGTGTGTCTGTGTGTGTGCACATGCTTATATGTAAAAGATTATTTTTAAAAAGAAGAGATTGGAGTATATTTCTCATCTGTTTAGATCTGTATTATTAGAGAAAAGAATATTGAATATCTCTAAAAGGCTGCAAGTATATTAATCATTGCAAAAATATCTTTTGGGATTTTTTGATCAAACAAAAATGGTTCCAATTACACTCCCAGGAATACATTCCATCACTCACAATTTGAAATTGAAAAATGTCGTAGAATTGTAGTATTTCTTTCCCTTAATCACCACTTAAGTTTTAGGCTGTCCTCATACATTTCTGAGCCTGACTTATCAATGACATAAAATCCTCAAATGTTTGTCTAAAACAAAACAAAACAAAACAAAACAAAACACCCAAACTGCTCAATCATCCCTATATGCCTATTTTCATTTATTTATTTATTTATTTAAAAAATACCTTCTCTCTATAAAAATTTTCAAACACCTTCAGAAGTATAGTATTATGAATATCTGTATTCCCTTCACCCAGTGTCAATAATTATAACAATTATTCATAATGTGCCAATATGGTTTTATCTAACATTCCTGCCCCCTTTTTCTTTTTGTGTGTATGGGGCGAAGTGTTTTTAGGCAATTCACAGAATGTATGAAGGCTTTTACATAAAAACCCAAGTTAATAATTTAAATCCTTGAACTTTCCTTGGACCTCCTTGTTAGACTTTCTAAGTCCAACAGCTGTTCTGGAACCTATCTCTGATCAAATCTAAAGCCCATTACAACTATATGCATAAGCTTCAAATAAGAGAAAAGACAAAATAGATACCTCTGAGCTGCTATTAAATATGAGTTATAACAGAGTAAGTAAGCAAGCAAGCATTAGAGCAATGCTAAATGGCACAGTTCATAAAATACAACATCTGAACAAAGTGACTACGGCATATTGGAGAAAAATGCTGCAAATGCATTCCTGATGGCCTGTCCATGTGCCCTGGCTATCTGGCTATGTGTAGACCTCACATGGCTGTCTTTGGAGGGAAGGGCTTCTGTGAGCTGTCCTTCTCTCTCTTCTTGAATGATCATCAGCAACTGAGAAACAATACTTGTGCCTTTTCATCACAGACATAGTGAGGCATTAAGAAAAGAGGGGAACAAACAGTTGGCTCTGTTCTGTATTGAGAACAGGTGTCATGGTGCTCTACAAAACATGAGGGGGAAAGCCACATCCCGCTGTGTGGATTTACAGTGTTTTATTTAAAACACAAAACGCAAGTGATCCAGATTTATCTCATTTACTGGACTTAACAGAATTACTAGTCTGACTGCTTCATGAGAAAAAGAATTTTAAATGAGTCACTGATACCTCACTTTACTAGCATTATGGCACTGGTCCAAGACTTAATATAGAAAATTACAGATCCTGGCCCTGGGTAATTTTAATCTCTGCCCATAATAACAGGCCATCAGCTGCCAAAAGCAAGGGCTTTGTGTGCTGAAATTGGAACTCTGACCCTGAGATACAAAGTCATAACAAGTAAGCACAAAGAAAGAATCTGAACTTGCAGGAGTTACATATCAATAAACACGAATCAGACTATTCTTCCACACAATGTGTACCTTGTCCAACATTATATCTTAGATCAGCGAAGGTAAGACCCCCTGCTCAATGTAAACTATTTTAGTAGACACGATTGAAAAGATAAAAGGCAGGTTTAATTCATCATCTTAAATGGCTTCATCCATTTATCTCTCCAAAACAGGCTTTCCCCAAGATTGTGTCAGGTAAGAACTTCCCTGAAATGACAAATGTATCTACCCTATGCTGCTTGTTATCATGTATGCCATACAATATGGCCTCTTGTATCTCTCATTTTTTTCCTGAGTACTACATCAGATGGGCATGGAAGTGGTAGACTACAATACACTACTTAACTGACTCAAAATTCCAACCTGGGGGAAAAAAAAAACAAAAAAGACATAGTTCTTTTTAAAATAAGAAAGCTATGTGAGCCTATTGTAAATAAAGGCTACTCCTTCTTCCTGACTAATTGATTCATTTGGACCCTGGAAGAATCCTCAATTGAAAATAAATTTTCCGTTTCTGATTCTATGGTAAAATTTATTTGCCTGCATTGATAAGCCTATTTTTTATAAATCCTATCAAATGTTTCCTTAGGGGGCATTTAAGAACTTCTGAAGTAAGCTCTAAACTTTCTTGGAACAGGGCACAGGAAGGGAAAGATACTCATTCTTTCTATTACTGAATTGCATTCAAAACAAATTCGGAAATAAATACGATCCTAAATTAATATTGTTATGTTATTTGAAAGGCCAAAAGATTTGCATATAAATGACAGCCAGTCAGACATCTAAGAGGCATACCAAACGTTACAGGTCCAGAGTGTAACCCTCTATCTCCCATAAACAACACATTTTTTTCTCAGCCACCTTCACTTTAAGTACTGTACCATCCACCCCACCCAACCGTTCAAGCCCTATATCTAAGAGGCTTCCTTCCTTTCTCCACATCCTTACCTACCTTTTGATTTCACTTTCAAAATATATCCCAATCTTTCCATTTTTGTCCATCTCTCCACCAGCTAATTTGTTCGAAATTATTACACGTCTCTCTGGGATTCTGCAAAGGTCCCTATGGTTGATTTTCCATGAACTAGTCAAAGATCTTTCTAAAGCAAAAATCAGGTTGTGCCCCTCTCCTGCTTGAAAACCTCCAATAGTTTCTCATCAAACCCAGGGGAAAAAAAATCCAATTCTTTTCACAGGCAAAGGTCCCTACTTGCTCATTTCTAACCACTCTGCCTATTGTTCACCCTGCTTTAATTACATGGGAAAGAGTCCAGGTAGCTCTCCCTTAGGGGCTTTGTACTAGCAGTTCTGCCAGGAAGGGTCTTTCCCCCAAATAATGTCTGTGTCATTGAAATCTCAGCTGAAATGCTGCTTTTTCAGAGAGGCCACTCCTGACCATAAAATATGAAATATTCACCAGTCTTTACCATATCTTCCTATTTTAGTATATCCATAGGAATTATATCTGAATTAGATAGTTCATTTATATTTGCTTGTTTATTGCCTCTTTCCCTCTTTCCTGTCCCAGAATCCAAACTCTACCAAAACAAAGAACTTGCCTAATTTGTTAGTTGTTTAACTACAGCCTTGAGAATACCGTGGACTCTTAATAAATACCTGCTGAGTGAATGATTAATGATTGTATGTATCTGCCACAAACGGAAAAAAATCAATATTTTATTAGCTTACAAATGTTAGAATGAATCAAGAAATCTTAATACCATTACATTAAAAGCACACATATATAGGCATTTAATTGGTTTAAATCAATTGATAGGTAAAATAAAGAGGGAAAATGTATAGTAAAAACAAAGTCAGGGTGTATTACACGGTGGTCCTTATAACATCTCATTTAGTCCTTCCAACAGACTCATGAGATGAACCCATTTTACAGTAGAAGAAACAGAGGTTTAGAGACTTTTAAAAGAGTTAGTAATGGATCCTTAACTATAAACTGTACTAACTCTAACATAATCATACAATGATGAAATCAAAGGCAATCACTAACATTTGTTGAGCTTTTCTAATTATGTAACAGGCATTTTGCTAAACATTTTGGATGCTGTGAGAAAGACCGTAACTACAAATATCCATATTCCCAGGATTCCAACGTTTCCAAGTCTCTCTGGCCTATAAGCTAAGAAACATGACATGTGTCACTTCTGAACCAAACCTCCAGGGATGGTACGCCTTTCTCATCTCTGATCCCATGTCAACACATCTTTGGATGTCACATGTCCTAGAGTCACTCACGCTCTCTGAGTGACTGTGTGCTACAGAGCACTCAACAATCTAAATTTATAATGTGAACAGGGCATAACACTTTTTGGAAGTTAAGCCACTGGTATTTGAAAATGTAATTAGTAACACTATATAATACATCTTATTTGGACCAGTTCAGATACAATATCTCATTCATTCCAAAACAATTCACTGAAGTACAATGATTTATCTTAATTTTACAGAGTTTTTAAACAAGTCTCAGTGACAAATAAGTCACTCAAAATCACATAATTAGTAAGTGGATAGAAATGCCAGGATATCCCAAGTCTGAACCTTCCAGTGAGGACTGTACTCAGACCCATTAGTGGAATTTGTTTCTTCAGAGGAAATGACTTAAAATTATTTAATGGTAATATTAATCATATCGCCTTATACTACATAACCTCCTAGAGAAAGTTTAGGTTAAAAAATAACTAAAAGTCTTACTGTCTTACCAAGAAATACGACCAAATTACTCATTAGTTAATGGCAACATTTCTGTACCCTATGCCCCCTAACTTCTTACACACAACACTCTAATAACTGATTGGGAGATTTTATTGACTAGTCCAGTTGTAATTGCTTTATAATTTGTAACTCCTTCATTGCTCTCCATTTTATCTGAACTCATGGATTGTGCAAGTCCCCTTGAGAACCAATTATAGGCAAAGCAATGCAAAGAGCCTTCTCAGCCTATCTCAGCAAAAATGGTCAGTTATTTTATAGTTAGGATAATATTTACATAAGCAAGGAATTTGTACCACATCTATTTGCCTTCTTCCTGATATAGACAGAATTCTACCAAGCACTACATTTTCTGCTCTTGGTAGAATGAACCAAAAGGAAGAATGAAGCCAAGTATTTTAGTCAATATTTCCCTCCCCCCCAGAGGTATAAATTAACTTTCTATGGACAGGCTAATTGAGACCAATCTTTAACAGTTGGTTCTTTCTACTCTAAGATGCAGAAGATAAACAACAGCAGACGCAATTTGTTTTCCATTAATGAAGGAATAAAATAAAACCCTAGTCAATGTCCATGGGTTTGATAAATTATTTGTGTGTTATAGCAAAAGGATTTTAGTTATAGATTGCAAACAATGAAATATACCCCAGTAGCTATTGGAATAAACACATATAAGCTAAATATATACCTATGAATGGTATTTCAATAATTTCAATGTTTTAAGATCATAGCTATCCTGGTAACATAAAAGTCACCGGAAGCCTGAATTGTTCACTTTCATGACCCTCTGTTTTTAAATTTTAAGCTAAATTTAATATTACTTTCCAATAAAGAGATGGAGTTAAGTTCTATAAATACAAAGTTCAAGAACAACTTGTTCTGAAACGGGCAGCGTACTTTGCTTTGAATGTATTTACATTCATGTAACAAAGACAGGGATGACTTTGGGTTGACAGAAGTCACAGGTCGTTCAGTGTACATATTGTAGAAGCCTGTCTGCTATGGTAAAAGGGTTGAACTTAAATGTGAATTCCACATACCATTCAATCTAAGCGCTAAGCACTACTGTAGGTGCTTGGTTCTAGAGGCAACATCTAATGGCACAGGATACAGAAAGAAATGGGAGTAAAAAGGGTGTCTTAGATTCCTGTTGCTGCTGTAAAAAAAAAATTCCCACAAACTCAGCAGCTTAAAACATACAAAATTATTCTCTTCCATTCTGGAGGTCAGACCTCTAAAATCAAGGTGTTCACAGAGCTGTGTTCTTTCTGGAGGCTTCGTGGAAGCATGTTTCCTTGTCTTTTCAGCTTTTAGAAGCTGTCTGTATTCCTTAGCTTATAGTCCCTCCCTTACATCATTCCAGTCTCTTGCTTCTATCGTCATATTTCCTGACCCCAACTCGGAACCTTCTGCCTCCCTCTTCTAAGGACTCTCATGATTACATTGAGCCTGAGAGAAAAATCCAGGATAATCTGCCCATTTCAGATGTTTAATTTAATGACATCTGCAAAGTCCCTTTACCATGGAAGGTAATATATTTATAGGTTCTATGGATTGGGATGGATATTCTGGGGTGCTGTTATTCAGCCTATCACAGAAGGAAAGAAATGAAATTAAAGGGAAAAAAGATGAAGGGCTTGCAAGTATTGATATAATAATGATTAATAATAATGATGATAATAGCAATTGTTGTTACTTACTCATTCAGCAAGTATCTACTTGAGCCATTAAATCATATCAAAGAAGTTCTGGTACATGGTAGACATACTCTAAAATAGCGAACTTAAATTAGCTATACTGGTCATATAACCAAATGCTTATGGCTTGTCTATATTTGGATGTTCAGAGTTAATATTAAGAAATAAGTCATATTCTGAACAAAGTTTCAATGCCAAGTCTTAAAGGAGGTGTTGTTTATTATATATATATATTTTTTTTTTAATTAGATTTGGTCCCAGGATGTGCTCAATAATGACATCACATGGACAGTGCACAGAAAAAGACTAATTCAAAATAATACGTTTAAAAAGTTTTAACTAAGGGACATTTTGTTACTGTAAAAAGATGCAAAATATTGCAAAGAATGAGTCAAAGGTAAAAGTATGACTGAAGGTCTAAGAACAGCTATTCTTTTTTTTTTTTTTTTTTTTTTAAAGATTTTATTTATTTATTTGACAGAGAGAGACAGCCAGCGAGAGAGGGAACACAGCAGGGGGAGTGGGAGAGGAAGAAGCAGGCTCATAGCAGAGGAGCCTGATGTGGGACTCGATCCCGGTACGCCAGGATCACGCCCTGAGCCGAAGGCAGACGCTCTAATAACTGCGCTACCCAGGCGCCCCAAGAACAGCTATTCTAAGAGAACATTTTCTCCTTATGGGGATCTTCACTTTCTGCATTCACTGGCAAAAATAAGAAAAGAAGACACTAAGTGGTTGGATGAAAAAGACAAGTAATTACTAAGGTCTTCTCTTCTATGCCTCAGGGAAAATTAGAGTTGGATTTCAGATTGTGTCTCTTTTTCCTAACAAGAAAATGGACACACTTAAGACAGTAGAACAAATTTTGCCTCAGAGCAATTTCCAGAATTATTATAATTTTGGAATTCATCTATTTTGACACATTACTCCAATTACAAAAACCATAATTTCTTGATGATCTTTTCAAAACCACAGAGTAGTCTTAAAAGATGTCTATATTGAAATGCATTATATTGGGGATTTCCGGTAACTGGAGACAGAGAAAAGGAGTGCTTAATTCATGTTACTACTAGAAGCTCCCCAAATATTAAAAACCAGGAGGAGGGGCAGAGACTATAAAATTTGGACAGTACTGAAATTTCAAATCATCTGATTAAGAAAGGTCTATCAAAAATTGTGACTGCATTGATTGGGAAAAATATGAAGCATACAACAAATTAAGGCTAACTCTGGTCAACATGCAGAGAGCTTTCTTATAAGAAAAGGAAACCTCAAAGCAATACAAATATTCATTTGCAGAGCAATTTTATCAATAAAGCACATTCAGTAAAATGGAACACTATACAGGTACAAAAATAAAATATGTCTATCTGCCCTTAGCAGTTCTCAAAGTGTGGTCTGTATTTTAGAGATCTCTCATAGAGTTCACAAGGTCAAAACTATCTCATAATAAAACTAAGATGTCATTAGTATTTTCCCGCTTTTTCTTAATTTTCATTCTCAACAGCACAGTGTAGATGTTTTAGGGGCTATGTGCTGTGTGATATGGCAGAAGCAGAAGCAGATATAAAAATTCAGCTGTGCTTTATTAGATCAAACATTAAAGAGATTTTCAAAGATGTAAAACAATTCCATCCTTACTGATGTTTTTGTTTGAACCACAAACCTAGGCTAATACACTATTTCCCAACAGAGACCTCGCATCCATTTTTTCTCTTACAGCTTCATATATAGAAGTACCGTCATACAGGAGGAAGAGAAAGGGAGAACGATATAAATAAGAAAAACACATGCATGCACGCACAAGAATGGAAGTTATTATGAAGAAGTGAAAGTATTCCCACATAGTATTTAAAGTACATGGAATAGTAACTGATAACTGGTGTTAATGCCATAGATAGAAATTATTACAGTAATATTATATGGTAACATCTTTGAAGGTATTCTTTTTATATTACTTTTCTTTGTGTTCATCTATGTAACAATTATTTTAGCATTTTAAATAATTTTTGGTAATTATTGATTATTTTCTAGTGTTTGCAAAATACAGGACACTAAGAAGAAATCTGTAACTCCCCTGCCAAGACCTATTATTGTTATCATTTTGTTATATTCCACCTGAGAATGATCCAATTATAATAGAATTATTTATGAAATAATAATGAGTTTATTTTTATTACTTTTTAGGTTACACTGTATTAAAATGTTCAATGTTATTCCAATTATATCTTAAAATGTCTCCTCATTAATAATTTGGAGAAGTGTGCCCCTATGAAACTTTTTGAGTTTGACATTATTTCCAGGATAATGACCTAAAAGGGGTTCTATGAATGAAGGGGGTTCTATTTTTTTAAGAGAAGCTGGGACACTTCAAGCAGAATATTGGCAGCAGGTGTTGGTGGCCTTGGCTCTAAGACCACAGAAGCTTTCCTGACTCTGAGAGCCACTGCAGGGAGGCCATGTAACAGAGAATAAATGATTAGGCCAAATGTCACTGCTGTCAGGAAATTCTTTGGGGAGTGACAGAAACCTCTCAGAAATTTAGAAATGTTCCCTGCACCACACAGGAAGAAAGCCATCTGTGCATTTCAGCATCAGGGGCCAGTTAAAATAATTATTGGCTGTCACCAAATTAATGGCTACAGATGAAGAACTTGGGCTACCTGGAAGGAGGTATTAACAAATCTACTCATTACAGTTGACATTGTAGTCCTGGAATGAAGGATAATTATTCACTTTAGTAAGACCTTACCCTTTAATGAAGAGGACTCACAAAAGATAATTCCAATAAAAGCTGTCTCCTGGCAGCCATTATAAGAATGTTCATTAACATAAACTAGTGAATTTCAAACACTCTTCTCATCTTTGATTATACCTATATTCTGAGAGCTACCTAGTGGGAACCCAATCTCACAGAATTTACGAACCTGGTTTCTCTAGAATGTTATACCAATCAAAAACATTCTAGTTGACAATAGAAATACAAACTTGAGACTAATAGATAATTGTATCTGTATTCAGTCCTTCTGCTTAATTGATTTAATTACTGCATAAGACCAAGAATAATAATCATCAATTTGAACTAAGAAATAATTGACTATACCAGATGCAGCAGATATTCAGCATTTAAAATCCTCTAATGTTAAGGTGCATTAAAATGGCTTAGTTAGATAAAATTATGGGTTTATGGCATAAAATAAATTAAAATGCTTCAAAAAAGTTAAGCGGGAAATTTACAATGTAATATGTTTCTTATTCTTATTAATTAGACTTCTTTTACAATTTCCCATTTTAATACTTAGGTTTGAAATATCCTATTCAGGTGGGACCAAAATCAATAAAATATTGAAGAACGTGTTATTACTTAAGAGTCAAGTGGGCTCAGCCTAATCAAAACGCTATTAATGGATAATGGATAAATTCGTAGTAGAAAGTATTAGTTCTCTTTTTACAGAGTGGCCATTTCAATATTCAAGTATTTAGAATGAAGGATTAGACTGAGGGCTATCAAATGCCTACTTACATAAGCTTAGAAAATAATAATTTGGCACCTCTCACTCATCCATGGGAAGCAACGCTCTTTAGTATTTTCCTGTGTCTATAACTGGAGAGACCTCTTGAAAAATGAAGGAATGCAAGAGAACATCATTTAAAGGAAAATGGCAAAAACAAACAAACAAAAAGAACAACAACAACGAAACGGAAAAGAAAAAGAAAAATTTGAAAACTAAAGAAAACAAAAAAAACGAAAGTGGCTCACCAGATACAGCCAGCAGGAACATATGGCCATTGAGACACAAAGCAATGAGTCACATCATATTCCTCAGTCACAAAAATACTAATTTGCTCTATGGTGTCTCAGGTCACTATCATCATGGCTTTAGATTTCATATTTTCTTGAAAGTAAATGTTCATTGTTTTGTGGACAGGAGATCCAGAGACAATTCTGATGACAAAGAAATTAAATAGCTATTTCTATCTTGACCTCTATCATGACCTCATAAAGTGTGGAAGCAGAAATCTCCATTATAGAAATTTTATTTTTTTTTCTTGCAACAAATATACCATTCATTAGTGGGATTAATTAAATGCAAGAGCAGCTACTACCAGACCAGGGGAGGGGGTACAACATTTCATCCAACGTTCATTCAGATATTGATTCATAACTGTATGTAAGAAGGACCCAGGGGTAAAAGGTTGGAAAGTTTGACAAGCTCCGGTGAATATAATAACAATCAGGGTTTAATGTTCCAAATGTATACCAATTACAATTAAAGCATAAAAAAGAAAGCAAGGAAATTAAACACAAACACCCAAGACATAATACATAGAAACCACAGTAACTATAAGGGATTAAGATATATTAATAAACAACTACAGAAAAAGTTAACAAAAATACTACTCTATGCTCACTAGACTATAGCATCCATCCAACAGATTCATAATCACTCTGATTGTGGAGAAGAATCACCTGCATTAGAACTTTCATTAGAGTGTATGTTTCTGCTGGCTGTATCTGGTAAGTCATTTTCCTTTTTTTTGTTTTCTTTAGTTTTTAAATTTTTCTTCTTCTTCTTCTTCTTTTTTTTTTTTTTGTTGTTGTTCTTTTTGTTTGTTTGTTTTTGGCCATTTTCCTTTAAATGATGTTCTCTTGCATTCCTTCATTTTTCAAAAACTTAGTAAGCTTTTTACATTAATGATGATTGGCTCAATCTTCCAGTGTAATGGAAACCATCATTTGAGGACAGCGTTGTTCAAGGGTTAGGCATCAAGGCAAAGACTAGACTTGAAAGTTCGTTTCTCTCGCTTCTGCACTCACTCAATGGCAAAGACATCTGAAGTTAGTGGGAGGACAAAGACCAGGCAACTTTTTGAGATCAGAACGTGTAGGCTAGTTCTTCATCTTATATATAAGTTAATAAAATAAGAGTTTAACAGATTTACTACCTGGCCATCAGCTTGGTATAAAAGAATTTGCATTAGGTAAAAATATGTCACACGTCCTCTCTCTCTCTCTCTCTCTCTCTCTCTCAACCTATTGGCAGCACTTACTGGACACTTCTATATGCCAAGCATGGTGTTAAAGGCATTATGTGGCTTATCTCATGTTGTCTTTACCAACATTTTATGAGGAATATTTTATCATTACCCCATTGTACAGCTGAGATTCAAACTTTTAAAGACTTAGGTTACATAAGCTCTTGTATTTAGTAGGAGCAGGGTCATGTTTATAACCCAGATCTGGCTGCCTCAAGAGCCTGAGCTTGTTATCAATCTGCTAAATTTCTTTATAGTGGAGCCTATCAATAGATTTTGTATCTAAGATACTACTTTGGTTGTTGTCACCAGTTTCAGTTTTAACATTATTTTAATGAGTAAAGATAAATATTTCATCATTGTATTCCTCCATTCTTCTCTCTTTTTTTTTAAAGATTTTATTTATTTATTTGACAGAGATAGAGACAGCCAGCGAGAGAGGGAACACAAGCAGGGGGAGTGGGAGAGGAAGAAGCAGGCTCATAGCGGAGGAGCCTGATGTGGGACTCGATCCCAGAATGCTGGGATCATGCCCTGAGCCGAAGGCAGGCGCTTAACCGCTGTGCCACCCAGGCGCCCCTATTCCTCCATTCTTCTATTAGTTCCTGCTTCACCACTTTGAAAAACTATATTCACTGAATTATTTTAAAGTCAGGTCTCGTAAGATTATTAGTATGAGTATTAATAAAGGGAAAAAAATATGGGTGAGTGATGGAAGTAGAAGATATGTTGGGGCAATCACTTAATTATCCTAAGTGCTGTTTGCCCCATTTTACAGATAGGGAAACTGAGGATGGGAGATAATAAGTAATCTGCCTGCACTTATTGGTAAATACAGAAGTAATGATCCTAAGCTTATTTCAAATCTATTAATGCTTGCTATGCTCCACAAAACAGATTAAATAGTGAGTCTGTGAGTCTACAAGAAAAAAAAAAGATGACATTTTCATTTTTAGGTATTTAACATGGTACTAAAAAGAGAAACAACAACTCCTTCAATAAATCTATGTTCCTTGAAAATAGTTCTAAGAAGCCATGATATTAATTTCTACCCCATAATTTCTGGTGTAGAAAGTGACAGAAAAACACATGAGAATATTATAGAAAACAAAAAGGAAAAGTGGGCCATACATAAAATAAACCATTTAAAATCATATTAAATTTATGATCACTTGATTAAATACCAAAGTTTGATCTTAAAAATAGATTTTTTTCCTATCAAGGTATTTTACACTTCAACCAAAGGATATTAAAAGATAACTGTTAATAAAATCTAGAGCTTTAGATACCAAACCACTCACTATGTTAAAAATATATTTGTTGAGTATCCATTAAGAATTAAAAAAAAAAAAAAGCCTTTTGGGAGTTAGGAATACAAAGACGATCATGACAGACACGGTCCCTGGCCTAGTGGGGATTACATTCTAAATGGTAAGAAACATATAGAATAATTAATTACACAAATTTTCATTTTGCTGAAATTGTGATATGTGTCAAAAAGAGTTCCACAATGCTAATGAAATCATGCGGTCTGAGAACCCTCAGAAAGGCTTCCATGGGGATGGGGAGTTCGAGCTGAGCTCTGAAGTCTGAGCAGAAATTAAGAGGACAAAG